>NC_138818.1:488265-965765 GCF_965178545.1 Coloeus monedula
TCCTCCTCCATCCAGCCACACCTTGGGAATGACAAATCCTGGAGTGGGGGGAGAAACAAGGAGTGTGATGCCATGAAGATTTTTGCCTTTTCTTTTATACCCCTGTTATACCTTTTTACAACTTCTGTATTCCTAGTGCCTTTTCCCTACATTCTTGTACTTGTTTGTCAAGCTAAGAGACTAAACATTTTGGAAGCTTTGTAGCTAGGGATTGGTGTGCCCCAGACCCCAAGATCTTCTCCAGAACATATTCTGTAAACCAAGATAGAACCATCCAGGGGAAGGTTCCTTGGGGAGGGGGGCTCACTTGAGCCTCTCATTGGGGAATCTTTGATAGACCTGCTAATTAGTAAAACCTATAATGATACACCCAATGTTGGGGGGGGGGGGGGACACGGAGAGAGACAGAGAGAGGGATAGACTCGGTGGGGTGCATCTCGATGCATATGACCTGGACGTGTGCACCTAAGGATCCTTAAAAATAAATACCAAGGTAAAATCCCTTTTCCCCTTCTAACCGTGTATGCCTCTTGATTTTAAGACCAGGAAAAGGCATCAAGTCAGTGCCTTGGGCTGGGGGTCCCTCCTCCCCAAGTGCATCACTGGGCAACCTGTGTCTGTTAAAACCTCAAAAACACAGAGATTCAGCCCAAAAGTCCCACAAACATCAAGACACAGACCCACAACTCCCAAAAGATCAAGATTCAGACAAAACCCCTTCCAAAAGATAAACATTCCGCCCCCACAAAAATCCCCAAAGCACCAACATGGAAACCAATATACCTCAGAAACACCAAGATTCACCCCCAGGAAAATCGTGGATCCCCCTCCCTGCTTACCTGCTGGATGGGGGGGGCAACGCTGCTGGGGCTGGGGGGAGGCTGCAGATACAGCGAGTGCTGGAACCTTGCGGTGCCTCCTCTTCCTGCTCCTCCTCCTGTATCCCTACTCTTCCTCACACTCCTCTTCCTCACACTACTCCTTCTCCTGCAGAATCCCACCTGCTGCTCCCACGTCCATCCTTTCACCATTCTGGTCTCCAGCCCTGCTCCTCCAGCCTTTCTCCTCCTCCCCCCAGGCCCAGCACCCACCCCTGGCTCGCTCTGCCCCCCAGAGCTCTCCGATCCCACAGCACCAGCAGGGATGCAGCTGCGGCAGCTCTCGGCCGCTCCTGGCCGCACTCGGCCCCCGCCGCAGCCACTTCTGCCCGCACAGCACGGCCCGGCCCGGCCTTGGCGCTCCCCCCCTCCCACCTCCCCAAATTCCCCTCGCGGGGGGCGCCAAGGCCGGGCCACACGGGGGCTCCAGCTGGGGAGCGCCGGGCGCTGCGGCTCTGCCTGGCAACTGCTGAGTCACCAGCGCCGCGCCTGCTGATTGGCTGAGCGCTGCCTGAGGGCCGCGCCTGCACCAAGGGGGGACACCCTGCTCCAGGGGGGATGGCCCGAAAACCGGGCACCCCCAGCGAAGGAACAACAGCAACGCCTCCCTACAAACACATGCTTTCAATCTGCTCGGACACAGCCACACGGACTTGGACACAAGCAAGTGACACAAGCAGAAACCATCAGCTCCACAAAATGCTACTGATTGACACACACTGCTGCTCAGCCAAGCTCCTGCTCAATTCCTCAACTTCCAGAACAACAACAAAGCCTGAACACAACCATGGACATCGTGTCCTATACAAAAGGGGACAACGTTGAGGCAGTTTGCACATTCTCCCAGAGGTAATTAAGGACATGGACACCCAGCAGGGGTAAAAAGGGAAGTCGAGAAGGGGTCTCAGCAACAGGGGACGGATGGTGTTGGTGTGCTGGGAAGGGATTGGTTGAAGGGAGGGTGCAGGAATATGGTTAAGGCAAACAGCAGCAGGAGGAATCTATGTGGTAAGAAAGGAAAAGGAAGATGGAAAAGAAGAGGAAGAGAAAGAAGTGAGGACTGGGATGCTTTACAGCACTGTCTCATAATTTGCCAGCGGATCTGGATCTTTTGTATCCCTGCTTTCCAGGACTGGGAAACAAAGAAGTTCAGGATCTCAGGGTGTTTCTCTGTGGTGGGGAGCAGCAGGACAGGGCAGCACGGGCTGGGGGCCTGTGGGGAGCTGCGGGGCCGGGCCGGGGCTGTGGGGCAGCCTGGGCTCAGCGCCAGGCACTGCCTGACCCCAACACCCCCCGGGCAGGGCCAGCAGTGGCTCCCGGCCCCCAGGAGGCTGCGGGATGTGGAAGGATCAGGATTTTCTTTTCTTGATCTTGTTTGGGTCGCTGGAGAAACGAATGATTTTGCAGAAAGCTCAGCAGCTGTCAGAGGATGAGCACCCACAGGCACTGAGGGGGCTGCAGGAGAGGCACAAGAAGCCCCTGCAGCACTTGGCCAGAAAGGCTCAGCAGGGGAATGCAAGAAGGGATGAGCAAAAGGCCAAGGTGAAGGCAAAGGCCATGGCAGAGTTTCTACAGCCCCCCAGGGATGAACCGCAGGGCCCAAGGGGGCCCCAGCACCCAGGGGACGGCGGCGGCCACAAGCACCTGGCACAGGCATTGCCCTCCTCAGCACGGCAGAGCTGACCCAAACAGCCCCTGGCAAGGAATCAGGGCTCCAGCTGCAGGCCACAAGGACACTGCAAGCACAGACAGCAGCACCCTCAGCACGAGCAAGTCCAGCCCTGATGGACATGGATTGGCAGGGCTCTCAGAGCTCCCAGCACACCAGGGACCCAGCGCACCAGAGCCCTTGAGAACATTCAGGGCGCGTCTGGATCGAGACGAGGCCGCTCCTGATGGACACAGGGGCCTCTCGATCCACTCCGAATCTGAGACCTAAGGGGGGAAATTGTCAAGAAGTTCTTTCATTATTCAGGCAATAAGTGGGAAACATGAGCAGGTGTGTTTCATTCAACCACTATTAGTAGATGTGGGGGATGGGTTTGAAACGCATCAATTTCTGTTTGTTCCTAATTGTGATTGCAATTTATTGGGAAGGGATTTGGTGGCTACATGGGAATGCAAATTCATATTGTAAATGAGATACAGAGACTAATGCTGCTGTACCTTGGTGTCAAATGTCTGTGAAGGCCTCTGCTGAAGGGAACCCAGAAGTGTGGGCAGCCCCAGGGAAATAGGGAAAATTAGATATGGAGCTTCTCCAAATTCCTCTGAAGCATCCAGGACAAGTGGTGTCTAAAAGCAATACCCTGTTCCAAGGGAGGCAAGGAAGGGGTTACAGCCTCTAACTGAGTCCCTGCTAAAGGCAGTGCTTCTGGAGCCAGGCATCTCTCCCTACAACTCTCCTCTCCTGCCAGGCAAGAAACCCGATCATGGGTACCAGAAGGAAAGCACAAAGGCTTCAAAAGCAGATGAACTGAGCCTCCTGCCCTGGCCCTCCCAGACAGGGAAAAACCATTTGAATTGCATGTGGATGTTAAACAGGGCCATGCCAAAGGAATTCTTGGGCTCAAATGTTTAAGCCAGGGGCCAGAGAGTGGCCTCATTGTCTGCAGAATTGTGCAGCCCCGGCTTTAATGGGAACTGAGGCCTGAAAACTGACAGCAGCAGAATCTCTGATTGTTCAAGCCTGGCATCAAGTTAAAGCTTTGTTAACCAAAGGAGCCTCTAAATGGATGAGCAGTGCTCGGTTCTTACAGAATGAAACTCGTTGGATGGAACAGGAGGATTCAGAGTTGAGGACAGGGCAAGGGTTGAACCCAGCCTCCTGTTTGAACGGCCCTGGACACGGGGCTGGCAAGAAACCCATGGCTGCAGCCAAGTGACAGAGCTCCAGACCCGGGCTAGGAGAGATTTACCAGACATTCCCTGGCCTGAGGGAGAAAATGTGTTTAGGGATGGCTCTGCAAGGGCAGCAGAAGGGAAAAGAGTGACAAGACACGCTGCTCTTAAGGAAAGGGAATGAGACAAAGCGCAGCTCAGTGCCCGCATGCTCAGCTCAAAGGGCCGAGCTGGGGGTGCTTGGAAGAGCCTGGCACTGAAATGCCCTGAGCAGGAAGGCTTCAATATCTTCTGCTAACAGCATGGCAGCTCACAGCGGGGCACAAGCATTTCCGACTGCTTCAGCAATCCCTGCATCAGTTCTTAAGGCATGTTTGGAACAAACAATTCCAAGATATGGGATTGTGGAAGGAATGGACTCAGGGGAACTCATTTTACAGGAAAGATCCTTCAGGCCGTTCTGGCTGCTTTAGGAACACAGTGGCACCTCCAAACCCCCTGGCACCCCAGAGTTCGGGTCGGGTAGAAAGAATGAACGGGGAAATAAAGAAACACCTTCTGAAACTGCTGAGAGAAACCAAGATGCCACGGGTACGGCTGCTGCCATTGGCTTTGGCAAGGAGAAGAGCCAGACACAGGGCTGATACTGAATTATCACCCCTGGAATTGGAGTTTCCAATTCCTCACCCTGCTCATTCTCGACCTACTGGGGGGTGGAGATCAGGGATATCTTTTTCAAGCAGTCTGTGGCCAGAATCCTGTCTCTTGTGAAATCTCTTCCACAGGAAGCTCAGCTGGCACAGACCCTGCCTGGGACTTTGCTGCCCACAACATCCAACCAGGACATCGGGTCCTGCCTGAGGAGGGCAAAGAAGCACCACTGGTGGCCAAGGGCGTGTCCCATTCCAAGTGTCCCCGAGCACAGAAACAGCCGCCAGCACAGCTGAACACGGGGGGACCCCTCAGCCTCGCCTCAAGCTCTCTGAAGCCCCGCGGATTTGCACTCCCCGGCTGCAGGAGGACCATGCGAGGCCGCCACTGACCCTGCACAGAAGGGGCCGCAGCAGCAGCCAGGGCTCCACAGCGGGGGAAGCCCCGGGGGCTGCCCACAGATCCTCTGCTGAAATAGTCTGGCTGGGCACCTCCTCTGGCATCTCCAGGCACTGGGGGCCAATCCTCGCTGGCACAGGGCGAGCTTCAGAGCTTTCTGTGCCTGCACTCGCCACAGGTGCTGCGGGAGACAGCGGGAGAATTCCACTCTGGCTCTCAGTTACACTCACACTCTGGGCTGGGCGGGATTCGATTGCTGGAAAATATACCAAGTTCAGAATTGCTTTAAAATTTTATTTCTCTGCTCAGGCTTGGTTGGCCTCTGCCTTGGGGAAAGGAATTTGAAAGTGTTTGTTAAGGGATGTTACACCACTCAACAGAGATGAGCTTAACATCTCAACAGACTGGGAAGAGCCCAAAAGATACCCAAAAGATTCCAACCATCAACAAAACATCAACGCCCATCAGCAAACATCAAGGAACAGCTACCCCAGACACTGCCCCCGGCACAGCTGGAGACCCCTGCTCTGGAAAAGGCTGAGAAGGAAACCAAGGAGTGTGCACCTAATTAACATCAGAGGCCAAGCAATCCCGGGCCAGTAGGAAACCAAATGCTAAGAAGTACCCAACTTGGAACCAATGAACATTAAACCTATGGATTTCTATGGGTTTAGACTGCATAAAGTTGAGGGAAAATCGAGTAAATCTCGTGTGCCATGGAATGATTTTCTCTGCACACCCGGGCTATGTGTGCATGAAATGATTTCTGTTGCACATCCTGGCCAGAATAAAGTAATGCCTTGAACCTCTAACACTAAAAGGTCATTGGAGAGTTTTTGTTCTTCCCTCAGTTTCAGTGACAAGACTACACAATTAAAATGGTTTTTCTTCATAATCCTACTCTGACATTGTCAGTTGGGCTTGGGCCAGGGGTGTGAGAATCAATTTTTAGTCTTAGGGGAAGAAGTAGCAAAAATCTTTATTGCTTTGGATTTTTCTGTGTAGGTGTGTGCGTGGCTGCTAGTGATGGCAGAATTTTGGAATGGGTTTTTCGAGGTTCACCTTTAGGTTGCATTTTGCAAAACTGGAAGAGCTTTAAAGGTGACCCTTTAACTCATTAACAGTTAATGAAACACCATTTTAAAAAAAAGGGAGAAAAAAAAAAAAAAAAAGGAGCGGAGGGGGGAGGGGCGCATGCAACTCCTGGGATGTCTGAGCTGGAAGAGAAACTTCCTTCCAGGCAGCCAGCAGAGGAGCTTTGGAAATGCAAATTATCTCTGCTGGGGGAAGTGTGCATAATGTCCCAGGCCCTCCTTGCCTGCCACAGGAATTGGGCTGATTCCCTCTGCCCCTCACCCCAAGCTCTGCCTCCCTGCACAGATGGAATTTGCATCGCTAAAGGCAGAGCCCACACTGAGCATCTCTGACTCTGCAACAGAAATCCCTGAAGCTGCAAAGGAAAACAGCAAACGGAGAATGTTGGGAGAACTTCACTCACAAAAGCGGGGGGGAATCATCCCTCTCCCCACTCCAACATCTGCTGGCACTGTCTGTGCTATACAGGGTGGGTTTGACCACTGGGCTGCTTTTGCTGCCACAAGTTCAGCGAAATCACTTGGGAATCCAAGGATGTGATGATTTAATCCGAGAAAAGCGGTCAATTGATGCATCCCTGGCATGTCTGGGAGCGCCCAAAAATGGGGAAAAGATCAACGGCCACCAGAACAAATCCTAAAACACCATGGAGCAGCCCCTGGGAACCCAAACGAATTCATACCAGGTGCCAGAGAACCCACTGATCATTTCAATGCATCATTAGATTACAAGCTGTTCTCCAAATCATAACCAAGCACACAGCTCCAGCTCCTGACCTTCTCACCCACCAATCCACTCCCATGAGCAATGCCACATTTCACCCTGGGATGGCATCAGATTCTCTTCCAGCAGAAGGACCAGGAGGTTGTGGAAAATTAAATGACTCAAACTGCTCTTGGCAAAGAGATGGCAAAGGAAAAGTGGTGAAACAGAGAACAAAGGAAACAAGAAAGCAGCTCATGTACCGCTCCAAACATGGAAAGGATGGGAATGGGACACGTTTTCGTGGTTCCCTGGCAGACCATGGGTTAAACGAATGCTGTTTCTCCTCTCAGGTGCTACAACAACTCTCATCTTTTTACCATGCACCACACCTTGCTGAGGGCAGCTCATTCAGCAGGGGATCAAGGGCATGCAGGTGGCAGCCAGGCCTCCTGACCCAGAAACGGCTACAAAAGGACACAGAATGAGGTCACTGAGAATAATCCCAAAACCAAAGAAGGCTCAGGAAGAACAGATTAAGGCATTTCTAGAGTTTGTAAAGAAAAGTATTGAGAAAATAAGAAGAGGGGGGGATTAAAAGGAAAAAAATGAACGTGTCTTTACAAACAGATGGTGTGACTCCCATTGGAGATAGAGCCAGGGACTTGGAGATAAGGAACTAACGAGAGAAACCATAAATTTCAGAAGACGTTACTAATTGACACCAACTGCTGCTCAGCCATGGTCCTGCTAAATTCCTGAACTTCCAGAAGAAGAACAAAGACTTCACAGAGCCATGAATATCGGATATTTTACAAAGTGGGGGTGCACATTAAGGGGGACATGCATTCCCCCGAGCCGCCATTCAGCTGAGAAGAGAAACAAAGCTCTCCGCTGCTCCCGGCCCGACCTGCCCAGCCCTGCGTGTCGGGTGCCTCCGGCTCCTTGGGAAGCCCTGCAGCCTCGCTACTCCCGCCCCTAATTCGGAGCATCAGTGCATGGCTTTGATTTCCCCGAAAAAGGGAAAACTGCCCCAAACCCCTTTGGCTGAGTGCACGAGGGGAGAGATTTGTGGCAGAAAACTCCCAAAGTCGTTTATGCCCAGCTTGGGAAGAACAACCCAAGCCAAGCGGAGCTGGGACCCCCCAGCAGCGCCTCTCTGCCGCCCCAGCTGAAGCCCTCGCTGGCTGCTCCAGGCTGGATGGGCAGACTGGGAGCACTGGGAAGGGGCCCCGGCTCGGGCCGCAGCCCCCGGGGCAGCCCCACGGCCCCACGGCAGCTCCAAGGCTCCGCCAGCCGGGATGGAACGTGGGAGGGGAGCAGGGCAGGGGCCGAGGCTGTCGGTGCCCAGGGGACACAAGGGACATCGGGGGCACTTCACAGGCATTTCATGCAAGAGATAAAATCATATGGAAGACAAAAGCAAGACCATCAGTGAGTCAAGATTATGAAGAGTTAAACTTTAGCTGGGAGTTAGAAGCAATTTGTACTGATTGAACCAAAAGACAAGTCAACGAAGAGTTAGAAAATTAGCCAAGAAGTTCAGTGCTATTCGCCATTATGCACCTGTCTGAAACTTTGCTTATAGTAAATGAACTGCCATAAGGGCAAAAGAAGCAGATAGAATTATAGCCAGCACCTAGATTGCAAGATCAAATACAGGCAGGAGGTACGGACCGTCTCCAGAAAGCTTGCCGAGGCTTGCCCACAATAGAAGGTAGAAAGTTCATGGTGATGAAGAGATCCCCGACTTCATCTTTCAAGACCACTGACTCAAATCAAGACCACCGACCCAAATCAAGAAAAGAATTGCGCATGCGCAAAGGACTAATAACCGCATTTTAATAGGACGTGGGGAATGGGAGGTGCTGGAGATATGTATAGGATTAATATCTAACACTTTGTGAAATCAATAGAGGGCAAATAACCGGGTAAGTGGCTGGCACGTCTCTAGGAGGCGACTCCCGTGCCGCCCGCCGGCGTAATAAACACACCACTTTCTAACTTTAATTAGTTAAAGAGTTTCTGTCCGTGAATACCGGCTTTTTAATGATTCACTGGAAACGTCGAGCAGACGGAGATCTAGGAAGCAAAGGCAACACTGAGTCACTTCCAGCGTGCCCTCAGCCCCGCCAGAGCCTCAGCACCCCCACAGCCTCCCCAGTCGCTCCAAAGACTTCTCAGCCTTTGCAGCCCTTCCATCAGCCGCTCCCTCTCGCGGCGCTCCGCGGCCTCCCCTGCGCAGGGAGCAGCGGCGCAGGAAGCGGAGCAGCCGCGCCTCTGGGGCTCGGCGCGGGGCAGCGCTCAGGCACAGAGCCCGCAGCGCAGAGACACTCCCTGCACGGCGCCCGTTCGGCTCCGCGCCCAGAGCTTCGATGCCGGGCAGGCGGCTCGCTCGGGCTCCCTGGAGCCGGCACTGGGGCACGGCCCGGCCCCCACAGCGCCGGGAGGGGCTGGGAGGACAGGGACGGCATTTGGGGGTCCTGGGGTTAACTGGGAGACCCTCACTGGGAACCCCCTTCCCGCTGTCCCACCTCCCCTCATCCGCCCTCTCCCACCCCTTTCCCACCGTCCCCCGAACCCCAGCTCCCCCCAGCTCGGTTTGGGGGGGACCCACCCCTTTCCCACCGTGTCCCGTCCCCGCCCCGCTCACCCGAGAGCTCCTCGCCAGCAGCCGGGGGGACGGAGGAGGAGGAGGAGCGGGAGGAAGAGGAGGGGCAGAGGAGGAGCGGGAGCAGGAAGGGGAGCAGCGAGAGGAGGCGCCGCGTGCGTCCAGCGCTCTCTGGATCTGCAGCCCCTTCGCGCCGGGAGCATCGCTGCCCCCGCATCCCGCAGGTGACCGGGAAGGGGGACCTCGCTCCGGATATCGTGGGCGGTCCTGGGAGGGTTTCTTTTGAAGGGGGGAGGGATATTTGGAGCTCAGCTGAAGTACCTTGGGGCTCCCTGATTCTTTTCTTCGGGATGGGGCGGGTGGAGCGAGGTTTGGATCTTGCAGGACTCCAAAGCTGACCCGAAATGCCCTTTGGGTGGATACTGCGGGGTCCCCGGGAGGTGTTTTTTGGGGATGTCGCGGTGGCGGCTGCCGGCAGAGCCCCGGCGGTGGGTGGCGGGTGCGGGGTCCCGGGAGCCACGTGGCGATCGCCCGGTACCGGCGGGGGAGGAGGGGAGGAGCCTTGAGAGGGGGGAGAGAGAAAAGCGGGGAGCCCCGGGATTCCCGGACCCTGAAATGGGGGCCTGGAGAGGGGGGACCCCGGCAGCCGGGAGTGGGGTGAGCTTGGAGAAGGGGCAGCCCCGAGAAGGGATGAGCCTGGAGAGGGGGAACCCCTGGGACACCAAAGAGGGAACCCCAGAGAGGGGGGACCCCTGGGACCCCCGGCACCCCAGAGCAGAGAGTCAGGGGAGGAGGGACCCCTGGGACCCCAAAACCCTCGGCATCCCTTAGTGCAGCCCCAGAGAAGGGGGACTCCCTGAACCCCAAAGTGGGGAGGCCAAAGAGGAGGCACCCCTGGGATTCCCTGGAAGTCTGGAGCGGGCAGAGACCCTGCAGAGGAGGGACCTTCAATATATGCAGGGCCTGCAGCATCCGGGACAAGGGGGACCCCCAGAACCCCATAGTGGAGAGACCAGAGAGGGGGAACCTCAGTGAGGGATATTTTCCTCTGAGTCTTGATGTTTTGGAGGTTTTCATGGACACAAGATATGTGGTGGCTCCTAGAGATGGACTTGGGTGGGAGAAACCCGCAAGCCAATGCACTCACCCCTTGTTTTTTCCCCCAAAACAGGACTTCTCATTCCCAAGCCTTGGCCGAATGGAGGAGGAGGAGGCAGTGAGGAAGATGCCCCAGGACACCCAGGCAGGTGAGGAGGAAGTCAGTGCCCCTTTCCCCTCTCTTCTGCTCCATCTCCCAGCCCAGCATCGCCCCCGGCTGCAGGACAACCCCGCTGCCGACGCCGTCCTGCCGGGGACGGACTGGGGGGATCTCCTTCCCCTTCCCTGTGGCATGGAGGCAAATCCCATCCTCTCCTTGTCTTTCTTCTCTTTGTTACTTTTCCTTGCTTCCTTCCTTCCTTCCTTCCTTCCTTCCCCTCTTTCTACTTGTTCCTTCTACTTCTTGTTTCTTTTTCTTCTTTTTCCTTCCTTTTCCTTGTTCCTTCATCTTCATTCTCCTTTTTTTCTTCTTGTCCCTTCCTCTCCTTCTTCCTTCTCTACCCTTCTTCCTCTCCTTGTTCTTTCCTTCCTCCTTCCTTGTTCCTTTCTCTCCCTGTCCCTTCCTCTCGTTGTCCTTGCTCCCTCAGGCACTGAGCTGCAGATGGAGACCAGGGAGGACAAATCCCCATGGCAGAACCTCGTGGAAGAGGCTGCTTTGAGTGGCTCAACGGCACAGGAATCACACGGGGAGGAAAAGCCAAAGGGATCCCCCACAAGGAGGGGCTCCAAAGCCAGCCCAGGGTGCTCTGAGGAGAAAAGGCCCCCCCTCTGCTTCATCCAGAGGCCCAACCTGGTGGTCCATGAGCAGCTGCACACTGGGGAGAAGCCCTACAAGTGCTTGGAATGTGGGAAGAGCTTCAGCCACACTTCCCACCTCTTCATCCACCCCCAGATACATACGGGGGATGGCCCTACAAGTGCTTGGAATGTGGGAAGAGCTTCAGCCACAGCTCCAGCCTGACCTGCCACCAGGAGATGCATGCCAGGGGAGGGCCCTTCGAGTGTCCTGAGTGTGGAAAGATGTTTCAGTGGATCTCCTATCTCATTGTACATCAGCAAACACACACAGGGGAGAGGCCCTTCCGCTGCACAGACTGCAGGAAGAGCTTCAAGTGGAGCTCCCAACTCACCAGCCACCAGCGCATCCACACCAGGGAGAGGCCTTAGAGTGTCCCAAGTGTGGGAAGAGCTCCTCCTGCAGCTCATCCTTGAGGAAACACCAGCAGAGGCACCAGTAAGGGAATCCCTGCGAGTGCCCTGAGTGTGGGAAGAGCTTCAGGCACTGCTCCAACTCCATCTTAAAACTCGAGGTGCTGCTGGCTGAAAAGCTCTTCCAGAACCCTGTACTTCAGACACTTATGAATCCTCTTCTCTTATTAAATGCCGTAAAATATTACCGTGTTCTGCAGCTGTAGGGAGGAGGAGAGAAGAGCCAGCAGGCATAAATATGCAGCAAGATTGATTGATTTAATTATTTTACAAACTCTTTTATAGCCTTTTTTCTTCACAGTCTAATTGAATAAAGGATCAGCCACCCCTTGGTGTGACTGGCTAAAATCTTAAAACATCCATTGTCAAAATATTTTTCTACAGTACTATAAACAAGGCTTCTCAAGGTTGCCTGTGTTTCATTGTTTATAGAACTCTGCTGCTATCTTCTGTGAGAGAGAAAAGTCACGGACTTAGAAAATAGCAAGAAAATTCTTGCTAGCAGCATTTTTGTATCCACATTCTCTTTTCCATTCTTTGTCTTTTTCCTGGCCTATTTACTGACCTTTATTCTTGTACAAATTGTCTGTCCCAGTAAGTCCTTCTTTGCTGAACCAATGCTTTCTTCTTCAATGCAAAGATGCTTTCTTCTTCAATGCAAAGATGCTTTCTTCTTCAATGCAAATCTGCAAAGCAGAAGGAGAGCAGCCCCTTGGAATGGCCTCAGAGTGGAGCAGCACTCACTGGCACAGCCTCTTCTCCCGCCTGCAGGCAAGGGACCGACAAGGCAGGGCCAGCCTTGTCAGAGCTGGGCAAGGACAAGAGAGAGCAGATGCCAACAGGGGCTTTGTGCTGCACCAAGGGACGTTTGGGTTGGGCATTAGGAAGAACTTTTGCCCAGAAAGGGTCACTAGATATTGGAATGGGCTGCCCAGGTGGGGGTGGAGCCACCATTGGGGAGGTGCTCAAGGAAAGCCTGGGCGTGGCACTCAGGGCTCTGCCCTGGTTGCTGTGGTGGGGATGGGGCACAGGTTTGACTCTGATGATCTCCCAGGGCTCTTCCAAGCCAATGCATTCGGTGACATCACAGGCTCTGGGGACAGCGTGGTGGCTGTCAGCTGTCCCCAGCCCGTCGCCGTGCCCAGAGCCCAGGCAGCACTCGGCGCGGAGCCATGGCCAGAGCCAGCGTGGAGGTGGTGGCTCATCCCACAGAGCACCATGGCCAGCCAGGGCTTCTCCTGGCTGCTGCAGTTCTGTGTGCTGCTGATGCTGGCTGTCTCGGTTTTGAAAGACAGGTGTCTGCTAAGGAAGGCAGAAGCCCCCCTTGAAGTGGCAGATATAACCCTTTTTCCCTCCAAGTTATTATATTTTGAAATCAAGGGCCTTTAGGCAGAGATGTGGGAAATAGGAATAACAGTTCTTTACTATATATATATATATATATATATATATATGTATATGTATATAACCAGTCAAACAAAACAACAACAACTATGACAGTAACAGCACACACAAACCCAGTGCCAGCCTTCTCGGCTGTCGGGCCCTTTCCCCTCGGGTGCAGTTCCGCTCGCAGCCGGCAGGGGCGCTGGCGGCTCCCGGTGAGCAGGGCAGGTGCGATGGTTCCCCCGCGGCTGCAGGGGGCGCTCCGGAGCGAGCTCGGGAAACACGCGGCACTGGCGGCCTGGGATCCCGGGAAGGGATGGAACAAAGGCTTCACAAACCCCTGGGCAGCCGATCCTGGACTCTCAGGAGCAGCAGGCTGGGAACGGCAGGCAGGAGCGGCAGGCTAGAGCGGCAGGCTAGAGCGGCAGGGACGAACGCAAATCCCGGGTGGCAGGCGAGATGTATCCAGATGGGAGAACCCCCACGGATGCCCAGGCAGGCAGGGCGAGCAGGGCTACAGCGTAGCAAAAGCTCGAAGCAGCAGCAGCGGGGCAGGGCAGCCACAGCTCGGCCTCCAGCAGGGCAGGGAAAGCGGCTTTTGGGGTCCCGGCGTTGTTTCCAGCAGGGAGAGAAGAACGGCCAAAAAGAAAGAAGCAGCAGCTCCTTCCTCTGCAGCTTCTCTCTCCGGACGCTCTGAGCGAACTGCCCCCACACCCAGGTGTAGACAAGAAAGTAGCCAGGCCCGCCCCACTCCCTTTTTGTCTTTCTTAAGTACAGCTATTTGTCCCCTAGCAACATGCATATGGGAGAAAATTCCTTTAACAGAAAAAAAAAAAACCCTAAGGCTAAACTAAAACCCCAACATTATCCACCCCGAATTTTTTCCCATACTAACATGTTACATGAAACTTAACTTTTTTTCTTAACCATATAAATCTATGCATTACCCAAATTATATACAAATATACATGCTGATAGTGATACAAGTACAGAGCCAGGGGTAGTTCACCCTAAAACAAGGTCCCCTTGAGGTAAGCATCGGGTCTCTCCATCCTTTTGCATCACCCACCAGGTGCAACCTGGTCCCTGAGCAAAAACGACCCCACGGATGGGTTTGTCTTTGCTCAAGGCAGACTTTACCCAAACAGTTTTTCCAAGCATACCTCTCATGTGCACCACTGGAACCTTATCTCCGTCAGTTGTTTGTAGGGGTTCGGATTGGGCAGGGCCTGCTCAGCTGGTGGAGCCTCGGGTGTTAACTAACCAGGTGGCTCCTGCTAAATGCATCTCCCAGTTTTTGAAAGTCCCCCCACCCAGTGCCTTCAAAGTGGTTTTAAGCAATCCATTACACCGCTCAACCTTCCCAGCTGCTGGTGCATGGTAAGGGATGTGGTACACCCACTCTATGCCATGTTCTCTAGCCCAGGTGTTTATAAGGCTGTTCTTGAAATGAGTCCCATTGTCAGACTCGATTCTCTCAGGGGTGCCATGCCTCCAAAGGACTTGCTTTTCCAGGCCCAGGATGGTGTTCCGAGCAGTAGCGTGAGGCACAGGATAGGTCTCCAGCCATCCAGTGGTGGCTTCTACCATTGTGAGCACATAGCGCTTGCCTTGGCGGGTTTGAGGCAGTGTGATGTAATCAATCTGCCAGGCCTCCCCATACTTGTATTTGGACCATCGCCCACCGTACCACAGAGGCTTCACCCGCTTGGCCTGCTTGATCGCAGCGCATGTCTCACAATCATGGATAACCTGGGAGATACTGTCCATGGTTAGATCCACCCCTCGGTCTCGTGCCCACTTATAGGTGGCATCTCTGCCCTGATGACCTGAGGCATCATGGGCCCATCGAGCTAGGAACAGTTCTCCTTTATGTTGCCAATCTAAGTCTATCTGGGACACCTCTATTTTCGCAGCCTGATCTACCTGTTTGTTGTTACGATGTTCTTCATTAGCCCGGCTCTTGGGGATGTGAGCATCTACATGACGGACCTTCACGGATAGGTTCTCTACCCGAGTGGCAATGTCTTTCCACTCTTCAGCAGCCCAGATTGGTTTTCCTCTGCGCTGCCAGTTTGCCTTATTCCACCTTTCCAGCCAACCCCACAGAGCATTGGCTACCATCCATGAATCAGTGTAGAGGTAGAGCTTTGGCCACTTCTCTCTTTCAGCTATGTCCAGAGCTAATTGAACAGCTTTGAGCTCAGCAAATTGGCTCGATCCACCTTCTCCTTCAGTAGCCTGTGCAACTTGTCGTGTGGGGCTCCATACAGCGGCTTTCCATTTCCGGCTAGCGCCTACAATTCGGCAGGAACCATCAGTGAAGAGGGTGTATTGTCTTTCACTCTCTGGTAGCTCGTTATATGGTGGGGCTTCTTCAGCACGTGTCACCTGCTCCTCTTCTTCTTCAGAAGATAACCCAAAAGTCTCACCTTCCGGCCAGTTCGTAATTATTTCCAAGATCCCAGGGCGACTTGGGTTTCCAATTCGGGCGCGCTGCGTGATGAGGGCAATCCATTTGCTCCAAGTAGCGTCGGTGGCGTGATGCGTGGAGGGAACCTTTCCTTTGAACATCCACCCCAGCACCGGTAGTCAGGGTGCCAGGAGGAGTTGTGCCTCTGTGCCAATTACTTCTGAGGCAGCCTGGACTCCTTCATAAGCTGCCAGGATTTCCTTCTCTGTGGGAGTGTAGTTGGCTTCAGACCCTCTGTAGCTTTGGCTCCAGAATCCCAGTGGTCGGCCCCGAGTCTCACCAGGCACCTTCTGCCAGAGGCTCCAGGACAGACCATTGTTCCCGGCTGCAGAGTAGAGCACGTTCTTCACCTCTGGTCCTGTCCTGACTGGGCCAAGGGCTACGGCGTGAGCAATTTCCTGTTTGATCTGGGCGAAGGCTTGCTGCTGTTCAGGGCCCCAGTGGAAATCGTTCTTCTTGCGGGTAACCAGGTAGAGAGGACTCACGATCTGGCTGTACTCGGGAATGTGCATCCTCCAGAAACCTATAGCGCCTAGGAAAGCTTGTGTTTCCTTCTTGTTGATCGGTGGAGACATTGCTGTGATCTTATTGATGACCTCAGTAGGAATCTGACGCCGTCCATCTTGCCACTTTACTCCCAGGAACTGGATCTCTCGGGCAGGTCCCTTGACCTTGCTCTTCTTGATGGCAAAACCAGCTTGCAGGAGAATTTGAATTATTCTCTCTCCTTTCTCAAACACTTCGGTCGCGGTGTTCCCCCACACAATGATGTCATCAATGTACTGCAGATGTTCTGGAGCCCCACCCTTTTCTAGTGCAGTCTGGATCAGTCCATGACAGATGGTGGGACTGTGCTTCCACCCCTGGGGCAGTCGGTTCCAGGTGTACTGCACGCCCCTCCATGTGAAGGCAAACTGAGGCCTGCACTCTGCTGCCAGAGGAATAGAGAAGAATGCATTGGCAATGTCAATAGTGGCGTACCACTTTGCTGCTTTGGACTCCAGCTCGTACTGGAGCTCCAACATGTCCGGCACGGCAGCGCTCAGCGGTGGAGTCACTTCATTCAGGGCACGATAGTCCACAGTCAGTCTCCATTCCCCATCAGACTTGCGCACAGGCCAGATGGGGCTGTTGAAGGGTGAGTGGGTCTTGCTGACCACCCCTTGGCTCTCCAGCTCGCGGATCATCTTGTGGATGGGGATCACAGCATCTCGATTTGTCCGATACTGCCGGCGGTGCACTGTCGAGGTGGCAATTGGCACTCGTTGCTCTTCCACTTTCAGGAGCCCAACTGCAGAAGGATTCTCAGATAGTCCAGACAGGGTGTTCAATTGCCTAATGCCCTCTGCCTCCACAGCAGCAATACCAAATGCCCACCTGAGTCCTTTTGGGTCTTTGTAATAGCCATTCCGGAGGAAGTCTATGCCCAGAATACACGGGGCCTCTGGGCCGGTCACAATCGGATGCTTTTGCCACTCCTTCCCAGTCAGGCTCACCTCAGCTTCCAAAAGGGTCAACTGCTGTGATCCCCCGGTCACCCCAGCGATGGATACAGGTTCTGCCCCCACATGTCCCGATGGCATTAAAGTACACTGTGCCCCAGTATCAACCAATGCATCATATTTTTGTGGCTCTGATGTGCCAGGCCATCGGACCCACACCGTCCAGAAAACTCGGTTCTCCCGTGCCTCTTCCTGGCTAGAGGCAGGGCCCCTCTAGCCCTGGTTATCATTCTTTCCCTGGGTGTACATGCTCGAGGTACCTTCAAGGGGATCCGACATATCATCCTCCCTTCTGAAATACCTGGCAGCTCGATCGCGGGAGGCTGAGGCTACTTTCACCTTAGTGGAACCCCCTCGGTTAGTGCCTCCCTCCTTGAGTTCACGCACCCGCGCTGCCAGGACAGAGGTGGGTTTCCCATCCCACCTCCTCATGTCTTCCCCATGCTCACACAGGAAAAACCACAGCTCAGCTCGTGGGGTGTACCCTCTCTCTCTAGCAGGGGGACGACGGGCTCTGACTTGGGGGCCTGTGACTCGCACTGGTGCCACACTGACCCTCCTCATCTCCTCCCTCATCTCCTCCCTCATCTCCTCCCTCATTTCCTTCCTCATCTCCTTCATCTCCTCTTTGAGGTCCTGGACCACAGCAGAGACATGAGCTTTCAGCGGGCCATTGATCATGCTGTCATAATGCCTGAGCTTGCTGGCAACAGAGCCCACGGTTTCTCGGGTATTGTCAGCATCAATCGTTGCAATGAAGGTGGTGTATTGCGATGGCCCTAGCCTTGCCAGGTTCCACATCATCTGTCCTGTGCACCTGACCTTATCGGGGTCATTATCATGCTGTCCATCCCTCCCAAAGAGTACCTCTAATATTGCCACCTCTCTTAGCTGCTGGATCCCTTGCTCGAGTGTCTTCCACTGCATTCTATGATGGTACTCCTGCATTCTATCTTTGTGAATGAACCTTTCTCTCACACTCATTAAGAGCCGCTCCCAGAGAGAAAGGGGCCCTGGCTCCCTCACAAATACCTGGTCCACACCTGGGTCCTGGGTCAATGATCCCAGATACCTTGCCTCACCATTATCCAGTTGCACACTTGTGCCCATAAGGTCCCAAACCCGAAGCAGCCAGGTGGTATAAGGCTCACGCCCCCTTCGCGCAATGTCGTTTCGCATAGTGCGGAGACTGTCGTACGACAGGGACTCAGTGATGATTTCTGGCTCTGGCTCTCCTGCTGGTTGTGAGGGCCCTGGTTGTCCATCATCATTAACTGGTCGTACTGATTTGGTCTTACACTTCCTCCTTTGCACAGGGGCGACTGCTGCTGGCTGTGGTTGTCCTTGTGGTTCAGCTGAAGCCTGGACGGTTGTAACATCCGTGGGTTCTACTGCTGCACCATCGGACTCACCCTCTTTGGGGCAGGGAGAGGGCTTTTCACTAGCTGAGGAGGTGTATTCCCTTAGCAATTGGCATATCTCCTGGCGCACCTGGCCCATCTCCTGGCACATCTCCTTGCGCACCTGGCCCATCTCCTGGCACATCTCCTTGCGCACCTGGCCCATCTCCTGGCACATCTCCTGGCGCACCTGGCCCATCTCCTGGCATATCCCCTGACGCACCTGACCCATCTCTTGGCACATCTCTTGCATCCCTTTTGCCAGTACCCCCACCCAGTTTGGGTAGTCCATTTCTGAGGTGGACTGTTGGGCGGTATCAGTCTGTGGGGCGGGGTCTCTAGTGTCTGGGGCTACGTCAGTCTCTGGGGTAGGATCTCTAGTGTCTGGGGCCGTGCCAGGTTCTGGGGCAGGATAGGGCTCTGGGGTAGGATCTCTTGTGTCTGGGGCCATGTCAGGTTCTGGGGCAGGATCAGGCTCTGGGGTAGGAACTCTACTCTCTGGGGCCATGTCAGGTTCTGGGGCAGGATCTCTAGTCTCTGGGGCTGGTGTCCGGGTAGATATCCAAGCCAATCTCAACTTATCCTTGAGTGCTAAATAGAGTAGGCCTATCAGCAGCAGATGGTTAATATTCAGAGGGAATTTAAACCCTTCGAAAATTGATGGGGTGGGCCCGAAGAACTGGTTGAGGGGTTGGGGGAAAACTTCCCCTGGTGTCATTTCCTCACAGAAGGTACCATTGTTAACATAACCCCAAAAACATGTGCTCAGTGTGTGATAGCCGTTTATCCATGTGCCCACATTCCGGAGGAAGCTAAAAACCCATGAATTCCTCACCTTCTCAACCCATAACGCAAGCTGGATAACAGCAATGGTAGCCTTAGTCAGAGGACCCATATTCAAGTAAGGAGCTGCAAAGGGGAAGAATATAGCTACGGCCACATGCCACCCGAACCAGGGTAAACTAGACCACATAGTGCAGCCTAACAAGGTTCCTATATCTGGAACTGTTATTCCTTTTTTTTTTTACCTCTCTCTCTTAATGCCCTCAGGCCCCATGTTGGGCGCCAAGATCTGTCTCGGTTTTGAAAGACAGGTGTCTGCTAAGGAAGGCAGAAGCCCCCCTTGAAGTGGCAGATATAACCCTTTTTCCCTCCAAGTTATTATATTTTGAAATCAAGGGCCTTTAGGCAGAGATGTGGGAAATAGGAATAACAGTTCTTTACTATATATATATATATATATATATATATGTATATGTATATAACCAGTCAAACAAAACAACAACAACTATGACAGTAACAGCACACACAAACCCAGTGCCAGCCTTCTCGGCTGTCGGGCCCTTTCCCCTCGGGTGCAGTTCCGCTCGCAGCCGGCAGGGGCGCTGGCGGCTCCCGGTGAGCAGGGCAGGTGCGATGGTTCCCCCGCGGCTGCAGGGGGCGCTCCGGAGCGAGCTCGGGAAACACGCGGGCAATGGCGGCCTGGGATCCCGGGAAGGGAAGGAACAAAGGCTTCACAAACCCCTGGGCAGCCGATCCTGGACTCTCAGGAGCAGCAGGCTGGGAACGGCAGGCAGGAGCGGCAGGCTAGAGCGGCAGGCTAGAGCGGCAGGGACGAACGCAAATCCCGGGTGGCAGGCGAGATGTATCCAGATGGGAGAACCCCCACGGATGCCCAGGCAGGCAGGGCGAGCAGGGCTACAGCGTAGCAAAAGCTCGAAGCAGCAGCAGCGGGGCAGGGCAGCCACAGCTCGGCCTCCAGCAGGGCAGGGAAAGCGGCTTTTGGGGTCCCGGCGTTGTTTCCAGCAGGGAGAGAAGAACGGCCAAAAAGAAAGAAGCAGCAGCTCCTTCCTCTGCAGCTTCTCTCTCCGGACGCTCAGAGCGAACTGCCCCCACACCCAGGTGTAGACAAGAAAGTAGCCAGGCCCGCCCCACTCCCTTTTTGTCTTTCTTAAGTACAGCTATTTGTCCCCTAGCAACATGCATATGGGAGAAAATTCCTTTAACAGAAAAAAAAAAAACCCCTAAGACTAAACTAAAACCCCAACACTGGCCCATTCCCTCAACCCTTCCAGCCATCCTGAGGAGGACATGGGCACCTCGTCTCTGCTTTGCAAGGAGCTGGAGCCGCAGGACTCCACAGGCCCTGGGATGAACCCCTTGGTGGACGTGGTGCTGGTTTCTTGGACATGCTCAGCCCTGGAGTTGCTGATCACGGGCCTTGTCCTGGGACGGTGCCTTGGCAGGAGGCTCTGGAAACACTGGGGAGAGGTGAGGGAGGAGGGTCAGGCAGGCAGGACAGTACCAGGGCCGGCAGCCACCAAAGCCTTGGGCCAAGCTGGTGTTGGGCAAGGCCTGAGAGCCCCCGTGGCAGAGCAAAGCCGGGTTGGACCCGAGGGTGCTGGGCCTCCCGGGCAGCCCTTTGGCCACGGCCCCTCGGCAGAGGGGGCTGAGCCCCTGGGCGGGAATTGGGCCCAGCCTGAGCCCCAGGGACACCAGGCAGAGGCGGCCGGAGCTCTTCTTGCTGCAGCCTCTGCCCAGGCCAGCCCAGCCAGGCCCGAGTCTCTCACGGAGAGGCCAAGGGCAGCGCCAGAGGGCTCAGCCCCGCTCGGCCCCTCTGCCCCTTCCATCGGGCTCCCTGGGCCGGGCCGTGTAGGAGAAGCGCCGGAGCCCCTGGGGCTGTGCAGGACGCGCTGCGGGGACGCGGCTGCCCCAAGGAGCTGCTGCGGCTGCTGAGGCACAACCGCGCCCGGATGCGGCTGTGCCGGCGCCACCGCTCTCTGCAGAGGCCCAGAGCCAAGACACCAGCAAAAGGGGGCAGCTGCAGGAGGAGGAGACCCCGAGGCTCCCCTCAGCGCTGACTCTCCAGCTCCAGCTCGGCACTCAGCTTGCAGGGCATCGCAGGGGATGCGTGACCAGTGCTCAGCCCGGGCACTGCAACATCCCCCAGCTTAGGGGTCAGTGAAGCCCCCCATCCTCAGCCGCAGAGCTCCCAGCCATCTTTTTCCCCAGAAGCTGAAGTTTCCATGACTGTTCCAGTTCCAAACTGTTGACCCTTTTTGGAGGCATAAGGTTCTCACCCCGTAATCTTCCAGTCACCCCCCAGCAGTCAAGTTAATCAAGTTCAAGTTTTCTGGACAATGCTGTGTCATTTCCTTGATATCCATGCGAGAGGGGACACGGTGATGGATGGGTTTGCATGGAAGCTGCAGAGCCCCAGAATGGAGAGCCTGAGTGTCCCAGCAGGATTTGCAGGAGTGTGGAGGGCAGCTGGAAAGATCGTGGGCAATATTCTCCTGCCTCCATCTTCCAAGGAAGCTTTGATTCAATCCCTGTCTGCACTGTGCCACAGGGCCCCCAGAGGCCCAGGGAGGTGTCTGGGTGGCCCCAGAAGGCGCTTGCAGGACCCTGGGGCACCAGGGAAGGGGCAGGAGCATCCCTGTGGTGCTGGGAGAGACACCCAGAGGGGGCCACTACTGGGGCCCGGGCAAGAGCTGCATTCAGGCAGCCGAATTCATGCAGGGTCTGGCTGGGCTCTGCCCAGGATCAGTCCAGCGAGCTCCACTCCTGTCTCACCTCTTTGTATTTTCTTTGTATTTCTTTGTATTTATTTCTGTGTATTGATCCTGATGACCCTCAAAATGCCATTAGAAATCATTTTCCCTCAAAATAAATACTGACTTATTTTGGTTTTAGGAATTAACCACGGGTAGTCCCTGCTTAAATGACTTCTCTGTGGCTTATTCTGCAGTTTGCTCCTTTACAGCACCATCAACCACCTCTCTTAAAATACAGATCCCTCATTGGAAGCAGGTAATTCACCTGGATCCCCTCCTGGGACCCCCCTGGATCCTCCTGGACCCCCCCCCCCCCGAGGACCCTCCACACCCACGCCCTGCAGGACCCCTGTGCCAGGCCGGGCTGAACTCCTGGGCCCTGCGGCCAAACTCTGCCTGGAACCCGCTGGGTTCAGCCCAAAGCAGGGAAAGCTCCGGGACCCGCAGATCCATTTTGTCCTGCGGCTGTGGGGCCCCACCCCCGAGGGAGCAGGACTGGGCGCATTAACCCCAATCCCTTATTCTGAATCTCCTTCTCCCTCTCCCTCTCCTCTCTCTCTCTGACACTTTACCGTGCCATAAATCGAATCTCTCCTGATGGGAGAGAATTTGCTGAAAGTCCTTGCAAGGAGTTTAAAAGATAAAGCGAGATGTCTTCTGTAGTTTCAATGCTTCTGGATAGTTGTTTATTAAGTCTTATCAGAGGAACTGAGCCACTAGCGTGACCCAGGTACAGCATGGAAGGAGGAAAAGTAGGAGTGAGGGCAATTATCAAGATTTACACAGCCTTTTAAAGATATTTTAACCAATAGTTACTAAAAACGTACATTATTTTCACTTTCCTGCCAATTATTCGGTAACACGACTAGGAACTGTGGCATTTTCTATCCAATCATTCCAAACTACTTTTACTGCAGAATATGGAGTAGTAGAAGAAGGAGAAGGTTTCGAGAGCAACAACAATCCTCCATTTTGATATTTCTTACTCTTATCTATGTACTATAAAGAGAAGCCCAAAACCTCTAAATTTTTCACCCTGTAACAATCTTACATAGTAGTCTATCACCTAATTCACACCACTGTATTTTCTAGTTGTTGTCTGACTGTTGGTAATTTTTTCCAAGGTTTAAAGCTATACCAGTGTTGTCCAGGGGGGTAAAAACCCTTAAAAACAGGCAGAGAAATATTCTTGGCACTCTGGGTTCCTACATCTCCCCCTCCTGTTTGAACCAAAACCACTTCCTTGACAGCTTTGTCCGTGGCTTGTCTAGCACAGTGGAGTATACAAGGTACAAATACTAATAGAATTACAACAATAGTTAAAACATACAAACCTGCCTTCAAAATTTTTCTCCATAAAGGTGTAAGGTCAAACCAATTGAACAAATCGTTCAACAATGATCCATTTTCTTCTCCAAGTTTAGCTATTCCATCCTCTAATTGCCATATACTTTCATGGATGGATTTTGAATGATCTGACAAATTCATACAACACATACCTTCAAATTCTTTACATCCATGTCCATGCACTAATAGAAGATAATCAATTGCTGCTCTGTTTTGCAGAGTCGCTTGTCTCACACTCTGAACATCAGTTAACACATCGCTCAGTGCAAGAGAGCACGAGAGTTCTTACTTAGCCAACAGCCCAATTGATCCAATTGTCTCAAGGCTGCTCCTGCAGCAGCACCAGGTAAAAGGAGAGCTGCAGAAAACCTTTGTCCAAAATTTCAAGCTACAAATTTATCATTACAATCAAATTTATATTGCTCAACAAATCTTTTCTCCTTTCTCTTCTGTTCTTTTATCATTTTTGCATTAGGCGTTAGCAAAGAAAGCTTTCCAAAGCTGCATGGACCGCCCTTGACATTTGAGGGAATTGCAGGCCAAATTCTGTCTCCACAAATGAGAAACATCCCTGGTGGCAATTGCAATGGATCCTGGTTGAACGATATGCTCATCTTTATTGTTGAATTGCACCAAGATGTTGCATTTCTATAGATTTCGTAATTTGGAGTGACATCTGTTATCTTGTTTTTAATTTGTTTCAACCCTGGAGAACTGAATACTACACAAAACTCCATTTTTATTGAACCAAGAATTTCCAATTCCTGAGGTTCGTAAGGAGCCTCCAGAAGGGATTTGGTCCAAGCATCCCAATTCTCCACTGGATTTGAACCAAATCGTGAAAGTTTTAGATTAGCATGTTTGGAAGGTGGCCATTTGTCTGCTGGTAGACTGACTAAACATGTTGAAAATGGCTTCTTTGGTCTTGAATGAGTTAGACAGATGGTATCTAGGCCTGATGCACTGGCCAAAATCTCCCAGACATTTTCTTTTGGTTGCTTTACTGGGAAAGCTGCATTGCTTAAGGCAATCAGTGAGATGATAAGGCACAAGTGTAATACCTGATTGAGCTTCATTCTCAACAGCTTTATCCCACATAGGAATCTCTGATCTGTAAAAGAACTTCTAACACACTCTTACATACAAAATTTACACCATTAACTTTCCCACTTTTTGCATAATATTCAGTCCACAGTTCTTGCACAAAAAAACAATTGATGTCTGTGGCATTGACAGTAGCGTTGACACTGATTCACGTCTGCGTGCTCGCCTCCTTGTTCCCGGAGTCGATTCCTGCTTGTTTCTGGACTTGATAAGGTTTCACGTTTTTTGCTGGAATTCACTTCGGTCCTGCACCTGTTGAGACGCAAGCATATCCCTTGCCCCAAGTTATTAGTTGAAATGGGCCCTCGATCTTTCCCATCTCTAAATCTTTGATCAAAACTAAAGGATTTTCTCTCAATTTTGCCTGAGTACTATTTGAAAAATGCCTGATAATTGGTGGAGTAGGTTCTGAAAGGGAGCTATTCTGGAAGTTTAAAACATACAAAGTTTTATTCAATCGCATCTGAGGTGTAGCCTCTGCTTCCCCCTTTTCTGTTTATCCAAAAGGGATTTTAAGGTATGGTGTGTTCTCTCAATGATGGCTTGGCCTGTAGAAGAATTAGGAATGCCAAATATATGACGAACACCCCAATTCTTCAAAAATGTGTCTAGGGTTTGTCCTCTGTAAGCTGGACCATTGTCTGTTTTAATTTCCTGAGGAACACCCAACGCTGCAAATGCTTGTAAAAAATGTCGACACGCATATTTCGCTGTTTTGCCTACATGTAAGGAAGCAAAGACTGCACCTGAAAAGGTGTCCACAGATACATGAATATTTTTAAATCTCCCAAAAGATGGGTATTTTGTAACATCTGTCTGCCATAATTGCAGGCTCTGCAATCCTCTTGGATTGACTGCTCCTGTGGATACAGGGGGTTGCACAAGCTGACAGTCCAGACAGGCACTTATAATGGCCTTCGCTTGATCTTTAGAAATGCGAAATGTGCGCATTAGTGCTTGTGCGTTCTGATGAAAAAATGCATGACTTAATTTTGCTTGTTCCAAAACGTTTGGCAAAGTGTTTGAAATGACCATGGTCAATTTGTCTGCTTGTGCATTTCCCGCTACCAAAAATCCCGGGAGAGAAGAGTGTGCTCTAATATGGGAGATAAAATATTTGTGTTCTCTCTGTTCTAATAATTTTTTCAAACACAAAAGATAAGAACAAAGATCCTTATTATCAACTTCTTTCAAAAATGATCCTTCTATTCTTTTAATTATATTTGTTACATAAGCTGAATCTGTAACTAGATTGAGTGGTTCTTGAAACAAATGTAATGCACGAACAACAGCTGCTAATTCCACAATCTGAGGTGAGCCTTGTACTTTTTGAATATCTGATTCCCATTCTTTTGTAGTTGCATTCTGCCATGTTATTACTGACTTCTGTGTTTTCCCTGAACCATCCGTAAAGAACGTTATTGCTTCTAATGGCACTTCACTTATCATGGGTTTTTCCCTGAAGCTTACTTTCACTTGTAGCAGTTTGTGGTTTGGAAAATGAATTGAGCAAACGCCCGAGTAATCTAACAATGCAACCTGCAAATCATCTGATTTTTGCATTGCACAAATATTTCCTTTTTAAAGGCAGATAGATTGTCATGAAGTCCTCGCCTGCCACTGTTAGCAACCTTGCTCTAGCTCTGATTATAATTTGAACTGCCATTTCTAAAGTTGTGAAAATCGTTTTAGGGGATCTATAGGGCAGAAAAATCCACTCTAATATCAATAGACGATCTCGCTGTGATGAGTCCCATTGAAATATGAGACGATACAATTGCATCTTTTCTCCTAACACTGCAATGAAGAATGGTTGGCTCAGTATAAAACGATGTGCTTGTCTCTGCTGAAGAGCTTCAGTAATCTTTCCAAGAGCTTCTTAAGCTTCCGTTGAGAGGGATCTAGGCGAATTGATACTACAGTCTCCCCTTAAGAGGTTAAAAAGTGGTGCAAGTTCATCATTTGTGATTTCCAAGATTGGTCTGATCCAGTTGATCTCTCCCAAAAGCTGTTGTAGATCTCTCAGGTTTTTAACTTGAGTTCTAACTTGTATTTTCTGTGGTCTTATTGCTTGCTCTGTAAGTCTCCATCCTAAATATCTCCACGGTGAATTTTCTTGGATTTTTGAAGTAGAGATTTCCAATCCGGCATTTTGGACTTCTGTAATCACACTATCACGAGCTTTTTGTAGCTCTTGTTGTGTGGGCGCTGCAACGAGCAGATCATCCATATAATGAATGATCATTGCTTGTGGATGTTTCTTTTGCGCTGGATATAAGGCTTGTGCCACAAACCATTGACAAATAGTTGGAGAATTTTTGAGACCTTGTGGAAGAACAACCCAATGATATCTTTGTAGAGGTTCTTGTCTGTTGATGCTCGGGACAGAAAATGAAAATCGAGGAGCGTCCTCTGGATGGAGTGGGATGTTGAAGAAACAATCTTTGAGATCAATGATTACAAGCTGCCAATCTCTCGGAATCATTGAGAGAGATGGAAGTCCAAGTTGAAGTGGTCCCATTTCTTCAATGACCTCATTAATCTTTCTGAGGTCATGAAGCAATCTCCATGAACCAGAGATTTTCTTATGAATGATGAATACTGGAGAATTCCAGGGACTATTAGTTGGTTTTATGTGGCCTTTTTGCAATTGTTCTTTAACGAGACTCTTGAGAGCACTCAGTTTCTTCTCTTCCAGGGGCCACTGGTCCACCCATACTGGTTCATCTGTTTTCCAGGTTAATTTCAAGGTGGTGAGTGCTGCAGCGACCCCTATTAAAAATCCACTTCTATTTTTATTCCCCATTGTGATGTCTCTTCCCCATACTGTGATGGGCTTCTGCATAATGAAGGGACGAATGATTGCTGTTTTTCCTCCGGGTCCTGAAACAACAATTGCATGCTCACTCTGCAGGCATAGGATATTTCCTCCAATACCTGAAGAGGTGCTTTCAAGCGCCATTCTTTGGGCCAAAAGAGGTAAGAGATGACTGTAACATCCGCACCAGTGTCTAGCATTCCCTTGATTGAGATTGTCTTATCTCCACATGTTAAATTGCAAACAAGCACAGGTCGATCACGGCCTATCTGCTTCATCCAACTGGCATGAATGTCCATGTCTTCAATGTCAACTGAAGTTTGTTGATCAGTCACTGGCATGATCTGCTCTGTTGCGTGAGATGGTAAAGCAATAGCTTTGGCTATTGGAGTATTTTCTGCAATAACTAGTGGAGGATGTAAAGGTTGAGCCAAAACTGTTAGCTCTTCATTTTGATCTGCTGAAACAATTGATGGAAAAACAATGAGCCCTATGATGCTAGATCTCTCCTTGCCTGCTATTAAAAAGTCTTGTCTCTTCCAAGATGTGCCAGTGACCCCCGTGGATATCACTGCATGATTTTCATTCATAAAACATACTAATTTGGAAGCTGCCAATTTGCATTGCACCCCTGGTGGCAGCAATTCTGGGTCACTGGGAAATCTACAGATGGTCTGGCTGATGGAGTTTGAGTGACCTTCTCCGATAACCGTGTTCCTTATGGGATTGCGGATGGAGACATCGCCATCACTTGTGTCATAGCGCGTTGGCGTCCCGCGCTCCTTTTCAAGTTTCCCAGAAGTGGTAAAACATTCCCATCCACATCTGTTCTGGCGCGACATTGATTGGCATGATGCCTTCCTCTTCTACATCTTGGACAGAGGCCTGATATTTTCACATATTTTTCAGGTCCTGGACAATACTTTTCATGTGTTCATATCTTCCGCATTTCAAACACGGTCTCCCAATGAATTCTGCTGCCATCACTTGCATAGAGTTACTTTGTTGCAGATCTGAGTGAAGCGCTGATATTTGCTCTTTAAGAAGTCTTCCAAGCTCTTGTCCAAAAGCATTTGCTTGGGATGTTGCAACATGCTGAGGTGTGCTCACCTTACTGCAAGCTTCTATCATTTCGGTTATGGTTGCCTGACCAGGTATAGCACTGATTATATGTTTGCACTCTGCATTAGCGTTTGCAAAAGCAAGACTTTGTAGCAGATATGGTTTTGCCGCTTCGTCACTGATTTGTCTGTCCAAGGCTTGCTTTAGACGATCAACGAATGAGGTAAAACTTTCAGCAAAACCTTGCTTTACTTCTGTGTAGATGCCTTCTGGGGTTCCTGTAGGTGGAATTTGTAAGATTGCTGTTTGTGCCGCTTCTTTGATATCTATAAGCACATTTCGAGGCAAAACCACTGCCTGCTCTTCAGGTCTAGCATGAGGTCCATCACCAGCCAATTGCTCTAATGTGAGGGCTGCATGTGGTCCTCCTGCATATTTCTCTCTTAGCTCACCAAGTGCTTTTCTCCATCTTGCATCCCATAGCAGGAGTTGTGCATCTGTAAGTATTGTCGAGGCAATACTTCTACAATCAAAAGGTACTAAATCATAATTGTTAAATGTGCCTCTCAAAAGCTGTTTGAAGTACGGACTTCCCAGTCCATGATTCTTCACTGCATCCATTAAATCTTTGATAACTTGATGATCCAAAGGTTGCCATGTAGGAGGATTCTGATTATGTCTGGTATACGCAACCGGCATTACAATACTATCTGTTTCAGCCATAGTAAAATTTCTGTCTTGAAGACCTTTTTTTCTAATACGTGACCAATCTGTTGTAGCAGCCGTATCTTTTGAAACATATTTATGAGGCAAAACCATATCCATACCAGCATCTGGTAAACTTGCAGCTTGATTGGACTGCAAGGATGCAGGTTCTTCTTCACCGAAGAATCCATGCATTCCATCTTCTTCTCCCCCTCCTGGATGAGGAATAGGGGGCAGTATTCGCGGCTGTGCACTGTAGGGTAATAAACGAGGAGTGGCTAAACCTGCCATTTCAGGTGGCTTTGATCTGGATGCTGAAGGAAAGGGTACAGTGGATCTGGATAGGGTAGTGCCACCATGCGGGATGGGTGAGGGGTGGGGACCTAGTGCAGCAGCCTCTTGAGGTAGGTAATCTGCACATTCTCTCATTCGGAAGCAAAGATGATGAATAAATTCATCTGAAAGCCGAAAGCAACCCTGGAGAAATGAGGGATCTGGTGTCTGTTGTTGTGAAATTCGAAGCTTTGAAGAAGGCAGATGGGAAGTTGGAGTTCCAACGCTCGTTGTAAAAAAACGAGGTGGAGCTCGAGAAGATAGAGGAATGCCTTCTGAAGCTGTGATGGTTATCATATCCTCTCCACTTAGGTCCTGAATAGGCACTTGAAAATGACAAAGTCCCATAAAATCAGCTGAATATCCCTGAGAAGCTCGAGAAGAATGTGCATAAAGTGGAATGTCTCGATGCGAGACGTCACTTTGAATATGAATAACACGTGCTTGGTCCTGTTGTGATGGAGCAGGTGACAGTATAGAACTGAGAAAGGTCGCTGCCTCTTCTGGAGATAAAATCTTCATTTCCTCGAAATTGTACGGGAGATGTGATTCAACATCGTGCGATTGTAGTGCTAATTGTCCGAGTGGCGTTGCCAGGGGGATGAGAGGTGGTAAATGGGATGATGAGACAGTAGCTGCTGACATGCTTTTGCTGTAAATTCTCGGCTGTGGCTGCGGTGCAGATGGGGGCTGTGTTGAGACAGAGCTGGTAGGAGGTAGAGGTGCTGAAAGCTTGTACGACGGAGCTGCCGTTGCCGATGGAATTGCAGTGCTGGCTGGAGGTGTCGTGCGTACCGACTGTGCCGGCGTACTAGCTGAGGCGTCCATGCCTAGCTGCCGTGGGGTGGGGCTGGGCTGGCCTGAGAAGCGCTGGTGCCGGGGAGCGGTGGCGTGGCTTGGCTGGAACTGGGGGCGTAACTGACGCCCTGGCCGGGGCTGGGGGCCGGGCTAGGAGCGGCTCAAGTTGCAAGCGGCGTTGCCGGGGTAACCGTGGTATCTGTAGATGGGTGGCTAATGCCGCGCCTCACAGGCGTGGAAGCGAGGTTTCCCGAAGGTGGAAGTAAAGCAGGGTTCAGCAACAGCTCCAAGCTGATGGAACACCAGAGCACTCACACTGGGGAATGGCCCCACAAGTGCTTGGAATGTGGGAAGAGCTTCAGGCAGAGGCCTCACCTGATTCAACACCAGATGATCCACACCGGGGAGAGGCCCTATGAGTGTTCTGAGTGTAGGAAGAGGTTTCAGACCAGCTCCACTCTCCTTGTGCACCAGCAGATTCGTACAGAGGAGAGGCCCTTCCGCAGCCCCAACTGCAGGAAGGGCTTCAAACACAACTCAAACCTCATCAGGCACTGGCACATCCACACAAGGAAGAGGTCCTATGAGTGTCCCCAGTGTGGGAAGAGCTTCTCCAGCAGCTCTCACTTGACCCAACACCAAAGGAGGCACAACTAAGGGAAGTTTTTTGTGCTGCTCCAACTTCATTCCCTGTGGGAGGATCGGCATTGGATGATCCCCAGTGACCCCTGTTTGGCAGAGGCCTGCTGATCCATGTTGGGAAGACACTTGGCTTGGGTCTCCACATCGTCCTGGCTCCCCATGGTGTTGGGGTTTTAGTTCTCCTCTAGTTTTTCTTTTTATCCTAAAGGAATTTTCCCCATAGATGTTGCCAGGGGGACTAATTACTGGGGGCTTAAGGAAAACAAAGGACCTGGCCATAGGGGAGGGGTGCAACTCTTCCACCTAGGTTTGTGGGCAGTCAGTCCCCAGTGTTTTGGACAGAGAGAGAGGCTGCTTCTTCGGCTGCCTTCCTTCTACTGGAGAAACCCCAGGATCCCAAGCCCACCTTCCCTGCCCCACTGGGAGCCAGGCTGTGGCCGCCCTGCCCCCGCTGTTGCTTCGAGCCTTCGCTACTCTGTAGCCCCGCACGCCCTGCCTGCCCAGACCTCCAGGGGTTCCCGACGCAGCTTCAGAGTTCGATACATCTCGTCTGCCACCTGGGATTTGTGCTCATCCCTGCCGTTCCAGCCTGCTGCTCCCGAGGGTCCAGCCGGAAACCGGGATCAGCTGCCCAGGGCGGTTTGTGAAGCCTTTGTTCCATCCCTTCCCGGGATCCCGGGCCACCAGTGCCGCGTGCTCCCTGAGCTCGCTCCGGAGCGCCCCCTGCAGCCGCGGGGGAACCATCGCACCTGCCCTGCTCACCGGGAGCCGCCAGCGCCCCTGCTGGCTGCGAGCGGAACTGCACCCGAGGGGAAAGGGCCTGACAGCTGAGAAGGCTGGCACTGGGTTTGTGATTGTTTGCTGTTACTGCCAGAGTTATTGCTCTCTGTTTGCCTTGTTATACACATATAACACTACAGGACCGTTATTCCTATTTCCCACATCTTTGCCTGAAAGCCCCTTAATTTCAATATTATAATAATTCAGAGGGAAGGGGGGTTGCATCTGCCATTCCGAGGGAGGTTCCTGCGTTCCTTGGCAGACACCTGTCTTTCAAACCAAGACAGATCTTGGTGCCCAACTGTGGGGCCTGAGGGCATTAAGAAAAAGGGGTGAAAAAGGAATAACAGTTCGTGGATTACTTAATTTTGTGTGCTGGATATAGGGACCTTGTTAGGCAGCACTATGTGGTCTAGTTTACCCTGGTTCGGGTGGCATTTGGTCATGGCTATATTCTTCCCCTTTGCAGCTCCTTACCTAAACATGGGTCCTCTGACTAAGGCTACCATTGCTGTTATCCCGTTTGCACTATGGGTCGATAAGGTGAGGAATTCATGGGCTTTTAACTTCCTCCGGAATGTGGGCACATGGATAAAGGGCTATCACATACTGAGTGCATGTTTTTGGGGTTATGTTAAAAATGGTACCTTCTGTGAGGAAATGACACCAGGAGAAGTTTTCTCCCAACCCCTCAACCAGTTCTTTGGGCCCACCCCACCGATTTTTGAAGGGTTTAGATTTCCTCTGGGTACTAACCAACTGGTGCTGGTAGGCCTACTATATTTAGCCCTCAGGGATAAGCTGAGATTGGCTTGGATAACTACCCAGATACCAGCCCCAGACACTAGAGATGCTACCCCAGAGCCTGATCCAGCCCCAGAACCTGACACGGCCCCAGACACTAGAGATCCTGCCCCACAGCCTGACCCTGCCCCACAGCCTGATACTGCCCAACAGCCCACCTCAGAAATGGACTACCCAAACTGGGTGGGGGTACTGGTGAAGGGGATGTAGGAGATGTGCCAGGAGATATGCCAGATGCTAACGGAATACACCTCCTCAGCTAGTGAAAAACCCTCTCCCTGACCCAAAGAGGGTGAGTCTGATGGTGCAGCAGTGGAACCCACAGATGTTACAACCGTTCAGGCTCCAGCTGAATCACAAGGACAATCACAGCCAGCAGCAGTCGCCCCTGTGCAAAGGAGGAAGTGTAAGACCAAATCAGTACGACCAGTTAATGATGATGGGCAACCAGGGCCCTCACAACCAGCAGGAGAGTCAGAGCCAGAAATCATCACTGAGTCCCTGTCGTACGATAGTCTCTGTAATATGTGAAAAGACATTGTGCGAAGGGGGCATGAGCCTTATACCACCTGGCTGCTTCGGGTTTGGGACCTTATGGGCACAAGTGTGCAACTGGATAGTGGTGAGGCAAGGTATCTGGGATTGTTGACCCAGTACCCAGGTGTGGACCAGATATTTGTGAGGGAGCCAGGGCCCCTTTCTCTCTGGGAGCAGCTCTTAATGAGTGTGAGAAAAGGTTCATTCACAAAGATAGAATGCAGGAGTACCATCATAGAATGCAGTAGAAGACACTCGAGGAAGGGATCCAGCAGCTAAGAGAAGTGGCAGTATTAGAGGTACTGTTTGGGAGGGATGGACAGCATGATAATGACCCCGATAAGGTCTAGTGCACAGGACACATGATGTGGAACCTGGCAAAGCTAGGGCCACAGCAATACACCACCTTCATTGCAACGACTGATGCTGACAATAACCGAGAAACAGTGGGCTCTGTTGCCAACAAGCTCAGGAATTATGACAGTATGGTCAATGGCCCACTGAAAGCTCATGTCTCTGCTGTGGTTAAGGACCTCAAAGAGGAGATGAAGGAGATGAGGGAGGAGATGAGGAAGGTCAGTGTGGCACCAGTGCGAGTCACAGGCCCCCAAGTCAGAGCCCGTCATCCCCCAGCTAGAGAGAGAGGGTACACCCCATGAGCTGAGCTGTGGTTTTTTCTGTGTGAGCATGGGGAAGACATGAGAAAGTGGGATGGGAAACCCACTTCCGTCCTGGCAGTGCGGGTGCATGAATTCAAGGAGGGAGGCACTAACCGAGGGGGTTCCACTAAGGTGAAAGCAGCCTCAGCCTCCCGTGACTGAGCTGCCAGGTATTACAGAAGGGAAGATGATATGTCGGATCCCCTTGAAGGGACATCTGGCATGTATGCCCAGGGAAGGAATGATAACCAGGGCTAGAGGGGCCCTGCCTCTAGCCAGGAGGAGGCACAGGAGAACCGGGTTTTCTGGATGGTGTGGATCCAATGACCTGGCACATCAGAGCCACAACACTATCATGCATTGGTTGATACTGGGGCACAGTGGACTTTAATGCCATCAGGACATGTGGGGGCAGAACCTGTATCCATCGCTGGGGTGACCGAAGGATCACACGATTTGACCCTTTTGGAAGCTGAGGTGAGCCTGACTGAGAAGGAGTGGCAAAAGCATCCGATTGTGACTGGCCCAGAGGCCCCGTGTATTCTGGGCATAGACTTCCTCCGGAATGGCTATTACGAAGACCCAAAAGGACTCAGGTGGGCATTTGGGATTGCTGCTGTGGAGGCAGAGGGCATTAGGCAATTGAACACCCTGTCTGGACTATCAGAAAATCCTTCTGCAGTTGGGCTCCAGAAAGTGGAAGAGCAACAAGTGCCAATTGCCACCTTGACAGTGCACCGCCGGCAGTATCGGACAAATCGAGATGCTGTGATCCCCATCCACAAGATGATCCGCGAGCTGGAGAGCCAAGGGGTGGTCAGCAAGACCCACTCACCCTTCAACAGCCCCATTTGGTCTGTGCAAAAGTCTGACGGGGAATGGAGATTGACTGTGGACTATTGTGCCTTGAATGAAGTGACTCCACCATTGAGCGCTGCTGTGCCGGACATGTTGGAGCTCCAGTACGAGCTGGAGTCCAAAGCAGCAAAGTGGTACGCCACTATTGACATTGCTAACGCCTTTTTCTCCATCCCTCTGGCAGCAGAGTGCAGGCCTCAGTTTGCCTTCACCTGGAGGGGCGTGCAGTACACCTGGAACTGACTGCCCCAGGGGTGGAAGCACAGTCCCACCATCTGCCGTGGACTGATCCAGGCTGCACTGGAGGGTGAGGCCCCAGAACATCTGCAGTACATTGATGACATCATTGTGTGGGGGAACACGGCATCGGAGGTATTTGAGAAGGGAGAGAAAATCATCCAGATTCTCCTGGAAGCTGGATTTGCCATCAAGAAGAGCAAAGTCAAGGGACCTGTCCGAGAGATCCCGTTCCTGGGAGTAAAGTGACAAGATGGACTAAGTCAGATTCCCACCGAGGTCATCAATAAGATCACAGCAATGTCTCCACCGATCAACAAGAAGGAAACACAACCTTTCCTAGGTGCCATAGGTTTTTGGAGAATGCACATTCCCAAGTACAGTCAGATCATGAGCCCTCTCTACCTGGTTACCTGAAAGAAGAGCAATTTCCACTGGGGCCCTGAACAGCAGCAAGCCTTCGCCCAGATCAAGCAGGAAATCGCTCACGCCGTAGCCCTGGGCCCAGTCAGGACAGGACCAGAGGTGAAAAACGTGCTCTACTCTGCAGCCGGGAACAATGGTCTGTCCTGGGGCCTTTGGCAGAAGGTGCCTGGGGAGACTCAGGACTGACCACTGGGATTCTGGAGCCGAAGCTACAGAGGGTCCAAAGCCAAAGACACTCCCATAGAGTAAGAGATCTTGGCAGCTTATGAAGGAGTCCAAGCTGCCTCAGAAGTAACAGGCACAACTCCTCCTGGCACCCTGACTACCGGTGCTGGGGTGGATGTTCAAAGGAAAGGTTCCTTCCACGCATCACGCCATCGACGCTACTTGGAGCAAATGGATCGCCTTCATCACGCAGCACACCTGAATTGGAAACCCAAGTCGCCCTGGGATCTTGGAAATAATTACGAACTGGCCGGAAGGTGAGATTTTTGGGTTATCTTCTGAAGAAGAAGAGGAGCAAGTGACGCATGCCAAAGAAGCCCCACCATATAATGAGCTACCGGAGAGTGAAAGATGATACGCCCCCTTCACTGATGGTTCCTGACGAATTGTAGGCGCTGGCTGGAAATAGAAAGCTGCTGTATGGACCCCACACGACAAGCTGCACAGGCTACCGAAGGTGAAGGTGGATCGAGCCAATTTGCCGAATTCAAAGCTGTCCAATTAGCTCCTGACATTGCTGAAAGAGAGAAGTGGCCAAAGCTCTACCTCTACACTGATTCATGGATGGTAGGCAATGCTCTGTGGGGTTGGCTGGAAAGGTGGAATAAGGCAAACTGGCAGCACAGTGGAAAACCAGTCTGGGCTGCTAAGGAGTGGAAAGGCATTGCCACTCAGGTAGAGAAGCTACCCATGAAAGTCCACTATGTAGATGCTCACATCCCCAAGAGCCGGGTTAACGAAGAACATCGTAACAACAAACAGGTAGATCAGGCTGTGAAAATAGAGGTGTCCCAGATAGACTTGGATTGGCAACAGAAAGGAGAGTTGTTCCTAGCTCGATGGGCCCATGATGCCTCAGGCCATCAGGGCAGAAATGCCACCTATAAGTGGGCACGAGACTGAGGGGTGGATCTAACCGTGGACAGTATCTCCCAGGTGATCCATGATTGTGAGACATGCGCTGCGATCAAGCAGGCCAAGCGGGTGAAACCCCTGTGGTATGGTGGGCGATGGTCCAAATACAAGTATGGGGAGGCCTGGCAGATTGATTACATCACACTGCCTCAAACCCGCCAAGGCAAGTGCTATGTGCTCACAATGGTAGAAGCCACCACAGGATGGCTGGAGACCTACCGTGTGCCTCACACTACTGCCCAGAACACCATCCTGGGCCTTGAAAAGCAAGTCCTTTGGAGGCATGGCACCTATGAGAGAATCGAGTCTGACAATGGGACTCATTTCAAGAACAGCCTTATAAACACCTGGGCTAGAGAACATGGCATTGAGTGGGTGTACCACATCCCTTACCATGCACCAGCAGCTGGGAAGGTTGAGCGGTGTAATGGATTGCTTAAAACAACCTTGAAGGCATTGGGTGGGGGGACTTTCAAAAACTGGGAGGTGCATTTAGCAGGAGCCACCGGGTTAGTTAACACCTGAGGCTCCACCGGCCGAGCAGGCCCTGCCCAATCCGAACCCCTACAAACAACAGATGGGGATAAGGTTCCAGTGGTGCACATGAGAGGTATGCTTGGAAAAACTGTTTGGGTTAATTCTGCCTCGAGCAAAGACAAACCCATCCGTGGGGTTGTCTTCGTTCAGGGACCAGGTTGCACCTGGTGTGTGATGCAAAAGGATGGAGAGATCCGATGCATACCTCAAGGGGACCTTGTTTTAGGGTGAACTACCCATGGCTCTGTACTTGTATCAGTATAAGAATGTATATATGTATATAATTCAGGTGATGCATGTATGTATATGGTTAAAAGGGTTAGGTTTCATGTAACATGTTAGTATGGGAAAAATTCAGGTGGATATTGTTGGGGTTTTAGTTCTCCTCCTATTTTCTTTTTCTCTTAAAGGAATTTTCCCCATAGATGTTGCCAGGGGGACTAATTACTGGGGGCTTAAGGAAAACAAAGGACCTGGCCATAGGGGAGGGGTGCAACTCTTCCACCTAGGTTTGTGGGCAGTCAGTTCCCAGCGTTTGGATGGAGAGAGAGGCTGCTTCTTCGGCTGCCTTCCTTCTACTGGAGAGACCCCGGGATTCCCAAGCCCGCCTTCCCTGCCCCACTGGGAGCCAGGCTGTGGCCACCCTGCCCCGGCTGTTGCTTTGAGCCTTCGCTACTCTGTAGCCCCGCACGCCCTGCCTGCCCAGACCTCCAGGGGTTCCCGACGCAGCTCTGGAGTTTGATACATCTTGTCTGACGCCTGGGATTTGTACTCATCCCTGCCGTTCCAGCCTGCTGTTCCCGAGGATCTGGCCGGAAACCGGGATCAGCTGCCCAGGGCGGTTTTTGAAGCCTTTGTTCCATCCCTTCCCGGGATCCCAGGCCACCAGTGCCGCGTGCTCCCCGAGCTCGCTATGGAGCGCCCCCCTGCAGCCGCGGGGGAACCATCGCACCTGCCCTGCTCACCGAGAGCCGCCAGCGCCCCTGTCGGCTGCGAGCGGAACTGCACCCGAGGGGAAAGGGCCTGACAGCCGAGAAGGCTGGCACTGGGTTTGTGTTTGCTGTTACTGCCATAGTTATTGCTGTTTGATTGGTTATATACATATAGATATATATTAGCAAAGAACTGTTATTCCTATTTCCCATATCTTTGCCTGAAAGCTCCTTAATTTCAAAATTATAATAATTCAGAGCAAAGGGGGGTTGCAATTTTTTTTCCTTCTATTTCAGGAGAGACTCCTGCCTTCCTTGGCAGACACCTGTCTTTCAAACCAAGACACTTGGAGCAACTGGGACCACAGTGGGGGCAAGTACAATCATACATGGAGTGACTGGGTTCATACTGGAAGTGACTGGAGCCACACTGGACTCTTACTGAGAGTGAAATGAACCATACTGGGTGTGACTGGGAGCCACTGGGACCATGCTGCAGGCAACTGGGATCTTATTGGGAGCAACTGGGACCATACTGAAAACACAGTGGGAGTGACTTTAAGCGACTGGGATGATGCTGGGAGTGATCATGCCGGGATCATACTGGGGGTGACTGGGAACCACCGCTGAGGAGGCGGCGGAGCTCGGAGGCGGCCCCAGCGCAGGTGGGAGCCGCACTCGGTTCTGGCGGGGCTCGGGGCTGGCTGCGGGCGGAGGGGGCGGCAGGGGGCTGTGGCGGCTTTGTTGTGCTGTGTGGGTGCCGTGTTCGCCCTGGCGTGAGGGCGCTGCAGGAGCAGCTGCCCGCGGTCTCCTTCCCGCTGCTGCCTCGGCAGGAGCCGGTGCCGGAGCAGCGCTGGCTCGTCCCGGCTGCTGTGGGTAGGACAGAGGTGGCTGCCCCGTAGCCGGGAGTGTGCGGGAAAGTTCCCGTGGCCAGAGATTTGTGTCCCCAGAGGAGCCGGAGGAGTCCTGTAAAAGTCACTTTATTCCTGGACAAAGGGAGAGGCCACGGGGCATTTCCCGTGGGGTCTGTCCAAGTGTTGGAGGACGCAGCCTCCTTTTTATGCCGATTTCCCGGGCCGCATCTCCGTGTCCCTTTCCGCAGTGGCTGAGGTCCTTGGAAGGTACAGACTTCCCGATCTGCCTGCTGCATGTGCCCCTTAATGTGCACCCCCACTTTGTATAACATCCGATATTCATGGCTCTGTGAAGGCTTTGTTCTTCTTCGGGAAGTTCACGAATTTCACAGGAGCTTGACTGAGGAGCAGTTGGTGTCAATTAGTAACATTTTCTAAGACTGATGGTTTCTCTCGTTAGTTCCTTATCTCCAAGTCCCTGGCCCTATCTCCAATGGGATTCACACCATCTGTTTCTAAAGACACGTTCATTTTTTTCCTTTTAATCCCCCCCTCTTCTTATTTTTTCAGTACTTTTCTTTACAAACTCTAGAAATGCCTTAATCTGTTCTTCCTGAGCCTTCTTTGGTTTTGGGATTATTCTCAGTGACCTCATTCTGTGTCCTTTTGTAGCCGTTTCTGGGTCAGGAGGCCTGGCTGCCACCTGCATGCCCTTGATCCCCTGCTGAATGAGCTGCCCTCAGCAAGGTGTGGTGCATGGTAAAAAGATGAGAGTTGTTGTAGCACCTGAGAGGAGAAACAGCATTCGTTTAACCCATGGTCTGCCAGGGAACCACGAAAACGTGTCCCATTCCCATCCTTTCCACATTTGGAGCAGTACATGAGCTGCTTTCTTTTTTCCTTTGTTCTCTGTTTCACCACTTTTCCTTTGCCATCTCTTTGCCAAGAGCAGTTTGAGTCATTTAATTTTCCACAACCTCCTGGTCCTTCTGCTGGAAGAGAATCTGATGCCATCCCAGGGTGAAATGTGGCGTTGCTCATGGGAGTGGATTGGTGGGTGAGAAGGTCAGGAGCTGGAGCTGTGTGCTTGGTTATGATTTGGAGAACAGCTTGTAATCTAATGATGCATTGAAATGATCAGTGGGTTCTCTGGCACCTGGTATGAATTCGTTTGGGTTCCCAGGGGCTGCTCCATGGTGTTGTAGGATTTGTTCTGGTGGCCGTTGATCTTTTCCCCATTTTTGGGCGCTCCCAGACATGCCAGGGATGCATCAATTGACCGCTTTTCTCGGATTAAATCATCACATCCTTGGATTCCCAAGTGATTTCGCTGAACTTGTGGCAGCAAAAGCAGCCCAGTGGTCAAACCCACCCTGTATAGCACAGACAGTGCCAGCAGATGTTGGAGTGGGGAGAGGGATGATTCCCCCCCGCTTTTGTGAGTGAAGTTCTCCCAACATTCTCCGTTTGCTGTTTTCCTTTGCAGCTTCAGGGATTTCTGTTGCAGAGTCAGAGATGCTCAGTGTGGGCTCTGCCTTTAGCGATGCAAATTCCATCTGTGCAGGGAGGCAGAGCTTGGGGTGAGGGGCAGAGGGAATCAGCCCAATTCCTGTGGCAGGCAAGGAGGGCCTGGGACATTGTGCACACTTCCCCCAGCAGAGATAATTTGCATTTCTAAATCTCTTCTGCTGGCTGCCTGGAAGGAAGCTTCTCTTCCAGGGCAGCCATCAGGTGACTCACAAGTGCCCTCTCCCCCAGCTGCTTTCTTTTTCTTTTTTTTTTTTTAATGTTTTTTTAGCTGTTTATGAGGAAAAGGGTCATCTTTAAACCGTTTCCAGTTTTGCAAAATGCAACCTAAAGGTGAACCTTGAAAAACCCATTCCAAAATTCTGCCATCACTAGCAGCCACACACACACCTACACAGAAAAACCCCTAATCCAATAAAGATTTTTGCTACTTCTTCCCCTAAAAATTGACTCTCACACCACTTTCCCAATCCCAACTGACAATATCAAAGTAGGATTATTAAGAAAAAAAAATTCTAGTGATGTAATCTTGTCAACAAAACTCCTGGAAGAACAAAAACTCTCCAATGACCTTTTTAGTGTTAGAGGTTCAAGGCATTACTTTATTCTGGCCAGGATGTGCAACAGAAATCATTTCATGCACACATAGCCCGGGTGTGCAGAGAAAATCATTCCATGGCACACGAGATTTACTCGATTTTCCCTCAACTTTATGCAGTCTAAACCCATAGAAATCCATAGGTTTAATGTTCATTGGTTCCAAGTTGGGTACTTCTTAGCATTTGGTTTCCTACTGGCCCGGGATTGCTTGGCCTCTGATGTTAATTAGGTGCACACTCCTTGGTTTCCTTCTCAGCCTTTTCCAGAGCAGGGGTCTCCAGCTGTGCCGGGGGCAGTGTCTGGGGTAGCTGTTCCTTGATGTTTGCTGATGGGCGTTGATGTTTTGTTGATGGTTGGAATCTTTTGGGTATCTTTTGGGCTCTTCCCAGTCTGTTGAGATGTTAAGCTCATCTCTGTTGAGTGGTGTAACATCCCTTAACAAACACTTTCAAATTCCTTTCCCCAAGGCAGAGGCCAACCAAGCCTGAGCAGAGAAATAAAATTTTAAAGCAATTCTGAACTTGGTATATTTTCCAGCAATCGAATCCCGCCCAGCCCAGAGTGTGAGTGTAACTGAGAGCCAGAGTGGAATTCTCCCGCTGTCTCCCGCAGCACCTGTGGCGAGTGCAGGCACAGAAAGCTCTGAAGCTCGCCCTGTGCCAGCGAGGATTGGCCCCCAGTGCCTGGAGATGCCAGAGGACGTGCCCAGCCAGACTATTTCAGCAGAGGATCTGTGGGCAGCCCCCGGGGCTTCCCCCGCTGTGGAGCCCTGGCTGCTGCTGCGGCCCCTTCTGTGCAGGGTCAGTGGCGGCCTCGCATGGTCCTCCTGCAGCCGGGGAGTGCAAATCCGCGGGGCTTCAGAGAGCTTGAGGCGAGGCTGAGGGGTCCCCCCGTGTTCAGCTGTGCTGGCGGCTGTTTCTGTGCTCGGGGACACTTGGAATGGGACACGCCCTTGGCCACCAGTGGTGCTTCTTTGCCCTCCTCAGGCAGGACCCGATGTCCTGGTTGGATGTTGTGGGCAGCAAAGTCCCAGGCAGGGTCTGTGCCAGCCGAGCTTCCTGTGGAAGAGATTTCACAAGAGACAGGATTCTGGCCACAGACTGCTTGAAAAAGACATCCCTGATCTCCACCCCCCAGTAGGTCGAGAATGAGCAGGGTGAGGAATTGGAAACTCCAATTCCAGGGGTGATAATTCAGTATCAGCCCTGTGTCTGGCTCTTCTTCTTGCCAAAGCCAATGGCAGCAGCCGTACCCGTGGCATCTTGGTTTCTCTCAGCAGTTTCAGAAGGTGTTTCTTTATTTCCCCGTTCATTCTTTCTACCCGACCCGAACTCTGGGGTGCCAGGGGGTTTGGAGGTGCCACTGTGTTCCTAAAGCAGCCAGAACGGCCTGAAGGATCTTTCCTGTAAAATGAGTTCCCCTGAGTCCATTCCTTCCACAATCCCATATCTTGGAATTGTTTGTTCCAAACATGCCTTAAGAACTGATGCAGGGATTGCTGAAGCAGTCGGAAATGCTTGTGCCCCGCTGTGAGCTGCCATGCTGTTAGCAGAAGATATTGAAGCCTTCCTGCTCAGGGCATTTCAGTGCCAGGCTCTTCCAAGCACCCCCAGCTCGGCCCTTTGAGCTGAGCATGCGGGCACTGAGCTGCGCTTTGTCTCATTCCCTTTCCTTAAGAGCAGCGTGTCTTGTCACTCTTTTCCCTTCTGCTGCCCTTGCAGAGCCATCCCTAAACACATTTTCTCCCTCAGGCCAGGGAATGTCTGGTAAATCTCTCCTAGCCCGGGTCTGGAGCTCTGTCACTTGGCTGCAGCCATGGGTTTCTTGCCAGCCCCGTGTCCAGGGCCGTTCAAACAGGAGGCTGGGTTCAACCCTTGCCCTGTCCTCAACTCTGAATCCTCCTGTTCCATCCAACGAGTTTCATTCTGTAAGAACCGAGTGCTGCTCATCCATTTAGAGGCTCCTTTGGTTAACAAAGCTTTAACTTGATGCCAGGCTGGAACAATCAGAGATTCTGCTGCTGTCAGTTTTCAGGCCTCAGTTCCCATTAAAGCTGGGGCTGCACAATTCTGCAGACAATGAGGCCACTCTCTGGCCCCTGGCTTAAACATTTGAGCCCAAGAATTCCTTTGGCATGGCCCTGTTTAACATCCACATGCAATTCAAATGGTTTTTCCCTGTCTGGGAGGGCCAGGGCAGGAGGCTCAGTTCATCTGCTTTTGAAGCCTTTGTGCTTTCCTTCTGGTATCCATGATCGGGTTTCTTGCCTGGCAGGAGAGGAGAGTTGTAGGGAGAGATGCCTGGCTCCAGAAGCACTGCCTTTAGCAGGGACTCAGTTAGAGGCTGTAACCCCTTCCTTGCCTCCCTTGGAACAGGGTATTGCTTTTAGACACCACTTGTCCTGGATGCTTCAGAGGAATTTGGAGAAGCTCCATATCTAATTTTCCCTATTTCCCTGGGGCTGCCCACACTTCTGGGTTCCCTTCAGCAGAGGCCTTCACAGACATTTCTCACTTATTGCCTGAATAATGAAAGAACTTCTTGACAATTTCATCCCCCTTAGGTCTCAGATTCGGAGTGGATCGAGAGGCCCCTGTGTCCGTCAGGAGCGGCCTCGTCTCGATCCAGACGCGCCCTGAATGTTCTCAAGGGCTCTGGTGCGCTGGGTCCCTGGTGTGCTGGGAGCTCTGAGAGCCCTGCCAATCCACGTCCATCAGGGCTGGACTTGCTCGTGCTGAGGGTGCTGCTGTCTGTGCTTGCAGTGTCCTTGTGGCCTGCAGCTGGAGCCCTGATTCCTTGCCAGGGGCTGTTTGGGTCGGCTCTGCCGTGCTGAGGAGGGCAATGCCTGTGCCAGGTGCTTGTGGCCGCCGCCGTCCCCTGGGTGCTGGGGCCCCCTTGGGCCCTGCGGTTCATCCCTGGGGGGCTGTAGAAACTCTGCCATGGCCTTTGCCTTCACCTTGGCCTTTTGCTCATCCCTTCTTGCATTCCCCTGCTGAGCCTTTCTGGCCAAGTGCTGCAGGGGCTTCTTGTGCCTCTCCTGCAGCCCCCTCAGTGCCTGTGGGTGCTCATCCTCTGACAGCTGCTGAGCTTTCTGCAAAATCATTCGTTTCTCCAGCGACCCAAACAAGATCAAGAAAAGAAAATCCTGATCCTTCCACATCCCGCAGCCTCCTGGGGGCCGGGAGCCACTGCTGGCCCTGCCCGGGGGGGGTTGGGGTCAGGCAGTGCCTGGCGCTGAGCCCCGGCTGCCCCACAGCCCCGGCCCGGCCCCGCAGCTCCCCACAGGCCCCCAGCCCGTGCTGCCCTGTCCTGTTGGGGTCTCCTCCCCTGCCGTGTAGCCCTGGGAGAGGGGCCCTGAGGGGACAGACACAGGGTTTCCCTGCCCCTGCTCAGCCTCGTTCCCGTTGGTTGGTTTGTGTTCCCTGCGCAGGCAGAAGGACCCTCGGTCCGGTGACTGGAACAGTTCCTCGGCAGAGCCCCGGCCATGCGGCTGGAGAAATAAACATCTCTGAAACAGCCATCAAGAATCTGTCTGTCCATATATATTTCCTTTCCACGGGACTCCTGGTTTGATATATGCATGTTGCAGTATCCCCACTGCAACAAATGGTAGAGAATTGAGAGCAGAACGATCCCCGATCTCTAAGTGACTGATTTGTGTGAGTAAACCCTGGAAACTTTGGATTCCTCTTCTTGGTTTTGTTTTGCTGTTCCATATCTAAACTATGGAGTGTTGCAGTGGGGATACTGCAACATACATATATCAAACCAGGAGTCCCGTGGAAAGGAAATATATATGGACAGACAGATTCTTGCTAGATGTTTCAGAGATGTTTATTTCCCCAGCCGCATGGCCGGGGCTCTGCCAAGGAACTGTTCCAGTCACGGGACGAAGGGTCCTTCTGCCCGCGCAGGGAACACAAACCAACCAGTGGGGAACAAGGCTGAGCAGGGGCAGGCAAACCCCGAGTCTGTCCCCTCAGGGCCCCTCTCCCAGGGCTCCATGGCAGGGGAGGGACCCCAACAATGGAGGAACCGTGGGAAGACTCTTGGCTCTCAGAGCTGCATATGGACATTTATCTTAAACTTAAAATGATTCTTGAACAACGATTTGTAAATTTTAGCTTGATTCAAGCTCAAAAAGAACTGAAACACTTCCTGGCATGGTTGTTTAAGAACTTTTTCTATGTTTCTTGGGATTTAATTCTTACCAAGGGCTTTTGGAAAACCGTTTGGACACAGTTAATACTGGAGTCAAAATATATGCTGATGGAAGAATATTTTCGTGAATATTATTTAATTACCGAGACTGTTGAGCAATGTCAGCTGTGTCTTGGTGAACGGAAGCCTGGCGCAGGGACCGTGCGGCCCAGGCCACGTGCACCGAGCACTCTGCGAGCAGCAGCGAGGCAGTTCCCGCGTGCAGGCGGAGCCAAGCGAGCCGCAGTGTCGGCAGCAGAGCGAGGCGCGGCGGGACCCGGCAGTGCCCACACGGCCCCGCACAGCGCATGGTGGAGCGAGCCCCGGGAACGCCCGACCGAGAGGGGCTGCGCACGGGCAGCGGCTGGCGGCGATGGCGGTAGAACGGAGCCGCGCCCAGCCGAGACGCGCGCTGGAGCAGGGCACGGGGGAGTCGTCGCTCGGGGGCCCAGCTGAGACGTGGGTGCAGCGCCTGGCATCGGCAGCGAAGCTGTGATCAGAGGAGGCGACGCACGGAGAACTGAGCGGCGCAGCCCGGCCCGGCCCGCGTGGCCTCGAACACGACCCCGGGAAGAGCGCGCAGGCATGAGCAGCCCCGACAATTCCAACACGGGAGTGACCGAAGGAGAGAGCAAAGACGCAGCGAGACAGAAAACAGCAGCCACTCGGAAAAAGGAAAAGATCATAGTACCTAAGATCTTAGGAATAGTAAAATGGTATAATGTTAAGCAAAATTATGGTTTTATAACAAGGTGTGACAACCAGCAAGATATATTCGTGCATAGAACTGCTATTAAAAAGAATAACCCTGAAAAATGCATCCCAAGCTTGGGAGATGGAGAGTTAGTGGAATTCAAAATTGCGCTAGGGAAAAAAAGGGTTACAAGCATCGCAGGTCACTGGGCCTGATGGTGTTCCTGTAAAAGGCAGTATATATGCAAAAAATCGTAGTCATGTTAGACAATATCTCCATTGTAAGCCCCCCCTACAGTCTCCCTTTCCTAATCCCACCTTTCCCTTTTACCCTATGTCCTATTACCCCCAGTGTATTCCTAATCCGTTTTTTCATCCATGGTTTCCCTCACAAAACCATGCTTTTGCCAATTGTTTCCCCAAAAATCCCTTTCCAATGCTGAGTGGGGGATGAAAAGGGGGAGAGAAGAAGTTAAACCCTCTCCTGCCTCAGTTTCCCCACAAAGCATGCTCAGAGAGTTCTGTCTCCCTTCTGTCAGCCCTAAGATGTTCCACAGAATCTGATTGGACATTTAAAGGCTCAGGAGGGTGGCTTGTTTTGTCTTGAAACTGTTCTTCTAATGTTTATCCAGTTGTTTTCATTCCCCTTTTATTAAAATAAAACGGGTGAGGTGTTGGGGTCCCTCCCCTGCCATGGAGCCCTGGGAGAGGGGCCCTGAGGGCACAGACACGGGGTTTCCCTGCCCCTGCTCAGCCTCGTTCCCACTGGTTGGTTTGTGTTCCCTGCGCGGGCAGAAGGACCCTCGGTCCGGTGACTGGAACAGTTCCTTGGCAGAGCCCCGGCCATGCGGCTGGGGAAATAAACATCTCTGAAACAGCTATCAAGAATCTGTCTGTCCATATATATTTCCTTTTCACAGGACTCCTGGTTTGATATATGCATGTTGCCGTATCCCCACTGCAACACTGTCCTGCTGCTCCCCACCACAGAGACAAACCCTGAAATCCTGAGCTTCTTTGTTTCCCTGTCCTGGACACCAGGGATACAAAAGATCCAGATCAGCTGGCAAATTTTGAGGATAAGATGGTGCTGAAAAACATCCCTGTCCTCACTTCTTTCTCTTCCTCTTCTTTTCCATCTTCCTTTTCCTTTCTTACCACATAGATTCCTCCTGCTGCTGTTTGCCTTAACCATATTCCTGCACCCTCCCTTCAACCAATCCCTTCCCAGCACACCAACACCATCCGTCCCCTATTGCTGAGACCCCTTCTCGACTTCCCTTTTTACCCCTGCTGGGTGTCCATGTCCTTAATTACCTCTGGGAGAATGTGCAAACTGCCTCAACGTTGTCCCCTTTTGTATAGGACACGATGTCCATGGTTGTGTTCAGGCTTTGTTGTTGTTCTGGAAGTCGAGGAATTGAGCAGGAGCTTGGCTGAGCAGCAGTGTGTGTCAATCAGTAGCATTTTGTGGAGCTGATGGTTTCTGCTTGTGTCACTTGCTTGTGTCCAAGTCCGTGTGGCTGTGTCCGAGCAGATTGAAAGCATGTGTTTGTAGGGAGGCGTTGCTGTTGTTCCTTCGCTGGGGGTGCCCGGTTTTCGGGCCATCCCCCCTGGAGCAGGGTGTCCCCCCTTGGTGCAGGCGCGGCCCTCAGGCAGCGCTCAGCCAATCAGCAGGCGCGGCGCTGGTGACTCAGCAGTTGCCAGGCAGAGCCGCAGCGCCCGGCGCTCCCCAGCTGGAGCCCCCGTGTGGCCCGGCCTTAGCGCCCCCCGCGAGGGGAATTTGGGGAGGTGGGAGGGGGGGAGCGCCAAGGCCGGGCCGGCCCGTGCTGTGCTGGCAGAAGTGGCTGCGGCGGGGCCGAGTGCGGCCAGGAGCGGCCGAGAGCCCAGCGCTGCCCCAGCCCGAGCTGCCGCAGCTGCATCCCTGCTGGTGCTGTGGGATCCGAGAGCTCTGGGGGACAGAGCGAGCCATGGGCACATCCTTGAGACAAAACTGGGAAGGAGATTGAAGCTTTCAGGCCCTGCACTGGGGAGATGCCCTCGCATGATGGAAATGCTGCTGCAGAGCCCAGCTCTGTCCCAGCAGTGCCGACGGCCTGTCCCTGCCTGCAGTCCCTGGGCAGTCACACAGCAGGACTGGGACCCAGCTGACAGAGCCCTGAGGCCTGAAACCAACGCAGGGGCTCTGCAGGGGAGTGTGGAAGGGAAGGAAGAGGAGTTATGGAGGAGAAGCCCTGGGGGTCCCTGGCAGTGCTGTCCTGCTGGGACTCTCTTCTCCCCCAGCTCTGCCCAGAGGCACCGACCCTGCAGCTCCAGATAACTCAGAGAGGAAAGATGTCAGGGAAACAAGACAACACACATATTGTAGTGCAGCTCCCCGTTTATACAGTCTCTGGGTCACACTGGAAAGGCAAATACCATATTAAAAATGGAACAGACAAAGATTTTTGTGCGAACAAATTCACAGCAGCGTAACACCTGTGTCAGCAGCAACAGACACAGGACACAGAGTGGGCATTAATGAGTCACATCAGAGCAGCTCTGCAGGAGAATGAGATCCTTTTCCTCAGGGCATCCCTGAGCTCCTGGTTCCTCAGGCTGTAGATGAGGGGGTTCAGGGCTGGAGGCACCACCGAGTACAGAACTGACAGGGCCACATCCAGGGATGGGGAGGAGATGGAGGGGGGCTTCAGGTAGGAAAACGTAACAGTGCTGAGGAACAGGGAGAGCACGGCCAGGTGAGGGAGGCACGTGCAAAAGGCTTTGTGCCGGCCCTGCTCAGAGGGGATCCTCAGCACGGCCCTGAAGAGCTGCATATAGGAGAAAACAATGAACACAAAACAGCCAAAGAGCAAACAGGCACTGGCAGCGATGAGCCCAAGTTCCCTGAGGTGGGATTTGGAGCAGGAGAGCTTGAGGATGTGTGGGATTTCACAGAGGAACTGGCCCAGGGCATTGCCCTGGCACAGGGGCAGGGAAAATGTATTGGCCGTGTGCATGAGAGTGTAGAGAAAGGCACTGGCCCAGGCAGCTGCTGCCATGTGGGCACAAGCTCTGCTGCCCAGGAGGGTCCCGTAGTGCAGGGCTTTGCAGATGGACATGTAGCGGTCGTAGCGCATGATGGTGAGGAGGAAATCCTCTGCTGAGAGGAAGAACAGAAAGAAAAACACCTGAGCAGCACATGTTGAGTAGGAGATGTGCCTGGTGCCCCAGAGGGAATTGTGCACGGCCTTGGGGACAGTGGTGCAGATGGAGCCCAGGTCGGTGAGGGCCAGGCTGAGCAGGAAGAAGAACATGGGGCTGTGCAGGTGCTGGCCGCAGGCTCCGGCGCTGATGATGAGGCCGCTGCCCAGGAGGGCAGCCAGGGAGATGCCCAGGAAGAGGCAGAAGTGCAGGAGCTGCAGCTGCCACGTGTCTGCCAATGGCAGCAGGAGGAAGGGGCTGATGGAGCTGCTGTTGGACATTTCTTCACTCTGGGCATTGTGGGCTGTTGGAAGAAGGCATTGACAAGCTGGGACAGATTCCCCTGAGTTGATCCTATTCTATTTTCTTAGGAATTCCCGCAAAGCTACTTCTCCTCCTGTGACAGAACTTGGCTAAGCTTTTTGATTTCTGAGCTCAGGTTTGTGCTGCTGCCTCATCCTCAGCATTGCTCTCAGTCTGAACACTGGGGGCCCAGAGGGAAAACAGGGCTCCCTGTGCCCCAGTGCAGTCGGACCTGCTGGTCCCCACACAGGTGCCCTTTGCTCATTGCACCTCCCTCTATTTCAGGGTGATTGTACTCAAAATGGGCTTGAAAAATAAAGTGACTATTTGAAGGCTCCAATTTCAAAACCATTTCTCTAAACCCTTCTCCCTTTCCCTGTGCAGCTGTGGTTGCTCTGGCTCTCTGCTGCCTGGAGTTGTGCCTCCTGGCAGCTGTTTCTCTGTGTCCAAGGCTTGTCCCTGCCAGTGCTGCCAGAGCCCAGCCCAGCCCTGGGGGCTTAGCCCTGCCCTGCAGAGCCCTCCCAGCACTGGGCACTGCCCAGGGGCATCTCCCTGGCAGCAGGGCCTGAAGGGCAGCTCAGACAAAGGGAGATGCTGCAAGCCAAGGTGCTGCTGGTGCTGTCTGCAGGCAGAGGAGTGGGAGGAGGCACTTCCTGAGGGAGATCTGAGGCAGAGCTGCTGATCCCCAGGGTGGCAGTGCAGGAGTCTCAGTGACACAGACAAACCTGAGAGCCCCTTTCCCTTCCCTTGAGGAGAAAGCTGAGAGCAGCCCTGGCCATGCAGCACCACCTCCCCAGCAGGAGGAGTCTGCCCTGAGGGGGGTCGCTCCTTCCACCTCCAACTCCTCCCCACAGCCCATGGGGAGCTGCCAGGCAGGCTGAGAGCTGCCCCTGGCAGGTGGCAGATGCCCTGGCCTGGCAAAGAGCCCTCAGGGCTGCAGGAGCTGCTCTGCAGGACAGCCCTGGGCACCCCTGGCTGCTGCCCACCTTCACAGCCTGCAGCCGGCCCTGGCAGCAGGAGCCGTCCTGCCCTGTCCCTCTGACGGTGCCCAGGGCAGCCCCGCTCTGCAGCACATCCTCCCCCAAGGCAGGAACGGCAGCAGAGCCATCCTCACAGCCATGGCAGCCGTGCCATGGGCCAGCTCTAGAGGATCCCTGCAGCCAGAGACTCACTGTGTCCCACGCTGGGAAGGTTTCTCCAGGAATGAGTTCAGAGCTGCCCTCCCAGCTGCTTTAGCCAGCTCTCTGCTCACTCCTCCCAGGTACCTGCAGGCAGTGCCCTCAGCCCTGCTGGGCTGGCAGAGGAGCTGCTCCTCAGCAGAGCTGCCTCTTTGAAGCTCTCGCTGGTTGCCAGGAGCTTGAGAGTTCCCTCTGTGCCAGGAGCCCGGCCCAGCTCAGCAGCACAGCAGCAGCACAAGGACTTTAATGACCCTCTCGGGGCTTTGGTGTTGTTCACATCAGACTCAGTCCCTCAGAGGGTCTTCAAAAACCTTCTCAAGAACTCAATGTCAGATTCAAAGTCCAAAGTTTCTTTAACTTTTAATGGGTCCCAGCGAGGGACACGACTCACGTGAAAGTGTCCCCAGGTTCCAGTGGGAGCAGAACTCTGGAGGCAGTGATGGCAGGTGGGGACAAGCAAGGGAAAGGTGTCTCTGGTGCTGAGCAAAGCTGGCTGTGTTCCATGAGTGCAAAGGGCCAAGGCCTGAGCCCCAGCCCCTGGCAAGGCAGATCCTGTCCCTCCCTCAGTGCTCAGGGCTCTTGCCGGGGCACTGGGATGTGGGGATGGGCAGTGCCCAGGGCAGCACCATGGGGCGGCCCCTGCCAGGCTGCTGAGCAGGGACAAGGAGGCCCTGAGGCCCCAGGGCTGCAGGGGTCACTTGTCCCCTCCTGGCCTCAGGGCCAGGGCCAGCAGCCGTGGCCAAAGGGCTGCACAAGTTGGCTCTGTCAGGGCCTTGCAGCTGCTGCCCATCCCTCTGCCCTCTGCAGCCCAGGCTGTCCCACGCTGTCCCTGCCCTGCGCCTCTGTCCCTGCAGGCTGTCCTCATCCCCCCGGCTGCCCCACCTGGCTGGCCCCTTCCTTTGCTGGCAGCTCTGTGTCCTGCCTGCCTCTGCCTGGGCTGCTCCAGATTCCTTCTGGGGGACGTGTTGCACCCCAGCCCTGCCTGGGAGGGAAATTCCTTTCTCCTGGTGTCCACTCTGGGCCTCCCCAGCTGCCCTTCACATTCATTTTCTCTTTCTCTGGCTGTTCTCTACAATGCCAGAAGGATCCACCATCTCTGAAACCTCCCTTTAGTCCCTCCCAGGGCTCTCCTCTGCTCTCCTCAGTCTCCACTCCACGGAGCACAGAGCTCCTTTGTCCCTATACAGTGGTCAGGTGCTCGAGGCCAAGAGCGCCCAGACAAGAGGGATGGTTCTTTTCCCCAGGAAGGAAACCACAGAAGCCCAGTATTGAAAGATGAAAGGCGGCCACCAGAGGCCAAGGCCAGCCAGACCTGTTAGTCTTGGCAGCTTTTGTCTGGGAGCAATCCTTGGATAGATGGAATTTTGGAGGCCAAATTGCAATTTTGCCCATGGGCAGCTGGAGGAGAAGGATGGTTCTGTTCCACAGGAAGAGAAGCACAGCCCCAGCGTTTCAAAGGCAGCTGAGAGCTGGCCCTCAGGAAGCCAAGGGAAGCTGGACTTGTCAGTCCTGGCAGATTTTGTCTGGGAGCTGTACTTGGATATACGGAATTCTGGAGCTGGATTCCCAATTTTGGCCATGGACACCTGGACTTGAAAGATGTTCTTTGGGGCCAGCAGTGCCACAGTGGCCCCTTGGTTCCATGGAACGCCACAGGGTCACAATGGTCCCCTTGGTGCCACCAGCCCTGCAGGGTCACAACGGCCCCTGGGTTCCACGAGGCCACACAGGGTCACAGTGGTCTCCAGAGGAAGGGCAGCACCGAGCCCCAGGGTTTCAGAGGCAGATGAGACACAGCCACCAGAGGCCAAGGCCAGCCACATCTGTCTGTCCTGGCAGGTTTGTCTGGGAGCAACCCTTGGATATTGGGAATTTGGGAGGTGGAATACCAATTTTGGCCATTTGTGCCTGGACAAGCAGGACAAGTCTTTTCCATAGGTAGGAAAGCACAGAGCCCCAGTGTTTGGAAGGCAGGTGAGATCTGGCCCTCAGGAGGCCAAGCCAGCCAGACTTGATGGTAATGGCAGCTTTTGTCTGGGAGCAGCCCTTGGATATATGAAATTTGGGAGGTGGAAACCCAATTTTCACCTGGACAGGAAGGACGGTTCTTTTCCATTGTAGGGAAAGGGTGGAACCCCAATGTTTTGAAGGCAGATGAGAGGTGGCCCCCAGGAGCCCAAGGCCAGCCAGACCTGTTTGTCTTGGCACCTTTTCTCTGGGAACAATCCTGGGATAGAATTTGGGAGGCCAAATCCCAATTTCAGCCATGGGAGCTTGAAGAAGAAGGACGGTTCTTTTCCACAGGAGGGAAAGCACGGAGCCCCAGTGTTTCAGGGGGACATGAGCAGGAGCCACTGGAGGCCAGGGCCAGCCAGATGCATCTCCCCTGGCAGCTCTTCCCTGGGAGCAATCCTTGGATAGACAGAATTTGGGAGGTAGAATCCCAATTTTGGCCATTTGTGCCTGGAGGAGAAGGATGGTTCTTTTCCTTAGGAAGGAAAGCACAGAGCCCCAGTGTTCAGAAGGCAGAGAGATCATCAGAGGCCAAGGCCAGCCAGACCCGTCTGTCCTGGCACCTTTCATCACAGAGCAATCCTTTGATAGACGGAATTTTGAAGGCAGAATCCCAGTTTTGGCCACGGGCCCCTGGAGGAGAAGGACAGTTTCCTTCCATAGGAAGTAAAGCACGGAACCCCAGCGCTCCAGGGGCAGATAAGAATTGGTCCTGGACATGCCAAGGTCAGCCGGAGCTGTCAGGCCGCCCCAGGAGCCCAAGGCAGCCAGAGCTGCTCCATGTTCCCTTGGTTCCATGGGCCCTGCAGTGTCACAAAGGTGTCCTTGGTTCCATGAGTCCCCTCAATGTCACAAATGTGTCCTTGGTTCCATTGGGCCCAGCAGTGTCACAATGGACTCCGTGATTCCATGAGGACCTGCAGGAACACCATGGTCTCCTTGGATCCACGGGGCCTCTCAGAATCACACCGGCCCCTTGGTGTGATTGGTACCTTGGTACATGTGGCCCAGCAGTGCCCCGATGATCCCCTCGGATCCAATCCCACAACTACAGGGCTCCCAAGCAAAAATGCAGGAAAAGGAGGAACAGTTCTTTACTCTAAGAAGTAAACAAGGCTGAGGGAGGAGAATGAATCCACCAGAAAGCCAAGCCCAGAGCTGTCCTGAAAGTCAGCCCTGCCTGGGGTTGGCCTGGGGGAGGCCCCAGCCCCCAGACCCATTTGCTGAGGCCAGGTTTGCACCCCCATCCCCCACCCAAGGGAGCAGGAGGAGTTTTGGGGGTGGGGGGTAACCCCTGCTCAGGGGGAGTGAACACCACCCCCCTTACCCAGACTGGCTCAGGTGTGAAACCCCCAGCCCGGGAAGGCCACACACACAGGGGACAGTGTCACACTCGCCCCTCCCCAGGGGAGGTCTCTGTCCCTGTCACTCCCTTGCTCTCCCCCCTTTTCTCTCTCACAGGCTGGGGGGCTTTGCCAAATGGGAGAATCATTTTTCTCTTTCTCCCTGCCACCTTTGTGACAGCTACACGGAGTTTTCCTTCCTTTCAATCACCTGTATTGGGTCGAATTGTCACTTTTCTTTTACAGGAACCTGCAGCAGCTGAGCTGGAGCTGGGCGGGAGCTGCTGGAACTTTGAATTGCCACCATAACTGCTTGTGCTGTCGGTTCATTCATGGTTGGGGTTTGTTTCCATTTTCATCACAGGTGACTTGTGGGAAGAGCAAACATTGCTCAAAGCATTTTATGTAAAGTTAAGTTTGATTTCTGCCAAGTTTATTTGGTCTGGTGCCCAGGGGATGCTGGGGAGGGGCTGGGGGGCGGGGGGGGGTGGGGTTGTCCCTGTCCCTCTCAGCCCAGGGGATGCTCAGGGATCTCTGTCCCCCTCGCCCTGGGGGATGCTCAGGGGTCTCCATCCCTCTCACCCCAGGGAATGCTTGTGCAGGGTGGGGGACCAGGGGCTCTGTGTCCCTCTCACCACTGAGTGTGCTCGGGGGGTGAGGGGCTCTCCAACCTTCTCACACCTGGGGAGGCCGGGGGGGTCTCTGTCCCTCTCACCCCTGGTGTGACCCCGCCCAAGCATCATCGGGGTGAGAGGGACAGAGACACCCCCAAAGCCCCACAAGCACCTCCCGAGGACCCCAAGGGGAGAAGGACACAGACCCTCACTGGGCACCGAGTGGGGTGAGAGGGACAGAGACAGTCTCCATCCTCCTCTGCTAAATATCACCCTGAACCCCAAATTCCCCCCAAATACCAGTAAAATGGTGAGACTTCAGATGTCTCTGATCAATTTCTTTATTTTTACCGCAATTTTGGGTGTTTTTAAGGGACAAAGATGGATCAAAAGAAAATTAGGGCCAAAAGAAAAGGACCATCAGCAAGGGGTCTTCCCAACGTGGATGACAGGGAATGTGGGTCACCAGGGCTCTTCTGGGGGATGAAGTTGAAGCAGAGGACAAAGCTCTTGCTGTAGTCAGGTGTTATAAACATATATTATAATATTGGCTTCTTGCAAAGTATAAAGATAGATATTATATAATGTTAGAAATGCTTTTGCTGTGTGGATGTAGTTTTCTCTCGTTTTAGCAAGAATGTTAGCAAGTGTGAGCAAGTAAGATAACCTCCAAGGGAGCAGAGGATGAGGCCCGAGGAGCTGCTGATCAACACTTTGTCCAGAGAACAAAAGGGCCCAAAGGCTGCTCTGCCTGGAGAACGGGCAGCCAGGAGGATCCGAGAGCCGCTATCACCGCTCTGCCCGGGGGGCAAAGAGGCCCAAAGCTGCGATCAGCCCTGACTGTCTGGAGAATTCAGAGATCCACCCCACCATCGACTCTTACCTAGCGGGCCCAACCCCAAGAATCAAAAGAAATAAAACCGCAAGGCAGAAGACTACACATGCTCTAAAAAGGCAGAACCAAGGAGTGGCCATGCAGAACAGCTCTGGGAAAAGTTTGAATATGAATAGAGAACAGACAGTAAAAATGGTATAAAAAGGACTCACCTCTAGCATCAGGTGTGCTCTTGGCAGAGCGCCAAGGCACCCGGCCATTATCCCTTTGCTTTATTTTATGTGTCTCTTATTGTCTTTATATTAAACTCTTTAAATTCTCACAGGAGAGTGAACCTCGTTTTTCACAACTGGGGGCTCATCCCGGATCTACACCTCGCCTCTGAAAAGCATGGGAAGATTCAAAAAGTGAGGGTAAGGCGCCCCCTGCCCACGTTGGCAGAGTTGGCGCGGTTTGGTGGCGGCAGGGCAACACCCAGAGGACAAGAAAGACACAAAAATAAAGCAAGTGAAAGAAAGCGCTCTCGACAAAAATCCTACAGACACTGAAAAAGCAACAGGACTGGTAAGTATTGTCCAAACAAAAAGGGGGTGGTTACGGGAGATGAGTGTGTGTGAATGAGACGCGGGCTGGCTGCCCCAGATCTGCGAAGCGAGTGTGGCAGTCTCTGAGTGCTGCGGTTCCGTCTTGTTGGCGAGAACAGCGGCCAGCGAGGAGACGAAGCGAGAGATAAGAGGAGTGAAAGAATCTCCCGGGGGTGACTGGGACGGGGTCCCAGGGAAGGGATTGCAAAGTGGGAGCTACACCCCCCATATGCTGGGTTGAGGAAAACTCCAAGAGCACCCAGGGTCTAAAAGTACCCCAAGAGAAGTTGGGGTTGGATGCTAACAGTGCTGAGTTGAGGGAAATCCAAGAACACAATCCAAGAATAATCCTAAGGATTATTTCATACCCATGGGTGGATACTAACAAGTGATTTGAAAGAGGTACCTTATTATTCTGTTGTGAGTAGAAATGAGTGAGTGAACAAATATTAAAAAAGAGTGAATGTGTGAATGAAAAACTGTGTAATTAGAAGTTAACTTTGTTTTTGGGGAAAGTGAGCTATAATAAATTTTTTTTGGTTTTTGTACTGTGAAAGGGTGGGTAGTACTTTACAGCAGTGAAAATTGGTGTTTTAAAGAAATGAATTAGTATTTCAAAGGGGGGGAATAAATTGGTATTTTGAGTAAGTTGGAATAGAGAACTCCTGGAAAAATGGGACAACAACCTAGTAAATTAAGTTCAAATTATAAAAGGGTGCCAGAGGATACACCCCAAGACAGTCCCCTTGGGGTCAAACTCGCGAACTGGGAAACTGATCCTTCTACAAAAGGAAAAGATAAAGTAAAAATGATTCAATTCTGCATGAAAGAGTGGGTAAAAAAGGAAATCAGATCTGATCATGTGTACTGGCCAAAATATGGGTCTGATGAGGCATGGATTTGCCAGGCTTTAAATGTATTTGTAAATTCAAAAGAGCCATCTCACCCTGAGGAGGGAGAATATGCTGCTTGCTGGACAGGAATTACAAAACCTCTGGGAACCAAAGTCTTTAAAATATCAGAAACCCCAGAGGAGAAGCATACAGAAGAGAAAAGAAGGTGAGACCCTTTAGAAGTATTGCCTCTGCCACCAGTACCAGAGGCTGTTCCCCTCCCCCCGGCTTCAGGGGTTCCCCCACCAGCCCCCCCTCTGCCCGCACCGGGGGCCTTTCCCTGGGCAGCCCTCCCGCCCCAATGGAGCGGGGGGAGAGCCCTGCCCCTGCCCATGCCGGGGATCCCACCCTTCCCGGGAATCTCGGGAATCCCAGCAGCCTCAATTGAATCAAGGGAAATGTCACACGTCCCGGCCTCAGCCCCCCACCTCTCCTGCCTTGAGAAACCCGGCTTTAGTGCCGGTCCCCGCCTCCTGTGCTCCGGAGTATTTGGCTTCACTGCCACACCCCACCCCCACTCTCTGCACCGCAGGATATTCGGCTTCAGCGCCGGACTCTGAATCTGCCCCTCTTCCCCAGGGGAGTTCGGTGCTTTCTTCCCAAATAAACCCTCTTCTTAACGAAGGAGCACCATACCAGAATACAAGAGGTGCCATTAAGGCTCAGAGGCAGCCCAACAATCCCTCCATTGCTAAACAAACAGAGGGAAGCCGAGAAATTCATTTATTACCATTAAGAGAATTACCTATGGGAGGAGGGGGAACCGGCTTTGTGAATGCTCCTCTAACCTCTACAGAGGTTAGGAATTTCAAGAAAGAAATTAAAGGATTATTAGAAGACCCCATAGGTACAGCTGAACAGTTGGACCAGTTCTTAGGTCCCAACATTTTCACTTGGGAAGAAATGCAATCAATAATGAAAATAATATTCTCCCAAGAAGAAAGAGAAATGATTAGAATTGCTGGCATAAAAATTTGGGAAAGAGAAAACCAACAAGGTCCACCCGGGGATCAGAAAATGCCCATTACACCTCCTAACTGGAACCAAAATGATGAAGCTGGGAGGGGACATATGAATGATTATCGTAATTTGATAATCAAGGGAATAAAAGAGGGGGCACCCCCAGGACAAAATGCCAGAAAGGCCTTTGAGGGGCAGCAAGGGAAGGAAGAAACCCCGACTGAGTGGTTGGAGAGGCTCCGAAAGAATATGAAACAATACTCTGGGATAGACCTGGAGACCCTAGCAGGGCAAGCCCTGCTAAGAGTTAACTTTGTCACTCATGCCTGGCCAGATATTAGGAAAAAATTGGAAAAAATAGAAGACTGGTACGAGAAACCATTACAAGACCTAGTAAGGGAAGCTCAAAAGATACATGTCCGGTGGGATGAAGAAAAAGCCAAAGTGGAAGCAAAGATTATGATAGCCACTATGCGAGAGAGTACCTTCCAAAAAAATCTAAATCAAAAGCCCTCAGGTAACACTACTAAACATTCAGGGTTCAGAAATGGTGGAAGGGAGAAAAATAAAACCTCAGCACAGTCAAGATTCCAAGAACAACCCAGGGATGCCTGTTTTTATTGCAAGGAAGAAGGGCATTATAAAAGGGAATGCCCCCACCTGAGGAGGGATCTGAAAATATTTCAAGAGACACACACAGAAGAGAAATAGGGAAGTCATGGGCTCTATTTTTTGGGGGATAAATACCATCTGGAGCCTTTGATAACTTTAAAAGTAGGCCCCCAAGAGGAAGTATTAGAATTTATAGTTGACACTGGGGCAGAAAGGACTCGTGTGATGAATATTCCAAAAGGGTGTGATGTAAGTAATGATGTGGTAAAAGTAACGGGAGCAAAGGGGGAAGGATTTAAGGTCCCTGTCATTAAAGATGTAGTTATTGAAGGGAAACAAAAATAGGGATAGGGGATGTTTTGTTAGTTCCTAGGGCTGGCAGCAATTTATTAGGAAGGGATTTACAAATCCAGCTGGGGATTGGGGTCATACCAGAAGAAGGGAAAATGACGGCCAAAGTGTTAAAACTTAGCCAAGAAGATGAGAGAAAAATTAACAGAGGTTTGGGCTGGGGAAGGGAATAGGGGTGGACTAGATATTGACCCCATAAGGGTCACAATTGAAAAAGAAGAATGACCCATTCATGTACGTCAGTACCCTATATCTTTAGAAGGGAGAAAAGGCTTAAAACCAGTAATAGAAGAATTAATAAAGGATGGGACACTATAACTTTGTAAATCCCCTCATAATACCCCTATTCTCCCAGTAAAGAAATCTGATGGAAATTATAGATTAGTGCAAGATTTAAGAGAAGCAAACAAAAGAACACGGGCCTGCTACCCTATGGTTCCTAATCCCTACACTCTTTTAAGTAAAATTCCACCTCAACATCAGTGGTTTAGTGTGGTGGATCTTAAAGATGCCTTTTGGGCCTGCCCACTGGCAGAGGAAAGCTGAGATATTTTTGCCTTTGAATGGGAAGATCCAAACACAGGGAAAAAGAACCAACTGAGGTGGTATTAAACTGCCATAGAGGTATTGTGAGGCCCCAAATTTATTTGGGCAAGCCTTGGGAGAAATATTACAAACCTTCCCCACTCCCCCAGGAATACAAATTATCCAATATGTAGATGATCTTCTAATATCAGGAGAAGATGAAATTAAAGTTAAAGAAGCTACTATAAAGCTTCTAAATTTTCTTGGGGAAAAGGGACTAAGGGCATCAAAAAGGAAATTACAGTTTGTAGAATCAGAAATAAAATATCTCGGCCACCTGATAAGCAAAGGTAGCCGAAAACTAAATCCTGAAAGAATTACCGGGATTTTATCCCTCCCTCCTCCCTCTTCAAAAAAGGAGGTTAGGAGACTGCTGGGGCTACTGGGATATTGCAGACTATGGATTGAGGGATATACACAAGCAGTAAAATTTTTATATGAAAAATTAACAGGGGGAGACAATATACAATGGACCAGAGATGATGATAATAAATTAGAAAATTGAAGTTGAAACTAGCCTCGATACCAGCCCTAAGCTTACCCTCACTAGAAAAACCCTTTCATTTATATGTGAATGCAGAAAATAGAATAGCTCATGGTGTATTAGTCCAGGAATGGGGAGGGGTGAGAAGACCAATAGCTTATTTATCTAAACTATTGGACCCAGTAAGCCGTGGCTGGCCGGTGTGCATTCAAGCCATAGCAGCTACTGCTATTTTGGTGGAGGAAAGCCGTAAGCTCACCTTTGGAAGTAAACTGATTGTATCCACACCCCATGCGGTACGAAATGTGCTAAATCAAAAAGCTGAAAAATGGTTAACAGACTCCAGGATACTAAAATATGAAGCAATTCTGATTGACAGTAATGATCTAACTATAGAAACAAGCAAAAGCCTCAATCCGGCCCAATTCCTCTATGGAGAACCAAAAGATGACCTGGCACATGATTGCTTGGAAATTATTCAATACCAAACAAAAGTTCGGGAAGATCTAGAAGAACAAGCCCTCTTAGAAGGGGAAAGAATATATGTGGATGGTTCATCCAGATGTTTGCAAGGAAAAAGAATGTCAGGATATGCCTTAGTCAATGGGATGAATATGCAGACCATCGAAAAAGGAAAACTACCTTCAAATTGGTCGGGGCAATCTTGTGAATTATACGCTCTAAAAAGAGCACTGGAGCATTTAGCACACAAAAAGGGGACCATCTATACTGATTCAAAGTATGCCTTTGGGGCAATACATACCTTTGGGAAAATCTGGGAAGAAAGGGGTTTACTAAATTCAAAGGGGAAGGAACTGATACATGAAGGCCTGATTTCAGAAGTGTTGGAGGCATTAAAATTGCCTGAAGAAATAGCTGTAGTGCATATCAAAGGACACCAAAAAGGGATGACCCCAGAAATAAGAGGGAATAATCTAGCAGACCAAGAAGCCAAAGATGCAGCAGAAAATGGGACTAAACGAATTATGTTAATCCTGACCCCAGAAAGGTGAGAATTGGAAATCCCCAAATTTAGTAAAGAAGAAGAAAAGGAATTATTTAAGATAGGGGGAGAACAAGATCAATCTGGAAAATGGAAACTCCCTGATGGGAGACAGTTACTTAATATGCCACTCACTAAGAGAATATTAGAAGATATGCATCAAAAAACTCATTGGGGCACTCAAGCTTTGTGTGATCATTTTCTGAGAAATTATGGGTGTATTGGAATCTTTGGGGTAGCAAAACAAATAACTGGGAACTGTATAACTTGCCAAAGAGTGAATAGGAAAATAATGAGAAAAACAACATTAGGAGAGCAAGTTAGCTCTGCGACCATTCCAAAGTATCCAAGTAGATTTCACTGAACTTCCTCAAGTACAAAGATGGAAGTTCCTATTAGTAATAGTAGACCATCTAACTCATTGGGTGGAAGCAGTTCCTGCTACCAGAGCTACAGCTAACGTAGTATGCAAAACCCTTCTGGAACAAATTATTCCCAGATATAGAATGGTTAATAAAATAGACGCAGATAAAGGAACACATTTTACATCCAAAGTCTTACAACAAATAACTCAGGCCTTAGGGATAAAATGAGAATTACATACCCCCTGGCACCCACAAAGTTCAGGCCGAGTAGAAAGAATGAACCAGACTTTGAAAAAAAACTTTAACAAAATTAATGATTGAAACTCAAATGTCATGGGTAAAATGCTTACCTTTGGCTCTGTTGAGAGTCCGAACACAGCCCAGGTCAGACCTGGGAGTATCTCCTTATGAGATGATGTTCGGATTACCCTTCCTTACCACTCAACATGAAACAGCCACTTATGAAGTGGGAGAAGTAAGTGTCAGAAAATATGTCACCACAATTGCCAGAACACTTGAAAATTTGCGGCTGAAAGGAATGATCCCTCAAACCACAACTTTGGAGTTCAGAATTCATAATATCCACCCAGGGGAATGGGTATTGGTAAAAACATGGAAGGAACAATCTTTGACTCCACAATGGGAGGGTCCTTTTCAGGTACTGCTGACGACTGAGGCCGCAGTCCGGACCAAGGAATGAGGGTGGATCCATGCCAGCAGAATCAAAGGACCTGTAAAAGAACCTGAAGAGTGGACTGTAATATCCAAACCAGGTGACACCAAATTGATTCTTAAACGGAGGCCAGGTGGCAAAGAACTAGAACAATCTAAATAATCCAAAGGATATGCAAAGAATCACACCTAACTGAGAAGTAAAAGCCAAATTTATATCAGTGGCCCCTGGACAAATTCTGGGACATCTTGGAGAAGAATATTCTCACTTCAGACAGGAAGGGTTGGGACTGTATCAAACAGGGAACTCTCATGTTCTGATTCTAGCCTGTGATTTGTATTGAGAAGGGGGAGAATCACAACTTCCATCAATGCCACATCATATACCCTGTTTGAATCATTCTAATACGGGGCATGCCAGCCAGGTCAAATATAAGTAATTAGTCTGGAGGGAAACTGGCATTTCACATCATCGACACCCTAGTTGTAAAGGGTATCAAGCACAAAATCGACCCCCCTATCCAGACAAAATCATAAGCAACAAAAGAAATAACTTTGCTCTGCAGATGGGAATTACTAGTGCCTGTTGAATGAGAAATACCTAAGATACAGTAAGATACTACAGTTAAAAAAAAGGTGCCCAAAGAAATTTGCCTAAAAGCTACAAAGGAAGTGACAAGGAAATAGAGGGCAAGACCGGGTTGGCCACTGTACTCGCCACCGAGAAGATCCAATACACCTGCTATGGGTTGCAACCTCATAGGCAAGGGAGGTGGGCGTATAAGCCATGCTGGACCTCTGTTATTCCTTCTTTTGTCACTTATCCTGGTCCCTTTCGGGACACCGGCAAGACCATGTTACAAATGCTACCGAAAGCTCTACATGGAAAGACACCGGGGTTTCTTTCTTATTACTCATACTGTTGTGGGTTGGGTTTGTAACCGGGCAGAAACACCAATTTAGTGTAGTGGTTTGGTCTAAAATACTCATTACTGTTTATCTTCTGTGAGATAGGAATTAGGAGAAATGCAAAGCAGGCACTAAACTTGAAAGAATATAAAGAAGTTTATTAACAGACCTAAAAGAAGGGAAAAAAAAAATTATACCACCTTCAGAACTCTCCTCCTCCCCCCACCTTCCTCCCTTCTCCCACTGACAATGTGAAAAGACAACCCTTAAGATGTTCAGTCTATTTACCACTTCCATAATAACCTTGTTCAGTCCATTTAGAAAGAGAAGTCTCTTCTTGCTCGTGCTATGAAAACATTATCAAAACGAGACAGCCGCCCACTTCCAAATATCGTTCAGTCCATTTAGGAAGAGGAGTCTCTCTGCCTGCGAGTCCTTTCCCCCGACTTGCAGCTTTTCCCGCAACTGCTTTCGAGGGTCCACTCTTGAAGGTTTTTGGGGTACAATTTTAAGGTTGAGCCCTTCAGAAACAAAAACAGAGGCCCTTCTCCTTCCCTGGGAGCAAAGGGTCTTCATCATCTTCATCGTTAGGACTATCTCTGGGAGCATCTCTAGGAACTGAGGTTTTCTCCTTTCCCGTTTGGAGCAAAAGTCCTCATCTGGTCCATCTCTCCTTGTCCAAACTTCTCATGAAATTACAGCTGCGTCAGCATCTGCCTATCTCAGCGCAGGTGCTTTTGCTTACGAGTTGAACACTCCACCCCCCATATCTTCATGAATTACAACAGGATACTCTGATATATCATAGCTTCACAAGAGAATTTCAGCTTTAAGCATCTCCTCTCTCTCTTTCCTCAGGTTTTCAGCTCTTCACAGCAGTAAAAGGGTTAATCTCACCTTGGCCTTGCAGCTTTGCAGCTGGAATGTTGAATTTTTCTTATTGCAGTGGAGAGGGGGAAGAGCCAAGCCACTCCGGCTGCCCACGGCAAGGCAGTGGGGGGGGTTCCATGGCTGGAACAGGTCCATGGCTTCAGGATGGCCGTGGCCCAGCCCAGCCTGGCCCAAGCAGGGCCTGGCCAGGCCCGCCGGCCCCCCGCACGGGGCCCGCAGCCACCTGTCCCAGCGCCGGAAACGAGAGAGAGCTTGGAGGGGGAGTTTGCCTATTCTTAAATGTGGATCACAGAGGTGGTCACAACTTTAAGTGGCTTAGAGAATTGTCCATATTCAAACTGGCCAGCTGATAGGTTCTATCAGTTCCCAGAGGAAACTGTAAGCACCCCTTAGCAAGGACATCCCTTCCGGGACTATGCTTGCTAACCTATGACATTTGCTTAGAAGCTACAAAGGAAGTGACAAGGAAATAGAGGGCAAGACCGGGTTGGCCACTGTACTCGCCACCGAGAAGATCCAATACACCTGCTATGGGTTGCAACCTCATAGGCAAGGGAGGTGGGTGTATAAGCCATGCCGGACCTCTGTTATTCCTTCTTTTGTCACTTATCCTGGTCCCTTTTGGGACACTGGCAAGACCATGTTACAAATGCTACCGAAAGCTCTACATGGAAAGACACCGGGGCTTCTTTCTTATTACTCATACCCATATCGACAGTCACTGTTATGACTCGTCCAAATTAGGTATTTGCATGCATAAAGGGGAAAAATATTGGATTACAGAAAATTTAAGAACAAGTGGAAACAGACTAGGAAGTAATTGTCCAAAAGGAGAAAAATCGATTTGCTTCACAGCTGCCACCAGAGGAACAGTCCAAGATTTGGTAAAAGAACAAGTGGTAAGTAAAAATACAAAGCCAGCACAGCAACCTCGGCCTATATTTACCTCACATCAGGACCTGTATGCAAAGCTTAAACAACAGTTAAAAGAGGAAAACACCCCAAGGTTGGGAAAAAACCTGTTTGTGGAATTGGGGGAGAAGATAGGTAAAGAACTTAACATAACCAACTGTTGGGTCTGTGGAGGAGCTTTAATGACAGAAGAATGGCCATGGAAAGGTAGCAGCGTAGGCTCGGTAGAGCTCCTTAAATGGAACCGGACAAATATAAGAGGGGGGAACCGACCTGAGGGGTGGTTTTTAAGTTCAACAGTGATAGAAGAATGCCTCTGGCGAACTGGGAAAAACTTTCTTAGTGAAGTAGGAAACACTCCCTGTAAAAAGTATAAAGTGAGTAACAAAACTTCAATGTGGTGGGTCCCAGAAAAACCAACTTAGTATTGGGCTCAGAAAAAAAACCAACTGTGTATATGATAATGAAATTGTACTCTTTCAGTGTAATGACACAAGAAAAAATCCTTATTTTGGAATCCCAGAAATATCCAAATTTTGGGAGAATATAAATCAACAAGAAGGTGATTATTGGAAAGCACCAGATGGCTTATTTTGGATATGTGGGAAAAGGGCATACCCAAGACTCCCTTCACATTGGAAAGGGAGTTGTACATTAGGAATCATTCAACCAGGGTTTTTCCTTTTACCATAACCAGAGGGAGATCAATTAGGAATACCTGTCTATGAAGACTTCAAAAGAAATAAAAGAGATTTGATTGGAGGATTCCAAAAATGGAAAGATGAGGAGTGGCCCCCTGAACGAATATTAGAAACATATGGGCCAGCTACCTGGGCACAAGATGGAAGTTGGGGATATCGAACCCCAATTTACATGCTGAATCGTATCATCAGACTCCAAGCCCTTGTAGAAATCATAACCAATGAAACAGCTGAGGCTATGAAATTGTCAGCCAGCAACGCCAAACCAGAGCTGCAATATATCAAAATAGGCTGGCTCTAGACTATTTACTGGCTGAAGAAGGGGGTGTGTGTGGGAAGTTCAATACATCGGAATGTTGTTTAAAAATTGATGACAATGGGGATGCTGTTCTAGATATCGCCAGCAATATCAGAAAAACAGCCCATGTACCAGTCCAAAAGTGGGAATCAATGATGACTGCTAACTGGTGGGATGGCATACTGGGGAAAGAATGGTGGAAGAAGCTAGGCTTCTTCCTCTTATGTGCTACAGCTGGTCTAATATTTCTCCCTTGCTTGATCCCCTGCTTTATTCGGCTAATCACCAGCATAGTTCAAGGCATGCAAGTTGTGGCAATGCCTACTGACCCAAAGTTGGCTATGTCTGGAACAGCACAAAAAATTAAGGTATTAAAAAGTGATGTAAAAGACCCTCTCGAAGAAGCCAAATTGATCTGTGAAAAGAACAAACGGACATTAGAAGCCAAGAAAAAAGAATTATTGCTCAAGCCAAATGATTTATAAAATAGAAAAAGGGGGGATTGTTATAAACATATATTATAATATTGGCTTCTTGCAAAGTATAAAGGTAGATATTATATAATGTTAGAAATGCTTTTGCTGTGTGGATGTAGTTTTCTCTCGTTTTAGCAAGAATGTTAGCAAGTGTGAGCAAGTAAGAGAACCTCCAAGGGAGCAGAGGATGAGGCCCGAGGAGCTGCTGATCAACACTTTGTCCAGGGAACAAAAGGGCCCAAAGGCTGCTCTGCCCGGAGAAAGGGCAGCCAGGAGGATCCGAGAGCCCTTATCACCGCTCTGCCCGGGGGGCAAAGAGGCCCAAAGCTGCGATCAGCCCTGACTGCCTGGAGAATTCAGAGATCCACCCCACCATCGACTCTTACCTAGCGGGCCCAACCCCAAGAATCAAAAGAAATAAAACCGCAAGGCAGAAGACTACGCATGCTCTAAAAAGGCAGAACCAAAGAGTGGCCATGCAGAACAGCTCTGGGAAAAGTTTGAATATGAATAGAGAACAGACAGTAAAAATGGTATAAAAAGGACTCACCTCTAGCATCAGGTGTGCTCTTGGCAGAGCGCCAAGGCACTCGGCTGTTACCTCTTTGCTTTATTTTATGTGTCTCTTATTGTCTTTATATTAAACCCTTTAAATTCTCAAAAGAGAGTGAACCTCATTTTTCACAGCGGGAAGGAAGGAAGGAAGGAGTGAAAACAATACAAGCACTGAATGAAACAAAAAAATGCTAAATAACTGAGTTCTCTTTTGAAAAATATCAATTACCTCTGAATCCAAAGTTGTAGAAGACTTTTCACTACCCATTTGGGTTTTGTTTTTATCTCTCATACTTTTTCTGGTTCTTTTCTTTTTTCTCTTTTTTTTTTAATAGATAACTCCTCGTAGGAAAGGAATGCAGAGCAAAATGAGACCCATTTCTGGCAGGCAATGAAAGTGTCGGCTCCTCGTCTCTTTCCTTTTGTGTGGATCCCTCATCTCTGTGGCACAGGGGGAATAGCAGTGCTGGGAGACAGCAGCGGGCTCAGGAGCATCCCGCTCTGGCAGCTCTGAGCAGGTGGCACATGTCCTGCTCTCCTGCTGCCCTCCAAAGCACAGAATGCATGGGCAAGTTTAGGCACAGCTCTGGGCACAGCCAGCATGGCCTGGGCACAGGAATGGGGGGCAAAGCGGGCGGGATCCTTCTGCAGCTGCCTGGTGGTTTCTGGTTTCTGTGCCCAGAGTGCCAGGATGTTCTGAAGAGGTGCTTGTCCATGCAGCCCTTGGCCAGGCCATCCTTGGAAGAGCTCTTCCGTGACCCGTGGCTGCAGGGTGTTCATGTGCCCTAGAGGATGGCAGAGAGCCACGGGCACAGTGTGATCCAGGGGCCTGGCAGGGAACAGCCCCACCCATCTCTTGGCAATCAGTGGCAAAGCAAAGCAGACTCTTTTGTCCTGCCTGTAGCTCTGAGCAGGGAGCATCAGAAGGGAACACGCAGCTCTTGGGCTGCAGCTGAGCTGGAGGCCTGCTCTGGCAAGCACTGGTGGCCACCATCCCCCCTGGTTTTGCTTGTCTGGTTCATTGATGGCTGGGGCCCTGGGCAGAACCCTGAGAGCCTGGTGTGGCCCCAGGGAAGGAGAAGGAGCCCCTGGAGAAGCTGTAGCAAGTGGGGCTGCTGCTGCTGGAGACACCAAGGATGACCTCAAGGATGATAACCTCTTCCTGGAGCTGGCCAGCGGCAGCTGAAGATGATGGACTTTGATTGTGGCACCTTCTCCAAAGACACGCTCCACGCCCAGTGTGCAGGTGAGTCCAGAGCCAGGGGGATGCTGCCAGAGCTGGGCATGGCACGGCCTGGCCGGGCACCAAAGGTTCCCCCTTTGCTGGGGCAGCTGCAGGGAATTCTTCAGTGGCTGCCAATACATATGTGTCAGTACAAAGCTCTCAAGGGACTGATTAAAGCGGAGGATTGGAGACCATGACTGCACAAACCTCTCAGAGACTCAGTGTGGAAAAAGGAAAGTACCTTAGAAAAACCAGAAGTACCTTGAAGTATTAATGAACTGTCGTTAATGACCAAGGCTCTCAAGGGACTGATTAAAGCAGATAATTGGGGACCATGACTGCACAAACCTCTCAGGGACTCAATGTCAGAAAGAGGTGCTTTAATTACCCTTGAGTATCTCAAAGCATTAATGAGCCCCACTGAGTGTTGTTACTGACAAAGAATCTCCAGGGACTCATTAGAGCAGAGAATTGGGGGCCAGGATTGCACAAAGCTCTCAGAGACTCCCAGGCAAAAGCCAAAGCCAAAGTCCTTTGAAAAACCTGCAGTCCCTGGGAGCATTGAGGAGCCCCCAGGGCCATTCCTGACCAAGGCTCCCCAGGGACTCCTTCCAGTAGATCCCTGAGGCCACTGGGATGTGGAGGGGATGCTGAGGGCAGGACAAGGGGCTGACAGTGCCCAGCCTTGCTGGGGCTGTGCCAGGAGGCCCCAGGGCCCCAAGACAAGGTGTCTCCTCACAGACGCTGCTGTGCCCCAGGGCACCAAGACTTGGCTTCTCCTGGGCACTGCCAGCCCTGCCAGGGCCCTTGGCCATGTCCAGCACAGCTTGTCTTGCACTGTCCCACAGCTGCTGCTGTGTCCCTGCAGGCTGCACACTCCCATCTCGCTGCCCCGCCAGCTCTGCCCTGCCACTGCCAGCCCTGGCCTGAGCTGTGCCCACCCTCACCCTCTGTGCCTTGGGCACACACACATGCCCCGAACTCACCCTCTCTCTGGATGCTTCTCCTGCCCCAGCACTGCCCTGGGAGGGACATTTCCTCCTCCTCATGCCCAGTGTTGCCCTGCCCAGCTGCTCTGTGGGGCAGTGCGTGTCTCTGCTGCTGTTCCCCCGCTCCCAGGAAAGCTGCACCATGTGGGGCACGGCCCTTCCAGCAGCCTCCCAGCCCCTCAGCCTTGTTGGGCCCTTTCCCCTGGGCAGACAGCAGCAGCATCTCCGTGCTCTGCCCAGCATGCTCCTTTCCTCACCAAACTGCGGGAAAATAGAAACTGTCCAACACCATCTTTGAAGTGTCAGAGAATCAGGCCCTGTGGAACCAACGAGCCCTTGGGACACAGGAGGATCTCGTGTAACCCAGGGTCAGTTCTGACACTGCAGATCCAAAGAGATCCCTGTGACACTCTGGGGCCTTGGGGAATCTTTCTGCCCTGGTCTCTGGACCAAGGAGACCCTTGTGACACTATGGGAACTTATGCAGCCAAGGAGAGCATTGTGAGAGTGCAGGGCCCATGGAACCAAGGGACCATTGTGACCTTGTGGGGCCTCCTGGACTCAAGGGACCATTGCCACACTGTGGGGCCTCATGGAATGAAGGGTCCATTGTGCCACTGCAGAACCAAGGACACCATGGTTACACTGCGGGGCCATGGAACCAAGGCACCATTGGGACACCCCATGGCCTCATCCTCTGGAATTTCAACAGATCTGAGGGATGGCAGCACCTGCAGGCAGCACGGAAGGATTCTGGGGAGAGCCTTTGATCCCTGCTCCAAAGGAAATCAGAGAAAGACCCCTGGTAAGATAAAAGCACCTTTTCCTTTTCCTTTTCCTTTTCCTTTTCCTTTTCCTTTTCCTTTTCCTTTTCCTTTTCCTTTTCTTTCCTGGTGTAAACTGTTGACCTGCCTGTAAGGTGCAGCAAAAGCTTTGCAGGGTTTGGTTCAAGGTCCCCAAGGTTGGAACAGGGAAGTGTTCGAGTCCCTTCTAGGAGAAGGCTTGGAGTCTTTGTGCCATGACTGCCTGGGATCCATGGAACAAGTGTGTTCTGGCAGACTCTGGGACCTCGAGAGCAATCCCATGCAGGAGCCAGCACCGGCCCTGCACCCTGGTGGGAGCAGTGTGGTACGGATGGGAAACGGGCAGCTGGGTGTGCAGTGGGAACCTCGAGCCAGGTCCTAGAAGGCCAGGCTTTACCTTTGAACACTTCGACACAAAAAGCAGAATGAATGACCTTTCCTAGAAATCACTGAAGGAAAAAGGGTGAACATATGGACTGATTTGAACTCTGGGTTTGGAATAATACACGCCCAGGGAGCCACATGGAAGGAAAAGGCACAAAGGTCTCCTCCTGAGTACAAAAAGAAATCAGTCACCTACTGCAGTGTGCCAAAGCCAAAAGAAGTGGCCCTGATGCCCTTGTAAAGCCCATGGGTTTGGAGACTCCCCAGTTAATCCAGGGAATCCATTGGCTGACCAAACAGCTCAAGAGGGTGCTGCAAAAGCTCTCCTTGCACTAATACCTAGCAAAAACTGGAATGTTCTGCAACAACAACCAGATTCCAGTGATCAGGACAGGCAGTCAGCCCCAGCAGCAGCAGCTACGGAAAATCCCAGCAGGTGATTGGTAACCCCGTGTGGGCAGGTAATTGTAGCTCCACAATTAATGTATAACAGAACTAAAACATCAGGAAACACATGAGGAAATGGAGAATATGGTGGCCAGTTTACAAAGGCATCTAGTAAGCACAAAAATGGCAAAAAATAATAGATCAGTTGTTGAGAAAGATGGGGTTGGTTTTGAAGGAAGAAGGCTGCCTCCAGGGCTCGTTAAATGGGAACCACCAGGTGATTTTGGCCAACTGATTTTGCAGAAGTGCCCAGGCAGAAGGGGGCACTGGCACATTTTGGCATTGGTGGATCCTTTTTCTGGATGGCCAGAAGCTTTCCCATGTGGCACCAACAAGACAAGGGAAGGCTCAGAAGTTTTGCTGAAATGAATATTTCATAGCACTGGGACTAACTCTTGTAAGCCTTAAAAGGTGCATGGTTCTCAACAGATCATTGGGGCTGGACTCACCTGTACATCCTTTCCAACCAGGAGATGCGGTGTGCATCAGAACCTGGAATTTTGGAACAATCCAGCCGAAGTGGAAGGGACCATCTCAAGTTCTCCTGGTAACCTACCCTGCACTCAAGGTAGAAGGAATCAAACTCGGGGTTCATCACATGCGGGTAAAACCAGCGAGCACACATTAAACACAGCAGAAACAAGACTGACTGACACCGTGGAGTTTGGGGTTTTTACATAAATCTTATTGTTTTAGGTATTGAATATGATTTTCTAAGGGGGTACTATTTATTGGATCTAGATGAAGATGATCAATAATTGTGTATCTATAATAATAATAGAAACGATGTTCCTGACTTCTGGGAAGGGAAATGCAGTTTTCAAAGTCAGTGCAAGATGTTGGCAGATGACAGAATGTAACCCCTGTAACAGCTTGTTTGCCAACACCAACCTCTGCAGAAAATCCAGTTCCATGGGGAGCTTCAGTCAGCAATTTGACAAAAATCTGGGAACACGTGTGGGAAGGAAATAGCACCCAGGGCACCTGGACAGGGATGGAAGGAGAATATTCCTTACCATGGACACATCAGAACAATAGTGCTGAGAATTGTAACATTTCCAAAGCGGATCTGGAAATTACCTCAGGAAATATTGATCAGCTGACAGATTGCACTGATACCCCCTGGGGCTGTCAAATTCCAGAAGTATGGAATCGCCCTCAGACAGAACACTGGGAATGTTTCCAGCCAGTTCAGTGGTGGCTGGGCTGGGAGCCCAGAACTCCCACAGGACCCCTTACAGGTGTATAAAATATCCTGATTTAACAAGATCAAGGCCAAAGGATCCCAGGACCAAGGAAAAGTGGGATTGCACTGGGACAGACACTTGAGCTGTTTGGAATCCTGAGGTACAGCAGCTCCTGGCTGTGGCCCAGGCTCTAAGGCTGGGGTGTGTTAGCAGAAATGATTCTGCCTTTCTCAGTGATACCAACGAGCCTTGGAGAGGCACAGAGTGTCAGCAGGACACGGTCAGATCCTTAGGAGCCCCAGGATGGGTGGGAAGGGATGGAATTTGGAGCACACGTTTGCCCCTGGGAGAATCAGGAGCACCATGGACACTGGGGGTATGAACGTTCCGTCCCTCGTGCAAGGAGTCACCACTGGGAACCCGACTGTGGGGAAAGGTTAAAGGGGATGGAACTGGGAAACATCCCAGTGCGGGAACTCCAGCGGGATGGATTTTAGAATCCATCTCTGCTCCGCAAAGATCTGCCTTTAGGAACAGACCAGCCACACACCACTGGGCTCTGCAGATGGAAACTTTAGTGAATGCAGCTCCTTTGGGGTTTGCTGAAATAAAGGAACAATTGCCAGCCACAGCTAAAATGACCTTCCAGAGCAGATTGGCTTTAGCCCTATTGCTGCTACATGGACAGGGAGTGTGTGGATTCTTGAACTGAAACAGCAACACGTTGTGTGCACATTCCAAATGTGATGCTGGATTGGATGATTGGGTAGAGAGGATAAAATTGGCCACTGCATTCAGCAGGGAATTAAGGGGAGGATTATAAAGTAACTGTTTGGATAAAATATTTAACGGACTTGGATTTTCTCTGACTGATGGTTGGCCTCATTTTGGCAAAGTATAATTGAGATCACAGCAATACTTGTGCTTATGACACTTGCTTTGAGCTGTGTAAAGAACATGGTTGTGAAAGCAGCTGAGGAACTCATGGGATGTAAAGGAGCAGAGTGCGGCTTATGAAGGTTTGAAGGTGTCTTGGTTTGAAAGACAGGTGTCTGCTAAGGAACGCAGGAACCTCCCTTGGAATGACAGATGTAACCCCTTTCCCTCCGAGTTATTATAATTTTGAAATCAAGGGCTTTCAGGCAAAGATGTGGGAAAACAAGAGTAACAGTTCTTTACTATTATATATATAACCAGTCAAACAAACAACAACACCTATGGCAGTAACAGCAAACAATCACAAACCCAGTGCCAGCCTTCTCGGCTGTCAGGCCCTTTCCCCTCGGGTGCAGTTCCGCTCGCAGCCGGCAGGGGCGCTGGCGGCTCCCGGTGAGCAGGGCAGGTGCGATGGTTCCCCCGCGGCTGCAGGGGGCGCTCCGGAGCGAGCTCGGGGAGCACGCGGCACTGGCGGCCTGGGATCCCGGGAAGGGATGGAACAAAGGCTTCACAAACCCCTGGGCAGCCGATCCCCGTGTCCGGCTGGACTCTCGGGAGCGGCAGGCTGGAACGGCAGGGACGAGCACAGATCCCAGAGGACAGACGAGATGCATCCAAACGGGGAACCCCCCCCCGGAGGTCGGGCAGGCAGGGCAAGCACGGCTACAGCGTAGCGAAGGCTTGAAGCAGCAGCGGGGCAGGGCGGCCACAGCCCAGCCTCCAGCAGGGCAGGGAAAACAGCTTTGGGATCCCGGCGTTGTTTCCAGCAGAAAAGAAAAACGGCCGAAGAAGAAGAACCAGCAGCTCCTTTCTCTGCAGCTTCTCTCTCCGAACCCTGAGAGCTAACTGACCCCACACCCAGCCGAAACAAAAGGGTAGCCAGGTCTTTTGTTTGCTCTCAAGCACCCAGCGATTTATTGTCTTAGAATGGGGGAAAATTCCTTTAACAGGAAAAAAACTAGACCTCTTAAAACCCCAACAGAAGGGAAGAGAAGCTTCACAACCCTCCAAGGGGGGGAGATTTGCCAGATGAAAAACTGTTTGCACCTGGTGGGTTCATACAATGCTTATTCTCCAAAAGCCACTGGCCATGGAACCGCCCAAGGCTGATTCTGTGGGCAGCAACCAGCCCAGGTGTGCCAACTTTCACCAGTTCACCGGGCAGTCAGGGCTGGCTTTGGGGTCAGCGACCACCAGGGACCCCCAAAGAGACCCCCAGGGCAGAAGAAGGGATGTGCAAAGGGGTGGGGGAAATCTGCAATGATTTTGGGGCAATGATTATCATGTGTGTGTGTTTCTTGTGGGACAATCTGGGAATGTGTCTGTGAAACACAGTCTGCAAACAGGAACATTCCTGAACTCGGCACACACGACTTTGGGAGGGGCACTCCCCTCGTGCATCCGGCCCAATAAAGAATGCTGCTGCTTCGTGCTGCGCTGGTGCTGAGGAGGTTTTGTTTCACTGGAGTTTTGGTAACACCTCTGTGCCTGTGTCATAGAAGTCAGGAAGGGGCTGTGTGACATCACAGAGTGGGCTGCGACATCACAGGGTATTGGTGTGACGTCACAGAGAGGGCTGGGCCATCCCAGAAGAGGCTGTGACATCACAGAGTGGGTTGCGACATGACAGGGTGGTTGTATGACATCAGAGAGTATAGTGTGACATCATGGAGCAGCTCTGTGACATCACAGAGTGGTGCTGTGACATCATAGAGTTGGCTGTGACATCACAGCTTGGGCTCTGACATTACAGGGCAAAGGTCAGACATCATCCATCAGACTATGACATCACAGAGCAATTGTGACATCACAGAGCAGGCTGTGACATCACAGGGTGCTGGTGTGACAGCACAGTGAAGAGTTGTGACATCACAGATAGGGCTGTGACATCACAGAGTGGGTTGTGACATCACAGGGCACTTGTGTGACATTAGAGTGGTCATGTGACATCCCCAAACAGGCTGTGATATCACAGAGTGGGTTTTGACATCACAAGGTGGCCATATGACATCATAGACTCATCTGTGGCATCACAGAGAGGACTGTGACATCACAGATGGGTGGTGTGACATCACAGAGTGGCTATGACATCACAGGGTTGCTATGTGACATCACAGAGTGAGCTGTGACATCGCAGATATGGCTGTGATATCACAGGGCAGAGGTCTGACATAATAGAGTGGACTATGACATCACTGATGGTTGTGTGACATCACAGAATGTGTTGTGACATCACAAAGGGTTGTGTGACATCCCAGGGTGGCTGTGTGACATCCCAGGGGGTTGGATGCCATGGCAACCCTCAGCAGTTCCAGTTCCCTTGGAAACCCCCCCAGGCCCCATTGCTGCAGTCAGGCTCCGTGGCCACTTGCCCGCAGAGCTGTGGCTGCCCTCGGCTGCCATGGCAGCCCTCAGGACAGAGCGGTGCCAGGCTGGTGCCAGCTACAATTGCAGTGACACTCGCTGATGCCCTCAGGTGCCACGGCAGCCGCCACAGGGACCCGTTCCTCACTTTGGTGCCACGGACACCAATGCTTGGCCCCGCTGCCATGGGCATTGGCACGGTCACCTGCACTCAGGGCCTGTGGCCGGGCACTGCTGCCATGGACACGGGCACAGAGCCCTGGGCCACAGGTGGCTGCCGTGGCCACCAGCCCAAGGTCCCGTGGCCAGGGCCGGGGCCATGGAAAGGAACCCGTGGAGCCGTGGTGATGCTGAGTGGCCATGGGGTGCTGCTGTGGGCTGGGCCACAGGGAATTTCCTTGCCAGGCCTTTCTCTGGGGCTGTGTTTGGCTCTGTGCTGAGCACAGCGTTGCTCACACTGAGATGGTTTTGTTCTTGCTCAGCTTGCACAGAGCCAAGGCCTTTCCTGCCCCTCGTCCGGCCACGCTGGGGAGGGGCTGGGGGTGTGGGGGAGCTTGGCAGGGGTCACAGCCAGGACAGGTGACCCCAACTGACCCCAGGCATATCCCAGACCACAGGACATCATGGCCAGTGCATAAAGTGGGAGAACAAGGAGGAAGGGGGGACATTTGGAGTGAGGGTTTTTGTCTTCCCAGGTAACACTCAGGCAGGACAGGGCCCTGTTTTGCTGGTGGGCAGGGTCAGCACCAAAGACAGAGATAGAAACTGAAGGAATTGTGTAATTTATAAAATGCAAAGCTGCAAAGAATTACAAAAGTTCAGCAAAGCACATAATCATTGGCAAAGAATCACAGAAGGAGCAGCTCAGCAATGCCCCCAATCATCAGTGCCAAAGATTGCCTGCAGGGATTAACCAAGATGCAGCCCCAGTTCCCCTCAGACTTTTCGATCACCCAGAGCCACCCATCAGCTGGGGGAAGGTGTCCCAGCCAAGGACTGGAGAGCCACTCCCGGACACTGGGAATTCCTGCAGCTGCCTCCAGCCACAGCTGAGGCTCCAACCCCGCTGGGAGAGGGCCCAGCTTTGACAGTGCTGGAGAAACAAACTGACAGCACTTCCAGTGCAGGAACATCTGCTTTCATCCTCCTCTGGGCTTCCTCCTAAGCCTGGCCAGGGCTCAAGGAGGAGCCAAGGCAGCTGACTTTGAGCATACAGCCCCAAACAAGGCCAGATGTTGGATTTCATGGCCTTGTCTGGTGTCTAAACACAGAAAGGTCAATACACATTTCACTAATGAGGGGATACCTCTATCACAACGCTAATGATCATGCAAATTTCGGTAATGAGCAGATACAAAGATAACCTTTAGCTGGAAGGTTCATCCAGAGGTCACCTTTGGCTCAGGGCCTCTTGTTCAGGCCTTGGCACTTCAGGGACGTGGTTTAGTGCTGGGCTTGACTGTGCTGGGTTAATGGTTGGACTCGATGAGCTCAGAGGTCTTTTCCAACAGGAAGGATTCTGTAATTCCAGGATTCTGTCTGCTGCATTCAGCCAGGTCCATGGCACCAGCATTACTTTGGTCAAAAAGTCTCCTCTTGCTCAGCTCTTGTGGCCTAAGGCTTCAGCTCCTTCAGCTCCTGGTGCTGAGCTGCTCATGCTGAACGAGACAACTCAGAGAGAAGAATACAGTTCATCCAATTCCTTCTGGCACACGGAGAGGGGAGGCTGTGAAAAGAGGAGCATTGTTTGCTGTGGCCTCCTCTGTGCCCTTCACGCCTTTCAGCGCTTTGAAACAGCCAAGAGCTTTCTCCAAGAGTGCAATGGAGCAGCTGTTCCTGCTCCCAGCTCTCGCCCTTCCCAGTCTCTGCCCTTGACTGCTTTTGTCCCTCTTGCTGTGCCCTCTGTGTCCCCGGGGCTCGGTGGCTGCTGCCCAGGGCTGTGCCAGTGGCACAGCTCCAGTGCTCGAGACCCTCCTTTCTCTGCCCTCGGAGCTGCCTGCTCACAGCAGCCTTTTCCATCTGCAAGCTCCACATGGACAGGGAGTGCCCACCTCTGCTCCTTGCACACCCTCCAGGAGCCCAGGGCTGCCATCTCCAGTTCCTGCTGGCACTGAGGGCTCCCAGGTGCCCCAGGCTGCTGTGACACCACTGCCAACGGGAGGGAACAGCGGCAGGGGCTGTGCTGAAAGTCAGCTCCATTTGCTGCTGCTGCTGCTGCTGCTGTGGGGGTCATTTGTCCAGCCCTGCCCCAGAGCCAGGGATCAGATCCAGGCCCTGCTGCTGCTCCCTCGGGATCAGGCACAGTTTGGGTGTTGCTGTCAGTGCCAGCAGGAGAGGGCGCTGGAGCAGCGGGTGCTGACAGTGCCCCAAGCCCCGGGGCCCGAGGGGTGCCTGGGCTGCGGGGCTGGCAGGGAGCTGCCCCTTGTTCTCCCTGTGCCTCACGCAGAGCTGGGCCGCTCACAAGTGGGGCAGCACAGCAAACAGGGAGCCTGCGAGTCTCTGCCAGCCCTGTCTGCTCAGAGATTGGGCCTTGGAGCTGCAGGGGGACAAAGGCAGCTGCTTCTGCTCCCTCTGCGTGGCCCCATGTTCAGCAGTGCTGCTCCATCATTTAGGATGTGTTTTCTGTTTAAATTAATAGAAAAACAAAAAAGAAAAAAACCAGAAAATATTATGAAACATAAAACCAAAACCCAAATGTGGAGTGAAAAATCTTTTGTAACTCTGGATTAAGAGTTTTAATTTATTAAGTTTTTAATTTAAGATTATTAACTGCTCTTTTCAAAAAGACAACTCAGGTATTTGTAAACATGCTGAGGGCATTGATCCATCTTACTGACCTCAGCAGCCCTTTTTTAAAGATTTTGGGCTTTGTTTCCAACATCGTTATTTTAAATTGTGGTTGAAGCAATAGGAAATTGATTGTGCCCTGCCAGCTCCGAGCAGGACTGGCAATCTAAACTCTGTCCCACCCCAACTCATGGAGAAGATGCCCTTCCTTCTCACCCTGCAATGAGCTGCACATTCCCTTGGAAAATGTCAGGGGTTCTTAAAGATGCAAAGTCCCACTTAGGACTTTTTGCTCTGCTTTGGCACTGGAGAAGGGCAATTCTTCATCCATCAGCTCCAGGCTGCACTGCCTCAGGAACACGGCCCACTCGCCAGGTTGGGCCCACTCGTGGCACTTCTGGAGGAGGAAGAAAGTGCAATGGCACAATTCCAGCCCAAAAGGAAGGAAGAGTGGGACAGACAGAACACCCTGTGCAGATCCAGGCATTCAGCTGGGACTGTGCAGAGTTTGGGTTCTTGCCAGTGGGATGTGTGTCCCTGACTGCAATCTCTTGGCCTGCACGAGAGTCTCACTCACCTGCAAAAGCAGAAAGCTCCGTCGCTGTGCTCGCAACGGGCCCGTCTGATGCAAAGCTGTCAGAGCCCTGTGAGGGGAGAGCGGGCCCAGCCGTGCCCGGGGCTGAGCCCCAGCAGAGCCCGGAGCAGCCTCAGCATCCACAGAGCCCGGCTGCAAGGAGAGAAACCAGAAGCCGCCCGTCAGCTGAAGGCTCCTGTCCCCTTGTCCCAGCCGCCTGCAGTGCCCAGGCTGTGCTGGCCGCGCTCAGAGCTGGGCCCAAAGCTGCCCAGCATTGCTGCCTTTGGGAGCAGAGCAGGAGGGCAGGACATGTGCCCAGCCTGCAGCCAGCCATGGCACATCCACCTCCTCAGCAGCTGCCCAGAGCCCAAAAGCAGCTTGGCAGCCACTGAAGAATTCCCTGCAGCCGCCCCAGCAAAGGGGGAACCTTTGGTGCCCGGCCAGGCCGTGCCATGCCCAGCTCTGGCAGCATCCCCCTGGCTCTGGACTCACCTGCACACTGGGCGTGGAGCGTGTCTTTGGAGAAGGTGCCACAATCAAAGTCCATCATCTTCAGCTGCCGCTGGCCAGCTCCAGGAAGAGGTTATCATCCTTGAGGTCATCCTTGGTGTCTCCAGCAGCAGCAGCCCCACTTGCTACAGCTTCTCCAGGGGCTCCTTCTCCTTCCCTGGGGCCACACCAGGCTCTCAGGGTTCTGCCCAGGGCCCCAGCCATCAATGAACCAGACAAGCAAAACCAGGGGGGATGGTGGCCACCAGTGCTTGCCAGAGCAGGCCTCCAGCTCAGCTGCAGCCCAAGAGCTGCGTGTTCCCTTCTGATGCTCCCTGCTCAGAGCTACAGGCAGGACAAAAGAGTCTGCTTTGCTTTGCCACTGATTGCCAAGAGATGGGTGGGGCCAGGATGGGGACCTGCCAGGCCCCTGGATCACACTGTGCCCCTGGGTCTCTGCCATCCTCTAGGGCACATGAACACCCTACAGCCACGGGTCACGGAAGAGCTCTTCCAAGGATGGCCTGGCCAAGGGCTGCATGGACAAGCACCTCTTCAGAACATCCTGGCACTCTGGGCACAGAAACCAGAAACCACCAGGCAGCTGCAGAAGGATCCCGCCCGCTTTGCCCCCCATTCCTGTGCCCAGGCCATGCTGGCTGTGCCCAGAGCTGTGCCTAAACTTGCCCATGCATTCTGTGCTTTGGAGGGCAGCAGGAGAGCAGGACATGTGCCACCTGCTCAGAGCTGCCAGAGCGGGATGCTCCTGAGCCCGCTGCTGCCTCCCAGCACTGCTATTCCCCCCGTGCCACAGAGATGAGGGATCCACACAAAAGGAAAGAGACGAGGAGCCGACACTTTCATTGCCTGCCAGAAATGGGTCTCATTTTGCTCTGCATTCCTTTCCTACGAGGAGTTATCTATTAAAAAAGAAGAGAAAAAAGAAAAGAACCAGAAAAAGTATGAGAGATAAAAACAAAACCCAAATGGGTAGTGAAAAGTCTTCTGCAACTTTGGATTCAGAGGTAATTGATATTTTTCAAAAGAGAACTCAGTTATTTAGCATTTTTTTGTTTCATTCAGTACTTACATTGTTTTCACTCCTTCCTTCCTTCCTTCCTTCCTTCCTTCCTTCCTTCCTTCCTTCCTTCCTTCCTTCCTTCCTTCCTTCCTTCCTTCCAAATTCCTTCCTTCCGAATTCCTTCCTTCCTTCCGAATTCCTTCCTTCCAAATTCCTTCCTTCCTTCCTTCCTTCCAAATTCCTTCCTTCCTTCCTTCCTTCCGAATTCCTTCCTTCCTTCCTTCCTTCCGAATTCCTTCCTTCCGAATTCCTTCCTTCCGAATTCCTTCCGAATTCCTTCCGAATTCCCTCCGAATTCCTTCCAAATTCCTTCCTTCCTTCCTTCCTTCCTTCCTTCCTTCCTTCCTTCCTTCCTTCCTTCCTTCCTTCCTTCCTTCCTTCCTTCCTTCCTTCCTTCCTTCCTTCCTTCCTTCCTTCCTTCCTTCCTTCCCCTCCCCTCCCCTCCCCTCCCCTCCCCTCCCCTCCCCTCCCCTCCCCTCCCCTCCCCTTCCCTCACAAGCCACTTCTCACCCCATTGAAGGGCTGCAAAGCAGTGGGATCCCCTGTCAATTGGGGTCCCTTCACCCTCCCAAAATGTGGGGACTTCATCTCAGCCGCCCAAATTGCAGGGGGTTTACGGCACCTTCCGTAAATTCAGTGCAACCTCCCAGAAGCCACTTAGAGGCCCCAAAATTGCCAAAAAGCAGCAGCAGCAACCCCAAAAGTGGCTCCTGGTTTTCCTCCCTGGAGGGCCCCACTCCAAGTGGCCAAACCACCCCCCAAAATTGCCAAAAAGCAGCAGCAGCAACCCCAAAAGTGGCTCCTGGTTTTCCTCCCTGGAGGGCCCCACTCCAAGTGGCCAAACCACCCCATCCCTCCCAAACTTCATCCCACCCCCACGATGCCACTCCCATCCCATCCCATCCCATCCCATCCCATCCCATCCCATCCCCATCCCATCCCATCCCATCCCATCCCATCCCCATCCCATCCCATCCCATCCCATCCCCATCCCATCCCATCCCATCCCATCCCATCCCATCCCATCCCATCCCCATCCCATCCCATCCCCATCCCATCCTTCCTGGACACCAATTCCCCTTCTGTGGTTCCTGACTCCCCATAGCCAGAGTTGGGGCTCATGGATCGAGCCATTTGGGGCTGCCATCCAGACATTGGGGCTGGGATTGAGTCTATTGGAGGCACCCGCTCAATCCCTCCATCCCAAATGGGAGCTTGGAACCTCTCCTCAGGCCTTGCTGTGCCCATGGGCTCACCTCAAGTCCCAAAATGAGAGCCAGCGCCCCACAGGCCATTCAGAATCTCTAAACACTGGCAGAAACAGCAGCATCCTTCCCAAAATGGGCTCCCCAGCTCCCTGCCAATAGGCCCCCCTTCCAAGTACCAGAGCCCCCCTCTCACAACCCCTCCCTAAGCATTAAGGGGGACCTCAAAACTGCCTCAGGAACGGGACATACCCTGAAATCCCTTCAGGAATGTGGGATACCCCAGAACCCACTGAGGAACGGGGTCCCCCCGGCCTCATCATGCGCAGCCTTCAGCTGGCTCAGGCAGAGCCCATCCCGCCCTCAGCAGCCCCAGCCCAGCCCAGCCCAGCCCTCCTGGGCAGGAAGCCCCAATGGCCGAGCCGGCCTGGGACACTTGCAGGGATTCGGGGGCAGCCGCAGCTTCTGGGGCCAGCCTGGGCCAGGCCCTGAGCGCCCTGCCAGGGAACCATTGCTGCCCCACATCCCATCTCAGCCTGCCCTCGGGCAGCGGGAAGCCGTTCCCTGGGGCCCGGCCCCGCAGGCCCTTGGCAAGAGTCTCTCTCAGCCAGCAATTGCTGCTCCTCCCTGCTGCGGGGCCCAAGCTGCAAGTTGATTTTCTGCCGCTGGCCCCGGCCCAGCCCCGAGCCAGGGCCAGGACCTTGCCCTGGAGCTCTGCGGGCGCTGCCTTTGTGCGGCCGCAGCGCAGCGGCCGCAGCTCGGAGCTGCCCTTTGTGTCCCCGCCGGCAGCTGCCAGAGCCGGCGGGGCCGGGCCAGGGCCGGGCCAGCCCCGGCCTTCCCGGCTCTGGGACACAGCGGCGGCAGCCCCAGCCTTCCAGCCCTGCACACGCTCCCACACAAGCCTCCAGAGCCGCGGCCACGCAACGCAACTGACCGGCCGCTGACCCCCCAGCCTGGCCTGATGGCCATTCCTCTGCCCACACCTCGGCCAAGCTCCCCTTGGCCACCTCCTGAGCCACAATGCCACAGACAAGTGGCACATACAGCTACAGAGCTCTGCCCAGAGCTGACAGGGAACGTTCATTCAACAGAAAAACCACCAAGAAAAAGAGAACTGCCCCCAGCAGAGCTGTTCCCTCCTGCAGTAGTTACACCTGCACAACCACAGCGCCTGAGACTGCAAGCAATGAGCATTCCCTGGGCGCATGTGCAGCCCAAGCAGCTCGAGGACAGCCTTGCAGCAGGACTGCTCTCAGCTGAGCCAAAAAGGCCCCTCTGGCAGCTGCAGGGCCATTGCAAAGGGCAAGGGCCAGAGCCTGGGCCCACGGGGGAGGGAAGGGCTCTGAATTCCCCTGCCCTGGCACTTAAACCCTGTTCCCAGGCTGCTTCCCACACAGGATTCCTCTGCAGGACTGTGGAAAGCTGAGAGGCAGCTCTGGCTTCTCCACTTTTCATGTGCTAAAGCTGCCTGGCAGAAGAAATGGAGGGACAGCTCTGGTGCCACAATCCCTCCCGGCCCAGGGCACAGCGCTGGGAAGGTCTTTCCGTGCCGAGGCTTTGCTGTGGCCAAGGAAAGCTCCTGGCTCAGGGTCACCTTTCCTGCTGGGCCAGACCCCCCGAGTGGCCCAGCAACAGCAGAGAATTCCAGCACAGCCCCGGCACGGGCAGGGCGGCCCTGGGCGGGCTGCGGGAGCCGGCAGCGCCTGAGCTCAGAGCAGCTGAGCCCGGGGGCTCTTGGCCAAGGCCGAGGCCCAGCGAGCATTTCTCAGCTCACAGGGCGGCCTGGAAAGGTGCTGGGGGGGATCATTCACCCCCCAGGGCGGTCCCAGTGGCTCCCAGGATTTCCATGTCCGTGCTCCCAGCGCTGCTCCCAGCCCTGATCCGTGGGGATGGGAATGTCCCGCTCCCTTCCCGGGGCAGGCTCACACCTGAGCCAGGTGTGCAGGGCAGGACCTTGCCCTGAGCCCAAGCCCTGTCCCCCCTGCAGGATCTGCTTCCCATCGGCCTCTTCCTCCTGCGGCCCCAAGCCCAGCTCGGTGCTGAACGAAGGGCGCTGGGCCGGGGTCATCCCCCGGCGGGGGCTGCGCACCCCCTCTGCCCCCTCCCCAAATTCCCTTCCGGGGCTGCAGGGGATGGCTCAGGAGCCCTGTGGACAGGGAAAAGGGGGTGACACCGGGATGGGAGGGTCACACACGCTCTGGAATCCTTCCTGGAATCTGGGGGGATACACATGGCCCCTGGGGACCCCCCCCCCCTCACCTTCTCCTGCAGCGCCAGGAGGATGAACCCCAACATGGAGCCCCTGACCCCCGGTAGCATCTTGGGGGGTGGCGTCTGGTGGCAGCTTTGGGGTCTGGGGAAGAGGTCACAACTTCCCTAAAACCCCCTCCCAGCCCCACAGCCACTCCCAGACCCCTCAAACTACCCCACAGCTCCTGGCCAAGAACCCCCCCCAGCCATGCCCTGCATCGTAAGTGACCCCAAGAAACACCAAAATTCTCTCCAAGACACACGGCCATGCCAAGATCCCCAAAACTCTCTCAGAGACCACCCCAAAAGGCCCCTCCAAGCACCACAAATGCCTTCAAGAGACACAAAAGACCCTCCCAGTCCCCCAAGGAGCCCCCAGACCCCCTCCCACCCCCCATGGCACTGACCAGGACAGGCTGGGGGACAGGAGCATCCCCAGCCGGGAGCAGCTCGGGCACTTCAGCAGCGATTTGGGTACTTTGAGGGGCACACCCCAAACGGGGAGACCTAGGGCAGGGACTGGGACAGACAACCGGAATTCCTGGAGAACAGATGGGCTCAGGTGGACACGTTCTGCCAGCACAACTACGAGATCATGGCCCCATCTGCTCAACCCATGGCCTCACAACACCCAAATCCTCCCAAATATTCCCCTGAACCAGCCCCAAATTCACCCCCAAATCCCCATAAAATGGTGCAGCTTTAGATACCTTTAATTTCTTTATTTCTACCCCAATTTTGGTTGTTTTGACAGGATGAAGGAGGAAACTATTTAGGTTGAAAAAGACCTCCAAGATCATCCAGGATTGCTTGATGGCACCAAAAGAAACAATTGGACAGAGCAGGTGAGATTTTTTGGGCTGTGAAGTCAATAAATCAGCTCTTCCCAATGAATTTCCGATTTCGATCAGAGTCCCGACAGATGTTCCTGCCCCTGCATTCACCCAAGGTGCCTACAGGGATCCAGGAGAACATGGAGAGCACCAACCAGGGGTCTTCCCAACCTGGATCACAGGGAATGTGGGTCACCAGGGCTCTGCCAAACGTGGGTCCTCTGATGGGGGATGAAGCTGGAGTAGAGGACAAAGCTCTTGCCACAGTCAGGGCACTCGCAGGGCTTCCCTTAGCAGTGCCTCCGTTGGTGTTGGGTCAAGTGAGAGCTCCTGGAGAAGCTCTTCCCACACTGGGGACACTCGTAGGGCCTCTCCCCGGTGTGGATGCGCCGGTGGGTGACGAGGTTGGAGTTGTACCTGAAGCCCCTCCGGCACTCAGAGCAGCGGAAGGGCCTCTCATCTGTGTGACTCCGCTGGTGCAGGAGGAGACTGGAGCTGGTGTGAAACCTCTTCCCACACTCGGAACACTTGTAGGGCCTCTGTCCTGTGTGGATGCGCTGGTGGACGATCAGGTTGGAGCTGTCTGTGAAGCTCTTCCCACATTCCCCACACTCATAGGGCCGTTCCCCAGTGTGGATAATCTGGTGGCGGATCAGGCTGGAGCTCCGGCTGAAGTTCTTCCCACATTCCCCACACTCGTAGGGCCTCTCCCCGGTGTGGATCCTCTGGTGGTCGATCAGGTGGGAACTCCGGTTGAAGCTCTTCCCACATTCCCCACACTCGTAGGGCTTCTTCCCATCATGGAGCTGCTCATGGACCCCCAGCTCCGAGCTCTGGCTGGATCTCCAGCTGCCTTCCTGGAACAGGGTGGGTCTTCCCTCCTCAGAGCACTCTGAGCTGTGTTTGCAGCCCCTCCTCCTCTGGGATCTCCCGGGCTTTTCCTCCCCGTTGGATTCCTGCGCCGTGGAGCCGCTCAAAACGGCCTCTTCCACCAGGTTCTGCCGCGGGGATTTGTCCTCCCTGGGCTCCGTGCTCAGCTCCTTGTCTGGGGGAGGAAGGACAAGGAGAGGATGGGATTTGCCTCCGTGCCACAGGGAAGGGGAAGGAGATCCCCCCAGTCCGTCCCTGGCAGGACGGCATCGGCAGCGGGGTTGTCCTGCAGCCGGGGGCGATGCTGGGCTGGGAGATGGAGCAGAAGAGAGGGGAAAGGGGCACTGACTTCCTCCTCACCTGCCTGGGGGTCCTGGGGCATCTTCCTCTTCCTCACAGCCTCCTCCTCCATCCGGCCAAGGGCTGGGAATGGGAAATCCTGGTTTGGAGGGAAAACAAGGTGTGAGCACGTTGGCTTTGAAATTCCCTCTGCCCACGTCCATGTCTAGAAGTCCCTGGGCATCTGGGGTCCATAAAAACCTCCCAAACACCAAGATTCAGCCCTGAAAAAGCCTCCAGGAGTTCCCTGTCTCTGGTCTCTCCCCTTTGTTGTTCGGGGGTTCCCCCCTGTCCCGGGTGCTGGGGGTCACGCTTGTATTGGGGGTCGCCTGTCTACTTGGTTCCCGCCGTCCCCAGGCTGCTGGAAGTCCCAGGAATCCAAAAGCTCCCCCCTTTGGTCTCCCCACTTAGGGATGCTGGGGGTTATGGGGTCCCCAGGTCCCTTTTCCCCTTATTCTCTGCTTCGGGGTGCAGGGGGTCCAAGGAATCCCCCCTGCCCCTCTCCAGGCTGTTGAGGGTCCCGCAAATGGCGGCGCTCCCCCCTCTCTGGGCTCCCCACTTTGGGGTCCTGGGGGTCACAGGGGTCTCCTCCTCCAGACTGCCGGGGCTCCCCTGCTCCCGGTACTGCCCCTCTCTGCTCGTCCCACTCTGGGGGTCCCGAGGTTCCCCCTCCGGCTCTCCTGGGGAGTCCCGCAGCCCCCTGGCTCCGGGCTGGAGGTGGCCGTGCCTGACCCGGGCAGACCCAACCCCCACCACGGGGCGTACCCCACATCCCCCTGCCCGCTGCCAGGGCTCTGCTGGCACCGCCACCGGGACTCCCAGAGCCACCTCCTGGGGACCCCCAATGTCCTCACAAGGGGCATTTTCTGCTCAGCTTTGGAGTTCTTCATTCTCCAAACATCCTCCCCCAAAAACCCAACCCAGGGAACCCCCCCGGGATATCTGGGCCGAGCTCCCCCTACCCGGGCACCTGCGGGATGGGGGGCGATGATCCCACGGGTGGGGGGCTGTGAATTCAGGGAGCTCTCAACCTCATGTGGGGAGTGACTGGGTCTGAACTGGGGGAAACTGGGTTAACTGGAACCACACTGGAAGATAATGGGAGCAGCCGTGCCCATGCTGGGGTCATACTGGGATCCTACTGGAACTGACTGGGATCATACTGGGAGTGACTGGAATTGTACTGGGGGTATCTGAAAATGACTGCAATCATACCGGAGTCAGACTGGGAGGGACTGGAAAGGTGCTGGCTGGGACTGGAACCATACTGGAGGTGACTGGGAGCAACAGAGACCATGCTGGGAGCAAATGGGATCATATCTGGAGTGACTGGGAGTGACTGGATTCATACTGGGAGTGACTGGGCCCACTGGGCCCATACTGAAAGTGACTGGAACCATACTGGCAGTGAGTATGGGTGCTACTGGGATCATCCTGGGAGCCACTGGGATTATAGTGGGTGCAAATGGAACCTGACTGGGGGTTACTGGGAGCTGCTAGGCCCATGTTGGCAGGAAAATATGGACACACTGGGAGCAGCTGGGATCAACTGGAAGGTACTGGAACCCTGCTGAGGGGACTGAGAGCACAACTGGGGCAACTGGGATCATACTGGGAGCAACTGGGACCACACTTTGGGCAACTGCCATAAACTGGGATCATGCTGGAGGCAACTGGGAGTAACTGGGAAAGACTGGGATCATTCTGAGGTAACTGGAACCTTACTGGGGCAACTGGGAGTGCCTGGGAATGACTACAAGCATGCTGAGGGCAACTGGGACATACTGGGAGTGTCTGTAACCATACTGGGATTGACTGGAACCACACTGGGAACAGCTGGGATCACACTGGGGGGAAATGGGACCATACTCGGGGCACCTGGGAGCAACTGGATCTATGCTGGGGGCAACTGGGCGCGACTGGGACTATTGTAGGGGCAACTGGGATCATACTGGGAGGAACCGGGAACAACTGGAACTATGCTGGGGGCAACTGGGATCATACCGGAATCACAGTGGGAGCAGCTGGGTCCATGCTGGGTGAGACTGGAATCATACTGGGATTGACTGGAGTGACTGTGAGCAACTGGAATTGTGCTGAAAGCAACTGGGAAGAAGTGGGAGTGACTGGGAGTATGCTGGGGGTGACTGGGATATACTGGAGGCTACTGGGCTCATGCTGGCATTGACAGGGAGCAACGGGGAACACCCTGGGGGCCACTGGCATCATACTGGAAGTGACTGGGACCATACTGGGATTATAGTGGGTGTCAATGGACCCTGACTGAGGGTTACTGGGAGCTACCAGGCCCATGCTGAGAGCCTACTGGGGATACACTGGGATCAGACTGGGAGCAACTGGGAATGATAGGATGCATGCTGGTGACAACTGGGACGTTCTGGCAGCGACTGGGATAAATCTGGGGGCAACTGAACCATGCTGAGGTAACTGGGAGTGCCTGGGAATGACCACGAGAATGTTCAGGGCAACTGGGATATACTGGGAGTGTCTGAGACCATGCAGGTGGTGACCAGGACCAGACTGGGAGTGACTGGGAATGTGCTGGAGGGAACTGAGACCATGCTGGGGGCAACTGGGGGCAAGTGTGAGTGACTGGGGCCCTGCTGGGAGAGGCTGGCATCATACTGGGAGTGACTGGGGCAACTGGGAGAACTGGGAACACACTGGACAAAAGTGGGAGCAACTGGGAGCAACTGGGACCGTGCTGGGAGCAAATTGCATCATAATGGAGAATGACTGGGAGTAACTGGGTTCATACTGGAGCAACAGGGATTCTGCAGGGAGTGAAGGGAAGTGACCAGGATCATACTGGGACTGACTGGGCACATACTGGGAGTGATGAGGAAACTAGCACCACGAGGGAGGGGGGAGGGAGGGCAAACTGGGAGCAGCCATTTCTGGCCCCGGGACCCCCGAGCCCCTTTCCCGGCCGTGCCGCCCCTGCAGCCCCCAGACTCCCCCGCCGGGGTCCCGCCAATCCCAGGGGTCCCCCCTCTCGGGCTCCCCGCTTTGGGCTCCTGGGGCTCTCCTCTCTCCGGGGTCCCGCTTAGGGAAGCCGCGGCTCTCCCGGGGCTCCCCAAAACCGGTGTCCCCCCGCCGGCCCCGCGCCGTCCCCACGGGGCCCCGGCAGAGCTCGGAGGGCCCGGCCCGGGAAGCCCAACCCCCACCGCGGGGGGACCCGCATCCCCCCGCCCCCGCCGGGGCTCTGCCGCCACCGCCACCCCCAAAAACACCTCCCGGGACCCCCCGATATCCGCCCGAGGGGCATCTGCGGCTCGCCTTTGGAGTCCCGCAAGCTCCAAACATCGCGCCGCCCGCCCCGACAGACAGCATGAAACAGCGAGCCCCAAATCGATTCCCTGCGAGCTCCAAATATCCCTCCCCCCTCCAAAAACACCGCCCGGCATGTTTGGGCCGAGCTCCCCCTCCCCGGGCACCTGCGGGATGCGGGGCGGGCGATGCTCCCGGCCCGAGCGGCTGCGGATCCAGAGAGCGGTGCCTGCACGTGGAGCCTCCTCCGCCTGCTCCGGCTCCTCCTTCTTCCCCCCGTGCCTCCTCTTCCTCCTCCTCTGTCCCGCCTCCTCCTCCTCCTCCTGCCCTTCCTCCGGGAGCTCTCGGGGCAGCGGGGCCGGGCCGGGCCACGATGGGAAAGGGCTGGGTCACCCCAGAGCGAGCTGGGGCAGCGGAGCTTTGGGGCAACAGCGGGAAAGGGGTGCGAGAGGGAGGATCCGGGGAGGGGGGACAGCGGCAAAGGGGTTCCACTGGGGTCCCCCAGTTAACCCCAGCACCCCCAAACCCCGTCCCAGCCCTCCCCACCCCCGGCTGAGTGGGGGGCTCAGCGCAGGACCCGTCGCCGTTCGGGGCTCCCCCGAGTGCAGCAAACGGGAGAGTGCCCCCCGGGTGAATTTTTGGGGTTCGCTCTACCATCGCCGCTTTAAGAGCCCCCGGTAAAGTCGGTGCCCACTGTAACTCCCGTTAAAAGGGCAACACCGCTCCCGTTGATTCCGGCAGCGGAGCCCCGGAGGGGGGGGTCGGGGGTCCCGGCAGGGTTTGGAGGCCCCGGCAGGGTTTGGGGGTACCTGGGTGGTGCCGATGATGGCGATGGGGACCCCGTGCTGGGTATGAACATTTGCGAGAGACTCCTGGGGGGGTTTTGTGGGTCCCGGGGGTTTTTGGGGTCACGGTGTTTTTTGGGGATTCCCGAGGGGGGTTTTCAGGGGTCCCAAAGCGGGAGTTTGGGCGATCCCGGGGGGCATATTTGGGGGTCCCAAGGCTGTTTTGAGGTACCTGCCGGTGATGGAGATGGGGACCCCATGCCAGGTATAAACCTTCTCAAGGGGGTCCGGGGGGGGGGGGTGTTGGGAGGTCCCGTGGGAATTTTGGTGTCCTGAGAGGCTTTTGGGGGGTCTGTGTGGGGCTTTGCGGTCCTGGGGAGTTTTTGGAGGGTCCCGGGGATATTTTCGGGGTCCCAGGACAGGTTGGGGTTCCCCGGGGGGGTGTTGGGGATTCCCGGGAGGTTTTGGGGTACCTGGGCGATGCCGGTGACAGAGCTGGGGACCCCGTGCCGGGTATGAACCTTCTCGCTGCGCACGGGCAGCGTCAGCGTGTTCAGGGAGATCCTGGGGGCCCGGGGGGTTCACCCCAAATCCCGGGGGACCCCAAATGCTGAGGGACCCCCCGAACTTCCCTCACCGCTGGATCTGCTGCAGGCAGGGGAACACCAGCACTCGGCCCCCAACCCCCACTCTCACGGGGGGGCTGTAGAAGAAATCTGGGGGGCAGAGACGGGTGGATGGGAACACCTGGGACCATGGTGGGATCATAGTGGGATCATACTGGGAGTGACTGAGATCCTACTGGGATCATACTGAGTGTAACTGAAAGTGACTGGGATCATACTGGGGGTGACTGGGAGCCCCAGGGCCCATGCTGGGAGTGACCTGGGCCCCCCCGGGTGGAACTGGGGGAACTGGCCCAGCTGGGGCTCAGGGTTGTTCTCTCCCAGGGCTGCCCCGGCTCCTGCTGCCATCCCTGGCCCCAAAGAGCCGAGGGACACGGGGCAGCTGAGGGACACGGGGCAGCCGAGGGACAGGGGACAGCCAGGGAACACGGCCTGGCGCAGGGACACTGTGCTCCAGCACTCTGGGCTGTTGTGCCCGGGGCCTTGCCCTTGGGCTCCCAGGACAGGCAGAGGGGGCAGAATCCCCTCCAGGAGCTGTTGTTGGCTCGAGGCTTTGGTGTTGGACATTCCCGCGGAGCCACCTGCAGTGGCCGGAGCCCGGGCGGTGCCCGGTGCCGCCAAAGCCGCTCCGTCAGTGCCCTCCTGCCCCGGGCAGGGCAGAGAACACCGAAGGAAAGGCCCGAGCTCGGCTCGGGGCAGGGAGAGGGCACTCCCCTGGCGCTGCCACGGGCACCACAGACCCGGCCTGGGGAAAGGATTGGGATTTATGTCCCAGCGAGTCGCAGCAGGGATTGCTTCTCATTTCACCGCTGTCATTTGATTGGCCATAAATTCCAATCATTTCCCCATGGAATTCCCATGGCAATGGGCTGGGGGGGAGATCCATCCACGGAATTCTCACCTGACTAGGATGAGAGTGAGATCCGCCCATGGAAATTCCATGGGAATTCCTGCATTCCCAAGTCTTCCATTCCTGAATCCCACATTCCCATAGGGATTCCCCTCCCCCTCCCACACCCACTTTGTGCTCCAGAGCCTCCCGACCACATCCGATGTATTTTGGGAGCTCTTCCACACAGGCGTGTCCCAGATAATGCTTCATCTGCTCTGCCAGGATCCCTTTGGATTCCCAGCACCTCTGGGGGATCCGGGTGGCACCGTCGGACACCGCAAAGCTCCCGGATGCCAGCTGGAAGGAGATGAAATCCCACCCGTCGTAGCCGTGCCGGTGGGATCCATGGACGCTCCATTGGACAGGAGGTCGCAGCTGGAAACCACCTGCACCGTGGGGAGACCTGGGAACGAGGAGAGAACGGACCCATGGAGTCCTGTCCCAGCCCCACAGAGCCCCTTGCAGCTCCCTGCATTCCTATGCCAGGCACACAGATCCCATCCCACTCCCACCGATCCCATTCCCACAGATCCCAGCCCAGCCCCCGGCTCCCCCCACTCCCCCTGCTCTGGTTGTACCGGCCCCGTCTCCAGGTCACTGTTGGCCATGTGCTGGTTCCTCTCCTTGAGCTGGGTCTGGCCATCCCAATGTCCTGGGTCTGGGCATCCCAATAACCCGGGTCTGGCCATCCCAATGTCCCGGGTCAAGGAAAAGGGTGGGTCTGGGGACTGGGAGGGGGGGTGGCCAGGAAAAGGTTGTGTTTGTGCCAGATAAGGGGGTGCAGGGGGGTCTCAGTACTGGGCAAAGGCGTCTTGGTTCTCGGGAATGGGGGTCCAGGGGGGTATCAGGGCCGAGGAAATGGGGGGCAGGGACTTGTAGAGGCAGAAGGGAGTTCCAGGGGCTCCCTGTGCCCAGGGAAGGGGGTAACAGGGTGGGGGCACCCGGGAAGGGGGAGTTCAGGGGGTCTCTGGTTTTGCAGAAAGGTGGGGCTGGGGGCTGGGAAAGGCAGGAATGGGGGTCCGAGGCGTTCCAGGGCGTCCCAGGGTAAAGCACGCGGGAAGTCTGGAGGGTGGGAGACGTGGGATGGCCGGGAAAAGGGGAGCAGGGGGGTCCTGATGTCCGGCAGTAGGGGATTCAGGGGGGTCCCTGTGCAGGATGAGGGGTTCAGGGGGGTCCCGGGGGTGCTGGGGTCCCACTCCCCCCTCGCCGCCCCAGGAGCCCCCAGCCCCAGCGCTGGAGCCATCGCGCTGCTCCGGGCAGATCCCGGCGGCGCAGGCTGGGAGATGCGGCAGTGCCCGAGGGAGGGCGGGGGAACGGGGGGATCACTTCCAGCTGTCCCCAGGAAAGGCTCTGTAAATCCCAGTTTGACGAGCGGGAAAGACTCCACTACTGGAATAAGCAGTAAAGTAGGTATGTTTGTTACAGCGCTGGGACGCATGGGGGATAATTCCTCCAAAGCCATGCGTGCCGACAGCTGCATTCAGCTTGGTATTTATCGGGTTACAAGCTCCATATTCATTAAGTTTCCCAATACACCTATACATATTCATCGCCCAGCCCTGCCTAGCCTCGCTTCGTATTACAATGAGCCCAAAAGTCATTTACATCCGCTTGCGCTTGCGCAGTGTCGCTTGCGCAGTGTTGTCTGGTGGCCGTGGGCAGGGGTCTCCAAGATGAAAGAAGAGTCTTCCTCAGATGAAGTAAAGGGTCTTCCTCATCCTGAACTTTTCACCTTTCCTCCCTCCGCATGCTCTTTATGCCCCTGGGCGAAGTCCAAACTTCAAGACTGGTTTGAGTTAGTTTTAGGTTAAAAACAGGATCTTCGGTCAAGATTCCTTCCCCTTAATCAATAGTCTCGTATCTTTTCATCCTGCTTTGGTAGGCACAGTAAGTGTTGGGCAAGCTGTATGCATTGCTTCTAACAAACCAATTCTTAGTAAATCATTTAATCTCTGCTTCCCCATCCCCCTGATTCAAGTTAGTCCCAGTTGCTCTCCGTGTGTTCCCAGTCACCCCCAGTATGGTCACAGACACTCCCAGTCCATCCCAGTTCCTGTCAGCATGCGCCCCGTCACCCCCAGCATGTTCCCAGTCACTCCCACCTCGTCCCAGTTGCTTTCAGCACGATTCCAGTTGCTCACAGTCAATCCCAGTATGATTCCAGTCACCCTCAGTGTGATCCCAGTCTCACCCAGCATGGTCCTGGTTGTCCCAGTGTGGTTCCAGTCACCCCCAGTATAGTTACAGACACTCCCAGTATATCCCAGTTACCCTCAGCATGTCTGTAGTCATTCCCAGACACTCCCGGCAGCCCCAGTGAGGTGTTAGTTTTCCCAGTACGATCCCAGACATGCCCAGAACATCCCAGTTGCCTCCAGCATGCATCCAGTCATTCCCAGTTACTCCCAGTTGCTTGCAGCATCATTCCAGTTTCTCTCAGTTGCTCCCAGTAGCCCAAGGTGTGATCCGCCGCGGCTCTCCCGGGGCTCCCCAAAACCGGTGTCCCCCCGGCCCCGCCGGCCCCGCGCCGTCCCCACGGGGCCCCGGCAGAGCTCGGAGGGTCCGGCCCGGGAAGCCCAACCCCCACCGCGGGGGGACCCGCATCCCCCCGCCCCCGCCGGGGCTCTGCCGCCACCGCCACCCCCAAAAACACCTCCCGGGACCCCCCGATATCCGCCCGAGGGGCATCTGCGGCTCGCCTTTGGAGTCCCGCAAGCTCCAAACATCCCACCCAAAAAAACCCTAACCCAGGGAACCCCCGGGACATTTGGGGCGAGCTCCCCCTCCCCGGGCACCTGCGGGACGGGGGGCGATGGTCCCAGGGGGCTGCGAGTTCGGGGAGCCCTGGAGCCACGCAGTTCCGCCTCCCCGCCCCTCTTCCAGCTTCCCGCTGCCGCTCCGCCTCTTCCTCACTCCTTGGAGACTTGGGAATGCAGGAATTCCCATGGAATTTCCATGGGCGGATCTCACTCTCATCCCAGTCAGGTGAGAATTCCGTGGATGGATCTCCCCCCCAGCCCATTGCCATGGGAATTCCATGGGGAAATGATTGGAATTTATGGCCAATCAAATGACAGCGGTGAAATGAGAAGCAATCCCTGCTGCGACTCGCTGGGACATAAATCCCAATCCTTTCCCCAGGCCGGGTCTGTGGTGCCCGTGGCAGCGCCAGGGGAGTGCCCTCTCCCTGCCCCGAGCCGAGCTCGGGCCTTTCCTTCGGTGTTCTCTGCCCTGCCCGGGGCAGGAGGGCACTGACGGAGCGGCTTTGGCGGCACCGGGCACCGCCCGGGCTCCGGCCACTGCAGGTGGCTCCGCGGGAATGTCCAACACCAAAGCTTCGAGCCAACAACAGCTCCTGGAGGGGATTCTGCCCCCTCTGCCTGTCCTGGGAGCCCAAGGGCAAGGCCCCGGGCACAACAGCCCAGAGTGCTGGAGCACAGTGTCCCTGCGCCAGGCCGTGTTCCCTGGCTGTCCCCTGTCCCTCGGCTGCCCCGTGTCCCTTGTCCATCCCGTGTCCCTCGGCTCTTTGGGGCCAGGGATGGCAGCAGGAGCCGGGGCAGCCCTGGGAGAGAACAACCCTGAGCCCCAGCTGGGCCAGTTCCCCCAGTTCCACCCGGGGGGGCCCAGGTCACTCCCAGCATGGGCCCTGGGGCTCCCAGTCACCCCCAGTATGATCCCAGTCACTTTCAGTTACACTCAGTATGATCCCAGTAGGATCTCAGTCACTCCCAGTATGATCCCACTATGATCCCACCATGGTCCCAGGTGTTCCCATCCACCCGTCTCTGCCCCCCAGATTTCTTCTACAGCCCCCCCGTGAGAGTGGGGGTTGGGGGCCGAGTGCTGGTGTTCCCCTGCCTGCAGCAGATCCAGCGGTGAGGGAAGTTCGGGGGGTCCCTCAGCATTTGGGGTCCCCCGGGATTTGGGGTGAACCCCCCGGGCCCCCAGGATCTCCCTGAACACGCTGACGCTGCCCGTGCGCAGCGAGAAGGTTCATACCCGGCACGGGGTCCCCAGCTCTGTCACCGGCATCGCCCAGGTACCCCAAAACCTCCCGGGAATCCCCAACACCCCCCCGGGGAACCCCAACCTGTCCTGGGACCCCGAAAATATCCCCGGGACCCTCCAAAAACTCCCCAGGACCGCAAAGCCCCACACAGACCCCCCAAAAGCCTCTCAGGACACCAAAATTCCCACGGGACCTCCCAACACCCCCCCCCCCCGGACCCCCTTGAGAAGGTTTATACCTGGCATGGGGTCCCCATCTCCATCACCGGCAGGTACCTCAAAACAGCCTTGGGACCCCCAAATATGCCCCCCGGGATCGCCCAAACTCCCGCTTTGGGACCCCTGAAAACCCCCCTCGGGAATCCCCAAAAAACACCGTGACCCCAAAAACCCCCGGGACCCACAAAACCCCCCCAGGAGTCTCTCGCAAATGTTCATACCCAGCACGGGGTCCCCATCGCCATCATCGGCACCACCCAGGTACCCCCAAACCCTGCCGGGGCCTCCAAACCCTGCCGGGACCCCCGACCCCCCCCTCCGGGGCTCCGCTGCCGGAATCAACGGGAGCGGTGTTGCCCTTTTAACGGGAGTTACAGTGGGCACCGACTTTACCGGGGGCTCTTAAAGCGGCGATGGTAGAGCGAACCCCAAAAATTCACCCGGGGGGCACTCTCCCGTTTGCTGCACTCGGGGGAGCCCCGAACGGCGACGGGTCCTGCGCTGAGCCCCCCACTCAGCCGGGGGTGGGGAGGGCTGGGACGGGGTTTGGGGGTGCTGGGGTTAACTGGGGGACCCCAGTGGAACCCCTTTGCCGCTGTCCCCCCTCCCCGGATCCTCCCTCTCGCACCCCTTTCCCGCTGTTGCCCCAAAGCTCCGCTGCCCCAGCTCGCTCTGGGGTGACCCAGCCCTTTCCCATCGTGGCCCGGCCCGGCCCCGCTGCCCCGAGAGCTCCCGGAGGAAGGGCAGGAGGAGGAGGAGGAGGCGGGACAGAGGAGGAGGAAGAGGAGGCACGGGGGGAAGAAGGAGGAGCCGGAGCAGGCGGAGGAGGCTCCACGTGCAGGCACCGCTCTCTGGATCCGCAGCCGCTCGGGCCGGGAGCATCGCCCGCCCCGCATCCCGCAGGTGCCCGGGGAGGGGGAGCTCGGCCCAAACATGCCGGGCGGTGTTTTTGGAGGGGGGAGGGATATTTGGAGCTCGCAGGGAATCGATTTGGGGCTCGCTGTTTCATGCTGTCTGTCGGGGCGGGCGGCGCGATGTTTGGAGCTTGCGGGACTCCAAAGGCGAGCCGCAGATGCCCCTCGGGCGGATATCGGGGGGTCCCGGGAGGTGTTTTTGGGGGTGGCGGTGGCGGCAGAGCCCCGGCGGGGGCGGGGGGATGCGGGTCCCCCCGCGGTGGGGGTTGGGCTTCCCGGGCCGGGCCCTCCGAGCTCTGCCGGGGCCACGTGGGGACGGCGCGGGGCCGGCGGGGGCGGGGGGACACCGGTTTTGGGGAGCCCCGGGAGAGCCGCGGCTTCCCTAAGCGGGACCCCGGAGAGAGGAGAGCCCCAGGAGCCCAAAGCGGGGAGCCCGAGAGGGGGGACCCCTGGGATTGGCGGGACCCCGGCGGGGGAGTCTGGGGGCTGCAGGGGCGGCACGGCCGGGAAAGGGGCTCGGGGGTCCCGGGGCCAGAAATGGCTGCTCCCAGTTTGCCCTCCCTCCCCCCTCCCTCGTGGTGCTAGTTTCCTCATCACTCCCAGTATGTGCCCAGTCAGTCCCAGTATGATCCTGGTCACTTCCCTTCACTCCCTGCAGAATCCCTGTTGCTCCAGTATGAACCCAGTTACTCCCAGTCATTCTCCATTATGATGCAATTTGCTCCCAGCACGGTCCCAGTTGCTCCCAGTTGCTCCCACTTTTGTCCAGTGTGTTCCCAGTTCTCCCAGTTGCCCCAGTCACTCCCAGTATGATGCCAGCCTCTCCCAGCAGGGCCCCAGTCACTCACACTTGCCCCCAGTTGCCCCCAGCATGGTCTCAGTTCCCTCCAGCACATTCCCAGTCACTCCCAGTCTGGTCCTGGTCACCACCTGCATGGTCTCAGACACTCCCAGTATATCCCAGTTGCCCTGAACATTCTCGTGGTCATTCCCAGGCACTCCCAGTTACCTCAGCATGGTTCAGTTGCCCCCAGATTTATCCCAGTCGCTGCCAGAACGTCCCAGTTGTCACCAGCATGCATCCTATCATTCCCAGTTGCTCCCAGTCTGATCCCAGTGTATCCCCAGTAGGCTCTCAGCATGGGCCTGGTAGCTCCCAGTAACCCTCAGTCAGGGTCCATTGACACCCACTATAATCCCAGTATGGTCCCAGTCACTTCCAGTATGATGCCAGTGGCCCCCAGGGTGTTCCCCGTTGCTCCCTGTCAATGCCAGCATGAGCCCAGTAGCCTCCAGTATATCCCAGTCACCCCCAGCATACTCCCAGTCACTCCCACTTCTTCCCAGTTGCTTTCAGCACAATTCCAGTTGCTCACAGTCACTCCAGTCAATCCCAGTATGATTCCAGTCTCACCCAGCATGGACCCAGCTGCTCCCACTGTGATTCCGGTATGATCCCAGTTGCCCCCAGCATAGTTCCAGTTGTTCCCGGTTCCTCCCAGTATGATCCCAGTTGCCCCTACAATAGTCCCAGTCGCGCCCAGTTGCCCCCAGCATAGATCCAGTTGCTCCCAGGTGCCCCGAGTATGGTCCCATTTCCCCCCAGTGTGATCCCAGCTGTTCCCAGTGTGGTTCCAGTCAATCCCAGTATGGTTACAGACACTCCCAGTATGTCCCAGTTGCCCTCAGCATGCTTGTAGTCATTCCCAGGCACTCCCAGTTGCCCCAGTAAGGTTCCAGTTACCTCAGAATGATCCCAGTCTTTCCCAGTTACTCCCAGTTGCCTCCAGCATGATCCCAGTTTATGGCAGTTGCCCAAAGTGTGGTCCCAGTTGCTCCCAGTATGATCCCAGTTGCCCCAGTTGTGCTCTCAGTCCCCTCAGCAGGGTTCCAGTACCTTCCAGTTGATCCCAGCTGCTCCCAGTGTGTCCATATTTTCCTGCCAACATGGGCCTAGCAGCTCCCAGTAACCCCCAGTCAGGTTCCATTTGCACCCACTATAATCCCAGTGGCTCCCAGGATGATCCCAGTAGCACCCATACTCACTGCCAGTATGGTTCCAGTCACTTTCAGTATGGGCCCAGTGGGCCCAGTCACTCCCAGTATGAATCCAGTCACTCCCAGTCACTCCAGATATGATCCCATTTGCTCCCAGCATGGTCTCTGTTGCTCCCAGTCACCTCCAGTATGGTTCCAGTCCCAGCCAGCACCTTTCCAGTCCCTCCCAGTCTGACTCCGGTATGATTGCAGTCATTTTCAGATACCCCCAGTACAATTCCAGTCACTCCCAGTATGATCCCAGTCAGTTCCAGTAGGATCCCAGTATGACCCCAGCATGGGCACAGCTGCTCCCATTATCTTCCAGTGTGGTTCCAGTTGAACCCAGTTGCCCCCAGTTCAGACCCAGTCACTCCCCACATGAGGTTGAGAGCTCCCTGAATTCACAGCCCCCCACCCGTGGGATCATCGCCCCCCATCCCGCAGGTGCCCGGGTAGGGGGAGCTCGGCCCAGATATCCCGGGGGGGTTCCCTGGGTTGGGTTTTTGGGGGAGGATGTTTGGAGAATGAAGAACTCCAAAGCTGAGCAGAAAATGCCCCTTGTGAGGACATTGGGGGTCCCCAGGAGGTGGCTCTGGGAGTCCCGGTGGCAGTGCCAGCAGAGCCCTGGCAGCGGGCAGGGGGATGTGGGGTACGCCCCGTGGTGGGGGTTGGGTCTGCCCGGGTCAGGCACGGCCACCTCCAGCCCGGAGCCAGGGGGCTGCGGGACCCCTTGGGAGAGCCGGAGGGGGAACCTCGGGACCCCCAGAGTGGGACGAGCAGAGAGGGGCAGTACCGGGAGCAGGGGAGCCCCGGCAGTCTGGAGGAGGAGACCCCTGTGACCCCCAGGACCCCAAAGTGGGGAGCCCAGAGAGGGGGGAGCGCCACCATTCACGGGACCCTCAACAGCCTGGAGAGGGGCAGGGGGGACTCCTTGGACCCCCTGCACCCCGAAGCAGAGAATAAGGGGAAAAGGGACCTGGGGACCCCATAACCCCCAGCATCCCTAAGTGGGGAGACCAAAGGGGGGAGCTTTTGGATTCCTGGGACTCCCAGCAGCCTGGGGACGGCGGGAACCAAGTAGACAGGCGACCCCCAATACAAGCGTGACCCCCAGCACCCGGGACAGGGGGGAACCCCCGAACAACAAAGGGGAGAGACCAGAGACAGGGAACTCCTGGAGGCTTTTTCAGGGCTGAATCTTGGTGTTTGGGAGGTTTTTATGGACCCCAGATGCCCAGGGACTTCTAGACATGGACGTGGGCAGAGGGAATTTCAAAGCCAACGTGCTCACACCTTGTTTTCCCTCCAAACCAGGATTTCCCATTCCCAGCCCTTGGCCGGATGGAGGAGGAGGCTGTGAGGAAGAGGAAGATGCCCCAGGACACCCAGGCAGGTGAGGAGGAAGTCAGTGCCCCTTTCCCCTCTCTTCTGCTCCATCTCCCAGCCCAGCATCGCCCCCGGCTGCAGGACAACCCCGCTGCCGATGCCGTCCTGCCAGGGACGGACTGGGGGGATCTCCTTCCCCTTCCCTGTGGCACGGAGGCAAATCCCATCCTCTCCTTGTCCTTCCTCCCCCAGACAAGGAGCTGAGCACGGAGCCCAGGGAGGACAAATCCCCGCGGCAGAACCTGGTGGAAGAGGCCGTTTTGAGCGGCTCCACGGCGCAGGAATCCAACGGGGAGGAAAAGCCCGGGAGATCCCAGAGGAGGAGGGGCTGCAAACACAGCTCAGAGTGCTCTGAGGAGGGAAGACCCACCCTGTTCCAGGAAGGCAGCTGGAGATCCAGCCAGAGCTCGGAGCTGGGGGTCCATGAGCAGCTTCATGATGGGAAGAAGCCCTACGAGTGTGGGGAATGTGGGAAGAGCTTCAACCGGAGTTCCCACCTGATCGACCACCAGAGGATCCACACCGGGGAGAGGCCCTACGAGTGTGGGGAATGTGGGAAGAACTTCAGCCGGAGCTCCAGCCTGATCCGCCACCAGATTATCCACACTGGGGAACGGCCCTATGAGTGTGGGGAATGTGGGAAGAGCTTCACAGACAGCTCCAACCTGATCGTCCACCAGCGCATCCACACAGGACAGAGGCCCTACAAGTGTTCCGAGTGTGGGAAGAGGTTTCACACCAGCTCCAGTCTCCTCCTGCACCAGCGGAGTCACACAGATGAGAGGCCCTTCCGCTGCTCTGAGTGCCGGAGGGGCTTCAGGTACAACTCCAACCTCGTCACCCACCGGCGCATCCACACCGGGGAGAGGCCCTACGAGTGTCCCCAGTGTGGGAAGAGCTTCTCCAGGAGCTCTCACTTGACCCAACACCAACGGAGGCACCGCTAAGGGAAGCCCTGCGAGTGCCCTGACTGTGGCAAGAGCTTTGTCCTCTACTCCAGCTTCATCCCCCATCAGAGGACCCACGTTTGGCAGAGCCCTGGTGACCCACATTCCCTGTGATCCAGGTTGGGAAGACCCCTGGTTGGTGCTCTCCATGTTCTCCTGGATCCCTGTAGGCACCTTGGGTGAATGCAGGGGCAGGAACATCTGTCGGGACTCTGATCGAAATCGGAAATTCATTGGGAAGAGCTGATTTATTGACTTCACAGCCCAAAAAATCTCACCTGCTCTGTCCAATTGTTTCTTTTGGTGCCATCAAGCAATCCTGGATGATCTTGGAGGTCTTTTTCAACCTAAATAGTTTCCTCCTTCATCCTGTCAAAACAACCAAAATTGGGGTAGAAATAAAGAAATTAAAGGTATCTAAAGCTGCACCATTTTATGGGGATTTGGGGGTGAATTTGGGGCTGGTTCAGGGGAATATTTGGGAGGATTTGGGTGTTGTGAGGCCATGGGTTGAGCAGATGGGGCCATGATCTCGTAGTTGTGCTGGCAGAACGTGTCCACCTGAGCCCATCTGTTCTCCAGGAATTCCGGTTGTCTGTCCCAGTCCCTGCCCTAGGTCTCCCCGTTTGGGGTGTGCCCCTCAAAGTACCCAAATCGCTGCTGAAGTGCCCGAGCTGCTCCCGGCTGGGGATGCTCCTGTCCCCCAGCCTGTCCTGGTCAGTGCCATGGGGGGTGGGAGGGGGTCTGGGGGCTCCTTGGGGGACTGGGAGGGTCTTTTGTGTCTCTTGAAGGCATTTGTGGTGCTTGGAGGGGCCTTTTGGGGTGGTCTCTGAGAGAGTTTTGGGGATCTTGGCATGGCCGTGTGTCTTGGAGAGAATTTTGGTGTTTCTTGGGGTCACTTACGATGCAGGGCATGGCTGGGGGGGGTTCTTGGCCAGGAGCTGTGGGGTAGTTTGAGGGGTCTGGGAGTGGCTGTGGGGCTGGGAGGGGGTTTTAGGGAAGTTGTGACCTCTTCCCCAGACCCCAAAGCTGCCACCAGACGCCACCCCCCAAGATGCTACCGGGGGTCAGGGGCTCCATGTTGGGGTTCATCCTCCTGGCGCTGCAGGAGAAGGTGAGGGGGGGGGGGTCCCCAGGGGCCATGTGTATCCCCCCAGATTCCAGGAAGGATTCCAGAGCGTGTGTGACCCTCCCATCCCGGTGTCACCCCCTTTTCCCTGTCCACAGGGCTCCTGAGCCATCCCCTGCAGCCCCCGGAAGGGAATTTGGGGAGGGGGCAGAGGGGGTGCGCAGCCCCCGCCGGGGGATGACCCCGGCCCAGCGCCCTTCGTTCAGCACCGAGCTGGGCTTGGGGCCGCAGGAGGAAGAGGCCGATGGGAAGCAGATCCTGCAGGGGGGACAGAGCTTGGGCCCAGGGCAAGGTCCTGCCCTGCACACCTGGCTCAGGTGTGAGCCTGCCCCGGGAAGGGAGCGGGACATTCCCATCCCCACGGATCAGGGCTGGGAGCAGCGCTGGGAGCACGGACATGGAAATCCTGGGAGCCACTGGGACCGCCCTGGGGGGTGAATGATCCCCCCCAGCACCTTTCCAGGCCGCCCTGTGAGCTGAGAAATGCTCGCTGGGCCTCGGCCTTGGCCAAGAGCCCCCGGGCTCAGCTGCTCTGAGCTCAGGCGCTGCCGGCTCCCGCAGCCCGCCCAGGGCCGCCCTGCCCGTGCCGGGGCTGTGCTGGAATTCTCTGCTGTTGCTGGGCCACTCGGGGGGTCTGGCCCAGCAGGAAAGGTGACCCTGAGCCAGGAGCTTTCCTTGGCCACAGCAAAGCCTCGGCACGGAAAGACCTTCCCAGCGCTGTGCCCTGGGCCGGGAGGGATTGTGGCACCAGAGCTGTCCCTCCATTTCTTCTGCCAGGCAGCTTTAGCACATGAAAAGTGGAGAAGCCAGAGCTGCCTCTCAGCTTTCCACAGTCCTGCAGAGGAATCCTGTGTGGGAAGCAGCCTGGGAACAGGGTTTAAGTGCCAGGGCAGGGGAATTCAGAGCCCTTCCCTCCCCCGTGGGCCCAGGCTCTGGCCCTTGCCCTTTGCAATGGCCCTGCAGCTGCCAGAGGGGCCTTTTTGGCTCAGCTGAGAGCAGTCCTGCTGCAAGGCTGTCCTCGAGCTGCTTGGGCTGCACATGTGCCCAGGGAATGCTCATTGCTTGCAGTCTCAGGCGCTGTGGGTGTGCAGGTGTAACTACTGCAGGAGGGAACAGCTCTGCTGGGGGCAGTTCTCTTTTTCTTGGTGGTTTTTCTGTTGAATGAACGTTCCCTGTCAGCTCTGGGCAGAGCTCTGTAGCTGTATGTGCCACTTGTCTGTGGCATTGTGGCTCAGGAGGTGGCCAAGGGGAGCTTGGCCGAGGTGTGGGCAGAGGAATGGCCATCAGGCCAGGCTGGGGGGTCAGCGGCCGGTCAGTTGCGTTGCCTGGATGCGGCTCTGGAGGCTTGTGTGGGAGCGTGTGCAGGGCTGGAAGGCTGGGGCTGCCGCCGCTGTGTCCCAGAGCCGGGAAGGCCGGGGCTGGCCCGGCCCTGGCCCGGCCCCGCCGGCTCTGGCAGCTGCCGGCGGGGACACAAAGGGCAGCTCCGAGCTGCGGCCGCTGCGCTGCGGCCGCACAAAGGCAGCGCCCGCAGAGCTCCAGGGCAAGGTCCTGGCCCTGGCTCGGGGCTGGGCCGGGGCCAGCGGCAGAAAATCAACTTGCAGCTTGGGCCCCGCAGCAGGGAGGAGCAGCAATTGCTGGCTGAGAGAGACTCTTGCCAAGGGCCTGCGGGGCCGGGCCCCAGGGAACGGCTTCCCGCTGCCCGAGGGCAGGCTGAGATGGGATGTGGGGCAGCAATGGTTCCCTGGCAGGGCGCTCAGGGCCTGGCCCAGGCTGGCCCCAGAAGCTGCGGCTGCCCCCGAATCCCTGCAAGTGTCCCAGGCCGGCTCGGCCATTGGGGCTTCCTGCCCAGGAGGGCTGGGCTGGGCTGGGCTGGGGCTGCTGAGGGCGGGATGGGCTCTGCCTGAGCCAGCTGAAGGCTGCGCATGATGAGGCCGGGGGGACCCCGTTCCTCAGTGGGTTCTGGGGTATCCCACATTCCTGAAGGGATTTCAGGGTATGTCCCGTTCCTGAGGCAGTTTTGAGGTCCCCCTTAATGCTTAGGGAGGGGTTGTGAGAGGGGGGCTCTGGTACTTGGAAGGGGGACCTATTGGCAGGGAGCGGGGGAGCCCATTTTGGGAAGGATGCTGCTGTTTCTGCCAGTGTTTAGAGATTCTGAATGGCCTGTGGGGCCCTGGCTCTCATTTTGGGACTTGGGGTGAGCCCATGGGCACAGCAAGGCCTGAGGAGAGGTTCCAAGCTCCCATTTGGGATGGAGGGATTGAGCGGGTGCCTCCAATAGACTCAATCCCAGCCCCAATGTCTGGATGGCAGCCCCAAATGGCTCGATCCATGAGCCCCAACTCTGGTTATGGGGAGTCAGGAACCACAGAAGGGGAATTGGTGTCCAGGAAGGGTGGGATGGGGATGGGATGGGATGGGATGGGATGGGATGGGATGGGATGGGATGGGAGTGGCATCGTGGGGGTGGGATGAAGTTTGGGAGGGATGGGGTGGTTTGGCCACTTGGAGTGGGGCCCTCCAGGGAGGAAAACCAGGAGCCACTTTTGGGGTTGCTGCTGCTGCTTTTTGGCAATTTTGGGGCCTCTAAGTGGCTTCTGGGAGGTTGCACTGAATTTACGGAAGGTGCCGTAAACCCCCTGCAATTTGGGCGGCTGAGATGAAGTCCCCACATTTTGGGAGGGTGAAGGGACCCCAATTGACAGGGGATCCCACTGCTTTGCAGCCCTTCAATGGGGTGAGAAGTGGCTTGTGAGGGAATGGAAGGGGAGGGGAGGGAATGGAAGGGGAGGGGAGGGGAGGGGAGGGGAGGGGAGGGGAGGGGAGGGGAGGGGAGGGGAGGGGAGGGGAGGGGAGGGGAGGGGAGGGGAGGGGAGGGGAGGGGAGGAAGGAAGGAATTCGGAAGGAAGGAAGGAATTCGGAAGGAAGGAAGGAATTCGGAAGGAAGGAATTCGGAATTCGGAAGGAAGGAATTCGGAAGGAAGGAATTCGGAATTCAGAAGGAAGGAAGGAAGGAAGGAAGGAAGGAAGGAAGGAAGGAAGGAAGGAAGGAAGGAAGGAAGGAAGGAAGGAAGGAAGGAAGGAAGGAAGGAAGGAAGGAAGGAAGGAAGGAAGGAATTCGGAAGGAATTCGGAAGGAAGGAAGGAAGGAAGGAAGGAAGGAAGGAAGGAAGGAAGGAAGGAAGGAAGGAAGGAAGGAAGGAAGGAAGGAAGGAAGGAAGGAAGGAAGGAAGGAAGGAAGGAAGGAAGGAAGGAATTCGGAAGGAAGGAAGGAATTCGGAAGGAAGGAAGGAATTCGGAAGGAAGGAAGGAAGGAAGGAAGGAAGGAAGGAAGGAAGGAAGGAAGGAAGGAAGGAAGGAAGGAAGGAAGGAAGGAAGGAAGGAAGGAAGGAAGGAAGGAAGGAAGGAAGGAAGGAAGGAAGGAAGGAAGGAAGGAAGGAAGGGAGGAAGGGAGGGAGGGAGGGAGAAAGGGAGGGAAGGAGGGAGGGAGGAAGGGAGGAAGGGAGGAAGGGAGGATTCCCAGAAGTATTATGGGATACATTCCAGGATGGAAGATAGGATTGAACGAAGGATTCCAGGAAGGATGCCAGGCAGGATTTCGGGAAGGAAGGAAGGATTTCAGGAATAATTCCAGTAAAGGGTGAAGGATTCCAGGAAGAATTCCAGGAAGGAAGGGAGGATTCCCAGAATGATTCCAGGAAGGATTCCCAGAAGTATTATGGGATACATTCCAGGAAGGAAGGATACCAGGAAGGATTCCAGGCATGAACTAAGGAAGGATTCCAGGAAAGATTCCGGGATACATTCCAGGAAGGATTCCGGGAATAATTCCAGGAAGGAAGGATTCCTGGAAGGGTTCCAGGAAGGAGGGATTCTGGCAGGATTCCAAGATAATTCCAGGAAGAATGCCAGGAAGGATTCCAGGCAGGAACTAAGGAGGGATTCCAGTAAAATTTTGGGAAGGGTCCAGGAAAAAATGCAGGAAGGAAGGATTCTGGGAAGGATTCCAGGAATAATTCCAGTAAGGAATGAAGGATTCAAGGAAGAATTCCAGGAAGGGTTCTGGGAAGGAGGGGTTCTGGGAAGGAAGGAAGGAAGGAAGGAAAGATTCAAGGAAGGATTCCAGGAAGGATTCCAGGAAAGATTCCAGGCAGGAAGGAAGGAAGGAAGGATTCCCGGAAGGATTCAAGGAGCAATTCCAGGAAGGAAGGTAGGATTCCAGGAAGGATTCCAGGCATGAACTAAGGAAGGATTCCAGGAAACATTCCAGGAAGGAAGGATTCTGGGAAGGATTCCAGGAATTATTTCAGTAAGGACTGAAGGACTCCAGGAAGAATTCCAAGAAGGAAGGATTCCAGGAAGGATTCAATGAAGGATTCCAGGAATGAAGGAATTCAGGAAGGAAGGATTCCAGGGAACATTCCAGGAAGGATTCAGGGAAGGAAGGATTCCAGGAAGGATTCCTTGATACATTCCAGGAAGGATTCCTGGATACATTCCAGGATGGAAGGTAGGATTCAAAGAAGGATTTCGGGTGGGATTCCAGGAAGGAAAGATTCCAGGAAGAAAGGAAGGATTACAGGAAGGAAAGATTCCAGGAAGGAAGGAAGGATTCCCAGAAGCATTTCAGGAAGGATTCTGGGAAGGATTCCAGGAATAATTCCAGTAAGGAATGAAGGATTCCAGAAAGAATTCCAGGAAGGATTTCAGGAAGGAAGGATTTCAGGAAGGAAGGATTCAAGGAAGGATTCCAGGAAGGAAGGAAGGATTCCAGGCAGGAAGGAAAGAAAGGATTCCCAGAAGGATTCCAGGATTGATTCTGGGAAGGGAGGATTCCAGGAAGAATTCCAGGAAGGACAGAAGGATTCCAAGAAGTATTCCGGGAAGGATTCAAGGAAGGAGGGATTCCAGGAATAAAGGAAGGATTCCAGTCAGGATTCCAGGAAGGAAATATTCCAGGAAGGAAATATTCCAGGAAGAAAGGAAGGATTCCGGGAATAATTCCAGGAAGGAAGGATTCCTGGAAGGGTTCCAGGAAGGAAGGAAGGAGGCCAGGAAAGATTCCAGGAAGGATTCCAGTAAGGATTCCAGAAAGGAAGGAAGGATTCTGGGAAGGATTCCAGGAATAATTCCAGTATGGAATGAAGGATTCCAGGAAGAATTCCAGGAAGGAAGGAAGGGTTCCAGGAAGGAAGGAAGAATTTCAGGAAGGATTTCAGGAAGGATTTTAGGAAGGAAGGATTCCAGGAAGATTTCCAAGTAGGAAAGAAGGATTCCAGGAAGAATTCCAGGAAGGATTCCAGGAAGGAAGGAAGGAGTCCTAAATAATGTGTAACCAATGAGAAAATAGAGAATAAAGAAGAAGGAAATAAAGGAGGAGAGAAAGAAGAAAGAAGACAGAAAACAACAAAAAATGAAAAAAACAAAGATTTGAAGCAGAAAAGTAGAATTGAGAAAAGAAAGAAAGCACAAGAAACATAAAAAGAAAACAAAAAAGAAAGAAAGCAAAAAGATTTAAAAATTAAAGAGCAAAAGAAAGATAAAAAGAAATAGTGAAAGAACAAAAGAAAGAAAAAGCAAGCAAGCAGCAAGTAAAGTGTACTAGTTTGAAAACAAACCAGCGGGAGGCACCAAGTCAGAATAACAATTTAATGGGGAAATGTAGAAAAGGGCAGAAAACGCTGGTTCAAAGTGACAGAGTCAGGATACAACCTGACACCCTGTTAGTCAGGGGGTCTTGGGGGGCATTGTTGTGATCTTATTGATGACCTCAGTGGGAATGTGATGCCATCCATCTTGCCACATTACTCCCAGGAACTGGATCTCTCAAGCAGGTCCCTTGACTTTGCTCCTTTTGACGGCAAAGCCAACTTCCAGGAGAATCTGGATGATTTTCTCTCCTTTCTCAAATACTTCTGTTGCCGCGTTCCTCCACACGATGGTGTAGTCAATGTACTGCAGATGTTCTGGAGCTCACCCTTCTCCAATGCAGTCTGGATCAGTCCATGGTAGATGATAGGACTGTGCTTCCACCCCTGGGGCAGTCAGTTCCAGATGTACTGCACGCCCCTCCAGGTGAAGGCAAACTGAGGCCTGCACTCTGCTGCTAGAGGAATGGAGAAGAAGCCATTGGCAATATTTATGGTGGGGTACCACTTTGGTGCCTTGGACTTCAGCTTGTACTGAAGCTCCAGCGTGCCTGGCACAGCAGCACTCAATGGTGGTGTGACCTCATGGAGGCCACAGTAATCCACCATCAGTCTCCATTCTCCACTGGACTTACGCACTGGCCATATAGGGCTGTTGAAAGGTGAATGGGCCTTGCTGACCACCCCTTGGCTCTCCAGTTTGCGAATCATCTCATGGATGGGAACCACAGAGTCTCTGTCGGTGCGGTATTGCCGGCGGTGCACTGTTGCTGTGGCGATTGGCACCTGTTGTTCTTCAACTCTCAGCAGTCCCACAGCAGAGGGGTCATCTGAGAGACCAGGCAGGGTATTTAGTTGTCTGATGTCTTCGGTCTCTAGAGCAGCTATCCCAAAAGCCCAATGATGTCCTTTTGGGTCTTTGAAATATCCATTTCTGAGATAGTCTATGCCACGGATGCACAGGGCCTCTGGGCCAGTCACGATGGCCAGTCACGATGGGGTGTTTCTGCCACTCGTTCCCAGTTAAACTCACTTTGGCTTCCAGTACAGTCAGCTGCTGGTATCCTCCTGTCACCCCAGAAATAGAAATGGGTTCTGCTCCCACATACCTTGATGGCATCAGAGCACATTGAGCGCCGGTGTCAACCAAAGCCGTGTATTTTTGTGGGTCAGATGTGCCAGGCCATCGGACCCACACAGTCCAAAACACCCGATTATCCCTTTCCTCTACCTGGCTAGAGGCAGGGCCCCTCTATTCCTGGTCATGGTACACATTGCTCCTCTCCGGTGAATATGCTCCTGAGGTCCCTTCAAGAGAATCAGTCATATTATCATTCCTACACTCTCTGGTGTTCTGTGCACGAGAGACCAGAGCAGTGTTGACTCTAGATGCGCTTCTTGTGGTAGTTGTCCCTCTTTTTAGTTCACGTACCTGAGCTGCTAAGGAGGAGGTGGGTTTTCCGTCCCACTTCCTCATGTCTTCTCTATGTTCCTGAAGAAAAAAACCAGAGATTACCTCGTGGAGTGTATCCTCTCTCCCTGGTTGGGGGACACCTGCTCTGTTGGGGTTCCTCCCCCCTGCCATGTGGTCCTGGGAGAGGGGCCCTGGGGGGGAGGCATGGGGTTTCCCTACTCCCTGGTCAACCTTGTTCCCCATTGGTTGTTTTGTGTTCCCCTGCCCGGGGGAAGGACCCTCGGGTCCTGTGATTGACACAGTTTCTTCGGCATCCTCAGCCATGCAGCTGGGAAAATAAACATCTCTGAAAATATCTATCAAGAATCGGTCCATATATATTCTTTCCAGGGGCCTCGTTGTCTGATACACATGTTGCAGTATCCCCCCTGTAACAAATGGTGGATAATGTGAGCAGAACGATCCCCGATCCCTAAGGACAGCAACTGGTTTGTGAGTAAACTCTGGATTTCTCTTCTTGTTTTCGTTTTGCTGTTCCATCTCTAAACTATGGAGGAACCGTGGAAAGACTCTTGGCTCTCAGAGCCGCATATGGACATTTATCTTAAACTTGAAAAGATTCTTGAACAACGATTTGTAAATTTTAGCTTAATTCAAGCTCAAAAGGAACTGAAACATTTCCTTTCATGGTTGTTTAAGATTTTTCTATGTTTCTTGGGACTTGATTCTTACCAAAGACTTTTGGAAGACTGTTTGGACACAGGTAATTTCTGAGTCAAAATATATGCTGATGGAAGAATATTTTCATGAATTTTATTTAATTACCAAGGCTGTTGAACAATGTCAGCTGTGTCCTTGCGAAGGGAAGCCTGGCTCAGGGACCGTGTGACCGCGGCCACGTGCGCTGAGCACTCTGCAAGCAGCAGTGAGGCAATTCCTGCATGCAGGCAGAGCGACACAAGCTGCAGTGTCGACAGCGGAGCGGGGCACGGCAGGAGTGGCGCAACCCGGCGGTGCCCGCCTGGCCCCGCGCAGTGCGTGGTGGAGCGAGCCCTGTGAGAGGAGTGGTGCGCGGGCAATGGCTGGTGGTGGAGCAGAGCCGCACCTAGCTGAAATGTGCACCAGAGCAGGGCGTGGGGGGGCCGTCACTTGGAGGCCCAGCCGAGACGTGGGCGCAGTGCCAGGCAGCGGCAGTGCAGCTGCGACCAGAGGAGGTGGCGCGCAGGGAGCTGAGCGGTGCAGCACGGCCTGGCCTGCACGGCCCCGAATGCAACCCTGGGAAGAGAGCACAGGCACAAGCAGCCCCGATGGCCCCGGCAGCCCTGGCAGTTCCAACACGGGAATGAGCGAAAGCGAAAGAGAAAGCAAAAACACAGCGAGACAGAAAACAGCAGCCACTTGGAAAAAGGAAAAAATCATTGTAACTAAGGTTTTAGGAATAGTAAAACGGCATAATGTTAAACAAAATTATGGTTTTATAACAAGATGTGACAACCAGGAAGACATATTTGTTCATAGAACTGCTATTAAAAAGAATAACCCTGAAAAACACCTCCCAAGATCAGGAGATGGAGAAGTGGTAGAGTTCAGGATTATTCAAGGAAGGAAAGGCCTGCAAGCAGCAAATGTCACTGGGCCTGATGGTGTTTCTGTGAAAGGCAGTATATATGCTAAAAATCGTATCATGTTAGACAATATCTCCATTGTAAGCCTGTAGGAACTCTGTCTGGGGGGTGCTCGGTGCGGGTTCGGACGGTCGGGACGGTGACGGATGGAGACGAGAGATCTCTGTAGTCAGATCTTGGAACATGCGGTTTATTGCAAAGGGCGTGGGTACAGGGGCACTGCTTAGAGCTGCAGCTGGCAGCTCTGAGCAGGCCCAAGAGAGCAAGAGAGTAAGCGGGTAAGCAAAGAGAGAATAGTAAGAGTGTGTATTAAGAGTGTGTATAGTAAGAGTCTATAGTAAGAGTAAGAGCGTAGTACGAGTGTGTGAAGTCCTGGTTACAATACAATAAATCATCTTCTGTACTGAATATTCTAATTGTCACTAACCAATCTAATACAAGATACAAATCCTATAGCATTTACATACAGCCTATAAGAGTTCTTATATTACCATAGAGTGTTACATCTTAACTCCTAAAAACTACTCTTTGGACCCCTTCTGCTGAGCTAGTAGGGTCTGCTCTGACCCTTGGACCTGCCTGCAAGCAGAGGGTATTGTTCAATCAAGAGGGGATTACCTTCAGTCGGCCATACCATTGTTTTCCAGTTGTTCAGTAACTAAGACTTGGTATCTCAAAGGTGGCTTTCATTTCGATGTCGCTTATAGTTTTCATATTCCCAAAATCTTTTGTCAGGCAATCATATTTATAAGGTTTTCCTGTTTCATCTTCCCCAACATCTCCCCCGTTCCGATGAACAACTAAGATATTAGACACAGTCCTACTCGTCATTTTTTGCACACACTGAAGTATACAAGGTACTGCTACTAAAACTATAATTATTACTACTAGAATAATCAAGCCTATTTTACAGAGTTCCCTTAGCCAAGGTGCAAAGCTCCAACCATCAAACAAACTGTCTAGCCAAGACGGGTTATCTGTTGTAATTTGGTTAGCTAGGTCCCTTAGGTTTTGTAACTGTTTGTGAATGGAAACAGAATGATCGGATAAGTTCATACAGCATAGTCCTTCAAAATCTTCACAGCCATGCCCATGTGCTAATAAAAGATAATCAATTGCAGCTCTATTTTGTAAAGTGGCATGTCTGACTGCTTCCTCATCGGTTAATAAGTCACTGATCATAGTAGAGGTGGCATTTACCTCCTTGCTGAGCCAACATCCCAACTTGTTTAACTGTTTTAACGCAATTGAGGAACTTAACTGAGGTAGAAAGATGCTCGCAACAATTGATTTTTCAGAGTTCCAAGGGTGAAAGTTACTATCACAGTCGCTCTCATACTGATGTCCCCAGGAGGATCTAATCTTTCTGCTTTTCTTTTTGGTTACTTCTTTGACACTGGGAGCAATAATTGTAAGTTGTCCCAGAGCACAAGGGCCACCATCTATTTTTGAAGGTATACCTTGCCAGGCTCTGTCTCCACAGATGAGCCAAATTCCTCTAGGGAATCGAATAGGAAGTTTGTTAAAACAATCTGCATAAGGTTCGTCATATATAAGAAGCTTTGCTTGATTGCACCAAGAAGTTACATTGCTATAAGCTGGGTGATATGGGGTAACGTTTAAATGAGGACCATTTTCTCCTAGAAAGTGAAAGAAATAGCAGGTATCCATAGTTAACGAGCCTAGGATTTCTAGCTCTTGAAGGTCAGATTTATCAATTTCAGAATTATCAATATAAGTTTGGTGTTTATGGCTGGTAGTTGGAGATACTTGATGATCGTCGTATGGCCAGTACTTATCTAGAGTAACATTATCAAAACCTTCTGGAAAAGGTATTCCAACTAAACAGGTTGAAAAAGGTTTGTCAGGGCTTGTGTCAGATAGACAGATGGTATCGGAGCCTGCAGATTTGGCTAAGGCAACCCAGACATTTGTCTTTGGTTGATTTACAGGTAAAGCTTCACTGCAAAAACAAAAACATAAGAAAAAAAGCAACATGCACGCGCGCAAATGAGAAAACTCCATTATTTTCTTGAGCTGTTTTTGGCAGATCGCTTTCACTTTGGTGATTCTGCGCACTTCAGGTCTGGGTGCTTGCTTCCTGGCTTCCACGTGCAGGGTCACTGGCTGGTGTGGAGGCGTCGGCAGGCTTTGGTGCGTGGTATGGCTTCACGTTTTTTGCTGGAACCCACTTGAGCTCTCCACCTGTGGAAACACACGCAAACCCCTTCCCCCATGTTATAAGATTGTATGGTCCTTCTATTTTTCCTGATTCTAGATTCTTAATTAAAACTGGGGGGTGTTCTTTCAGCTTTGCTTTTTTGTTGTTTAAGAAATGTCTGTAAATGGGGGGGTCAGGCTCTTCTGCAGAGCTATTCAAAAAATTGTAAACATACAAAGCCTTGTTCAACCTCCTTTGAGGTGTATCCTGAGCTTCTCCCCCTTTCTGTTGATCTAAAATGCGTTTTAGAGTTTGATGTGTTCTTTCTATTATTCCTTGACTCGTGGGGGAGTAGGGAATACCAAATGTATGGCGGACACCCCAGTCATTTAAGAATGCAGCTAATTCTTGTGAAACATAAGAAGGACCGTTATCAGTTTTAATTTCTTGCGGGATACCTAAATAGGAAAAAGCTTGTGAAAAATGATGGCAAACATGCTTAGCTGTTTCTCCTGTATGCACAGAAGCGAAGACTGCATTTGAGAATGTATCGACAGAGACATGAATATTTCTAAGTTTTCCAAAAGAGGGGTACTTAGTAACATCTGTTTGCCATTTCTGTAAGCTCTCCAACCCTCGTGGGTTGGTGGCTCCTGAGGAGGGGACAGGTTGAACAAGCTGACAGTTTGGGCAAGCTCGTACAATATTTTGAGCTTGTTCTAAAGTAATGTGAAAATCTCGTTTGATTGCCTGTGCATTTTGGTGAAAGAACGCATGACTTAATTTGGCTTGTTCAATAGTGTTAGGCAAGGTAGTTGCAGCAAACACCGAGGTAGGATTTTCAATGCCTGCTGCAACTTCTCCATTAGATGCTGCTGATGCCAATGCATCAGCTCGTGCGTTTCCTTCTGCCATAAATCCTGGAAGACCAGAATGAGCTCTAATGTGGCAAACGAAATAAGGATTAGTTCTGTGTGATAAAATTTGGTAGAGACAGGTGAGCCAAAGACACAATTTGTCGTTGTTCACATCCTTTAAAACAGATCCTTCAATCCTTTTAATAATACCAGCAACATATGCTGAATCAGTGATTAGGTTGAAAGGTTCTGGAAAGAGCTGAAAAGCTCTTACAACAGCTGCCAATTCAACAATTTGAGGAGAACCTTCAACTTTTTGAACATCTTGTTTCCAGACTTTAGTATCTTTATTTTGCCATGTGACCACAGAATTGTGTGTTCGCCCTGACCCATCAGTGAAGATAGTGACCGCATCTAAAGGCTCTTCACTGATTAGGGGTTTTTCTTTGTAGCACAATTTAGCTTTGATTATTCCGTGTGCTGGGTAATGAATAGAGCAAACACCTGGAAAATCGAGCAAGGCATACATCAAGTCCTCTGATTTTTGCATTGCCCAATCAAAATAGGATTTAATCATGGGCAAATAGATAATTGCAAATTCACAACCTGCTATCGAAAGAAGCCTTGCTCTGCCTTTGATGATGATTTGAGACATCATTTCTAAAGGTGTGAGGATTGTCTTTGGCGACCTGTAAGGAAGAAAAACCCATTCAATTATTAACAGCGGTTCTATTTGAGAGGAATCCCATTGAAAAATGAGGCCGTACAGTCTCAACTTTTCTCCTAAAACTGCAAGGAAAAAGGGTTTGTTAGGAATACAGCGATGTGCCTGCCTGTTCTGCAGAGCATCAGTAATTTTTTCCAGGGCCTTGCAAGCTTCAGGAGTGAGAGATTTAGGGGATTTAATGTCACTGTCTCCTCTCAACAAATCAAAGAGTGGAGCAAGTTCATCATTAGTGATTCCTAGCACAGGCCTGACCCAATTGATTTCCCCTAAGAGCCGATGCAAGTCCTGCAAGGTACAAACATCAGGTCGAATTTGTATTTTTTGAGGTGTAATAGACTGTTCTGTTAGTTTCCATCCTAGATATTTCCAGGGAGCAGTCTCTTGTATTTTTGATTCAGAGATCACCAGTCCAGCCTTTTTGATTTCAGCAACAACACTGTTACGAGTTTCTTCCATTTGTTTTTGTGTTGACGCTGCGATGAGCAAATCATCCATGTAGTGGAGAATAATTGATTGCGGGAATTGCTCACGGACTGGGGACAAAGTACGGGCTACAAAATGTTGGCAAATAGTCGGTGAGTTCTTCATGCCTTGAGGCAAAACTAGCCAATGATACCTTTGAAGCGGTTCTTGCAGGTTTGTACTTGGAACGGAAAAGGCAAAACGAGGAGCATCGTCTGGATGCAGTGGGATGTTGAAGAAACAGTCTTTTAGATCGATAATTACAAGCGGCCAATTTCTTGGGATCATGGAAAGGTTGGGCAGGCCAGGTTGGAGAGGGCCCATGTCTTCAATTACTGCATTGATTTTTCTGAGATCATGTAACAATCGCCACGTGTCAGAAGTTTTCTTATGGATTACAAACACAGGCGAGTTCCAGGGACTGTTAGTAGGTTTAATGTGTCCTTTTTGCAGTTGTTCAATCACTAGTTTTTTGAGGGCACTCAGCTTATGATCTGGCAGGGACCACTGGTCGACCCAGACAGGGGTGTCAGTTTTCCAGGTCAGTTTTAAAGTACTGAGTGCTTTAGTGGTCCCTATGAAAAATCCAGTTCAATTTTGGCTCCCCATTCAGAGAGCAAATCTCTTCCCCACACTGTGATGGGTTTTTGCACTACATAGGGACGGATCAATGCCTTTTTCCCTTGTGGTCCTGTAATACTGATTACAGATTCGCTCCGCAGGCATGGAGTGACACCTCCAATGCCTGTGAGAGCGCCTGGGGGGGTTATTAATTTCCAATCTGTTGGCCAATGATAATAAGAGATAACAGAAACATCTGCCCCCGTATCAATCATCCCCTTGATGTTAACTTGAATCCCACCATTTGACAATTCACAAGTTAGCATTGGTCGTTGCTGACTTATGTGTTGAACCCATAGAACCTCAGGACTTTCAGGAGCAACTGAGAGACGGCACGGTGGTACTTGTTCCGCAGTTCCCATGGGCAGTGCTATGGCAATAGCTATAGGGGTTCTAGGTGGGATATACAATGGGGGATGGCAGGCATTTGCTAGCAGTAGCAGTTCTTCATTGCAGCTAGCAGATATGACACAAGGCAAAACTAGCAGTCCCAGGATGCCATTCCTCTCTTTACCAACAACCAAAAAGTCTTGTCTAGTTTGTGAAGTCCCTATAATTCTTGTTGAAATATAGTCATAGCCATTATCCTTTAAAAAGGTTGTTGGCTTGGAGGTTGCCAAAGTACACTGGGACCCTGGGGGTAGCAGGCCTGGGTCATTACTTGGGATTGCGCTGATGGTGAAGCGAAGTGGTTTTGAGTCGGGGTATTCATAAATTTTATCTTGGGTGTTTGGGGTGCCACTACTTGTTTCGTCACGCGATGGCATTGCGCGCTCGTATTGGAGTTTTTTGGACTGTGTTTTCCACTTGTATCTTGTCTGGATCGACACTGCCAGGCAAAATGCTTTCCCTTCTTGCAGATAGGGCAGCGATCCGGTGCTTGTGCACCCTTTTTGAGTTCTGGGCAGTTCTTCATGATATGGCCGGGTTTTTTACAGGAATAGCAAGGTCCTGAAGTTACAGCAGCTTGCATAACAGCTATGGTGTTGCCTTGTTGCTGGAAGTTTAGATGCAAGGCAGCCAGGATTTCAGTAAGTTTTTGGTCTCGTGCTTCTGCTTGTGCTGCCTGTGCAGCTGTTTGTACTGTTTGAGCTGTCAGAGCCCTTTCAATTTTTTTCTCCTAGAGCTTTTCCAAGTTCATTTGCTTGGATAGTTGCCACCTGCTGTGGACCTCCTATTTTGTTACAGACATCAATCATCTCAGGCACTGTGGGTCTTTCTTTTCCCAGAGTTTTGATAACTTTTTTACATTCTGCATTGGCATTATTTTCAATAATGTCCCGTATCATTATTGGGCGAGCTATGTCGTCGCTGCATTGCCGTTCTGCTGCTTGGATGACCCGGTCCACAAATGTGGTGAATGGTTCAGACAACTCTTGGCTAATGAGATTATAGGCTTTCTCAAAACTTCCTGCAGGCTGAATTTGCAAGAAGGCTTTGCGAGCCATCTTTTTGATGTCATCTAATGCTGTTTTGGGTAAATTTATTTGATTGTCATTTTGATCATCAGGATGGTCACCAGTCAGCTTAGATATGACAAGGGTACGAAGGTCTGCGTCAGTACTTTGTTTATAAGTGGCTAGTACCCCTGCAAGCAGTCTCTTCCATTTGAGTTCCCATAGCATATATTGTGAGTCTGTGAGAATTATACTAGCAAGATTTTTACAGTCATTTGGTATGAGTGTATGTCCTTCCAGGGTACTTTTCAGCAGTTGCTTGAAGTATGGAGAGCAGATACCACTGTCCTTTATTGCTTTCCGCAACTCTTTAATCTCATGGTGTGGGATAGCTTGCCATGTTCTAGGACCACCAGCTTGCTGGCTGAATAGTACAGGTATAGCTAAAGGATTTAGATTTTCCTCTTTGCAAATTTGGCGTCTGACTTCATGCCAGTCTGTTAATTGAAAAGTATTAAAACATTTTTGGGAGTTTTCTACTTTTGGGATTAACGCAGGCGAATTTTCAGGGTTTAGTGTCTCTTTTTGGGTTGAGGAGTCTGTCCCAAACACTGGGGGGACAGTGAACCTGTTTGGGAACAGACTTAATTCTTTTTCGGAATTGTTTTGTATTGGGATTAAGGTGTTGGCATTTGCAGGGGCAAAATAGTTCTCAGTCTGTCCTGTATTTATAAAAGCAGGTGTCATATTCCACCCTCCCCCTCCTCGTTGCACGGCTTGTGTGCCTGGCTGTGGCAGTGCGATCGATCGGTGATACAAAGTAGTCCTATTCGGTGCCAGGAGCGCGGAGGGCGATAGCGCGGCTGGGTGTTCGAGGGAGTGCGGGCGTGATTCGGTGCTGCTTGGGTTGGCTCCGGGATGCGGCGGCGGAGGCAGGGGGGCAGGCGGCGGAGCCGCGGGAAGATGTGCGGCTGGTCCCGGGAGCGGTGCTGCGACTGGAGGAGTGTGAGCGGAGTGATATCGCTGGTCCGGGAGTTGCAGCGATTGCGCATGCGTGGGTTGCGTCATCAGGGCAACGTGGCCGGCTGTGATGGCGGCAGTCCGTGTGGCGGGCGGTTCGGGCAGAGCGGGAGATGGCAGGACTGCAGAACCAGGGGCTGGGGCTGCGGCCGCGGTCGAGGGAGGGGGCGATGGGACGATCATGGATGCCGGTGGCGGTGGGACTGCACTATTTGGCAGCTGAGAAGCGGGAGGCTGCGGTGGATACAGCAGGGTGCGGTCTGGGGCCACGGAGGCGGGCGGCGGCGGCAGAGCTGCTCTGTCGGCAGGAGATGATCTCGGGGCGGCGGGAGGCAGGAGGGCCGGCGGCTGGATCACGGCGTGCTGCCGCTGGGAGCTTGTAGGCTGGGCTGGGGTGGGTGGTGGTGCGGCGGGCAGGAACGACGCTGCCGGAGCGGCGGTGCCGGGAGACGGGGCTGGGGCAGCGGCAGGCACGGAGGGGGCTCCAGTCATCCGTGCAGACGCTGCGGCACCGGCACCAAGTGGCTCGCGGGGCTGGGGCGCTCCGCGTTCCAGCGCGAGCGATGGTGTGCCGGGATCGGGGGATTGCGCAGGGACGCCGGCAGGGACGGGAGTAGACATAGGCGTCTGTGCTGCCGCGGGGCCGGGGGACAGCTCGGGGCGTGCTGTGTGCGCTTGAACGGTAGGGTGAGGGGGCAGGGTTCCCGCGGCAACGTGCACAGGGGGCACCGGGGGCCCCAGCGCGGTCGTGACAGGCGCTGTCGGTACTGGTGGTTCGGGAGCGGCAGGAGACTGTGAAGACGCAGCAGCGACGGACGCGGATGGGCTATTAGCTACCACCGGCGCCGTGTCGGTGGCGGCAAGGGGGACCTGGGGGGCTGGAAGAAGGGTCGCCGCTTGGCTTTGCGGGGGGCCGGCTATAATGGCAGCCACGGCCATAACCGGCGCGGCTGGGGGAGCGGTAGCACCCGTAGCTAGCAGGGGGGTGGCCGCCGCCCCCGCCGGGGTATCGCCGGGGGGCGGGGCTACGAATATGCCAGCAGTGGGGGGTGGGGTAACAATGACGGCAGCAGCGGGGGGGCACGTGGGGGCAGGGGCAAGGGGCGGGGTCGCGGGGACGCTGACGGACGGGGTGATAGAAGCGAGGGGCGGGGCCGCGAAGACGCTGGAACCGAGGGCGGGAGCCGGGACAGCGGGGACGAGCGGGATGGCGGGGGCGGGGATGGTGGGAGGGGCCGTAGGGTCCGGTGGGGTGGCTGGGGCCGGGGCAACGGGTGCCGGGACCGCGAGCGCGGGGGGCGGGGCGGCGCGAGTCAGCCGGACCGCGGGTACTGGAGCCGCGAGGTCCGGCGGAGAGGCGGGGGCCGCGCCCTGTTGCGGGCTCGCGGCGGCAAGGGGCGGGCTCGCAGCAGGAGCCGGGCTCGCAGCAGGAGCCGGGCTCGGCGGGGTGACTGCTGCGGGCGGCGCCTTCGCAGCAAACAGCTCCACCAGCGCTCTGCAAGCTGGGAGCAGCTGCGCGGCAGCCATATCCCGGTAGGAGACATTATTAAAGAGCTTAACCCCAACTGTGTCCCAGAAGTCTCTTGTAAAGACGGCTGAACGGTCAGCATTTGGGAAATTAATCAGAGTCCATTCTAAGAGGTTTTTTAGCTCCTGTTTAGGTAATTGTCTTGAACTAGAGCTTAGTAAATGCTTAAGTTGCTTATAGAGATCTCTGTCATGGGCAGAGTGCATTTGTCCCATTATCAGACCAGTATGATACTCACTTAGATGACGTCGCAGGAGCAGTGTCCTTGCTCAGAGGTCCGTCGTGGGGGGCTGGCCAGGCACTCCACTCGGCGCTCAGGACGCTGCTTTTGGGTCCTTTCTCAGAGCTCCGGTTTTAGGCAACGTCGCGTGGCAACGGCTTTCCGTGCTCAGGACCTCACGGGTGGGTCACACTAAGAGCTCCAGTGCGGGCGGTGCTGAGCACTACTCGCCTGTGCTCGGGACGCGCGGCAGGGTCCCTCCTTAGAGCTCCGGTCGGCACTGCTTAGCAGCGTGTCCGTGCTCGAGGGGTGCCACGGCAAACTTCCTCAAAGAGCTCCAGGTAGCGGCTGCGCAGCAGTGGCCGCCTGTGCTCGAGGACTGCCAGGCAATTCCCTCCAAGAGCTCCAGGTAATCCCCGTGCTCGAGGGCTGCCTCGGCAGAATTATAGAGCTCCGGCTTTTACGATGCGCAGCAACGGTATGCCGTGCTCACGACACGTTCTAGGTGGCTATAACTGGTCTTTTAGTTACCGTCCACGGAGAAGTCTCCCACAGATGGAAAAAGCTGAACCAAGCCTTCAATCACGTTGTGCGCCAGACTGAAGGTTCTTGGGGGGTTCGGCAATCACGTTGGGCGCCAGACTGTAGGAACAGGGGGGTGCTCGGTGCGGGTTCGGACGGTCGGGACGGTGATGGATGGAGACGAGAGATCTCTGTAGTCAGATCTTGGAACATGCGGTTTATTGCAAAGGGCGTGGGTACAGGGGCACTGCTTAGAGCTGCAGCTGGCAGCTCTGAGCAGGCCCAAGAGAGCAAGAGAGTAAGCGGGTAAGCAAAGAGAGAATAGTAAGAGTGTGTATTAAGAGTGTGTATAGTAAGAGTCTATAGTAAGAGTAAGAGCGTAGTACGAGTGTGTGAAGTCCTGGTTACAATACAATAAATCATCTTCTGTACTGAATATTCTAATTGTCACTAACCAATCTAATACAAGATACAAATCCTATAGCATTTACATACAGCCTATAAGAGTTCTTATATTACCATAGAGTGTTACATCTTAACTCCTAAAAACTACTCTTTGGACCCCTTCTGCTGAGCTAGTAGGGTCTGCTCTGACCCTTGGACCTGCCTGCAAGCAGAGGGTATTGTTCAATCAAGAGGGGATTACCTTCAGTCGGCCATACCATTGTTTTCCAGTTGTTCAGTAACTAAGACTTGGTATCTCAAAGGTGGCTTTCATTTCGATGTCGCTTATAGTTTTCATATTCCCAAAATCTTTTGTCAGGCAATCATATTTATAAGGCTTTCCTGTTTCATCTTCCCCAACATAAGCCCTCCCTACAGTCTCCCTTTCCAATCCCACCTTTCCCTTTTACCCTATGTCCTATTACCCCCAGTGTATTCCTAATCCATTTTTTCAACCATGGTTTCCCTCACAAAACCATACCTTTGCCAATCGTTTCCCCAAAAATCCCTTTCCAATGCCGAGTGGGGGATGGAGAGGGGGAGGGAAGAAATGAACTTGTTGTTTAGAGTTCCAACAGGTACAAATGGAAGAAACCCTCTCCTGCCTCAGTTTCCCCACAAAGCATGCTCAGAGAGTCCTGTCTCCCTTCTATCAGCCTTAAGATGTTCCAGAGAAAAAATCCGTTTGGACATTTAAAGACTCAGGAGGGTGGCTTGTTTTGTTTTGAAACTGTCCTTGTTATCTCATATTCTTTCAGTTGTTTTCAATGTAAAGTTTTAAATCTCTTTTGTTAAAAATAAATGGGTGAAGTGTTGGGGTTCCTCCCCCCTGCCATGTGGTCCTGGGAGAGGGGCCCTGGGGGGGAGGCATGGGGTTTCCCTACTCCCTGGTCAACCTCATTCCCCATTGGTTATTTTGTGTTCCCCTGCCCGGTGGAAGGACCCTTGGGTCCTGTGATTGCCGCAGTTCCTTGGCAGATCCTAAGCCATGCAGCTGGGAAAATAAACATCTCTGAAAATATCTACCAGGAATCGGTCCATATATATTCTTTCCAGGGGCCTCATTGTCTGATACATGTGTTGCAGTATTCCCACTGTAACATGCTCCTAATGGCAGAGACTCTACTTGGTTCTGGTGAGATGTGGTCAATTTCTTCCTTAAGTTCCTTTTTCAGTTTCTGATGGCCTTCTTCGATCAAGCTCCGGACTTGCTCAGCCAGCCTTGTTTCCACGGATGAGACATGGGTGCGAAACGGGGCTGTGACGGTGTCCTCGTAAATCCTCAGTTTGTTCACCAAGACGCCCACCCTGTCCTCGCCTTCCCTCCATTGCAGCGTTGCCAGGTAACGGGAGTACATCTCTGGTCCGAGGCGTGCGAACCTCAACCACATCTGTGATGTGCACTGGACACCATCTGGGCTCTTAGGAAATCTCTCGTCTTCTGAGAAAATGATCTCCAGCACAGCCAATTCCCTCAGGCACCGGATACCTTGTTCCATTGTGCTCCATTTTCCTTGGTGCACCTGGAGGTCTTCTTCACAAAGGTACCTGTCCCTTACACTTGTAAGCAGTCGCCGCCAGAGGCTGAGGGTTTCTTGGGTTCTCCTGATCCCCTGGTCAATGACCACATCCCGGGACAGAGATCCCAGCTGCCTGGCCTCACTTCCGTCCAGAATGGTGTCATTGGCTGCAGTGTCCCAGATGCGGAGCAGCCAGGTCAGGATAGACTCGTTCGTCTGGCGGGTGAATTCCCTCCGCAGGTCACGCAGCTCACCCAGGGATAGCGACCGAGTGATGATCTCTGGCTCTGCCTCTTCTGCTGGGTGTGAAGGTCCTGCTGCATCCTCGTCAGTCACTATGCGGACTGATTTGCTTTTTGATTTCTTCTTCTGAACGGGGGCAACTGCTGCCAGTTTAGGCTATTCTGGTTCAGTGACGGTTTGTGTGGAGACGCTGACGGTGCTTTTGGTTCCTTTCTCCTCTGTGTCAGTCTTGTAGACATGGACGCTGTTGTCTTGCTTTTGGTTTCTTTCTCCCCTGTGTCAGTCTGTGTAGACATGGATGCTGTTGCTTTGCATTTGCTTCCTTCCTCCTCTGTGACAGTCTGTGTAGAAATGGATGCAGTTGCTTTGCTCTTGGTTCCTTTCTCCTCTGTGATGGTCTGCGTAGAAATGGATGCGGTTGCTTTGCTTTTGGTTCCTTTCTGTGTGACAGTCTGTGTAGACATGGTGTTTGTTGCTTTGCTCCTTTTTCCCTCCTCCTCAAGCAGACGTTGCACCACACTAAGTAGTGTTTTGTTTCTAAGCATGGTGTACACAATGCAGGCCATAGAGAAAAAAGAGAATAGAACTGACAAGAAGATTATACCATCCTTAACATCCAGAGGGAACTCGATATTTTCAAAAACTGCTGTGCCAGGCCTGAAAGGCTGGAAGAAACCACTCTCTACTCTTCCCACCAGGTTCTGGGTGCAATTGTTGAGGAGATCCCCGACACAGCAGCCCAGACTAGGACAGCCAAACAAAATTGAGTATATATTCCGAATGGTGTTCATCGCCTCGCAGATTATTATGCTATAAGCATAATAAACCAATAAAGCAATTCTCATACCATTCCCTGGTTTTAACAGGAGTAATACTACAGGCAGGTAGTTCCCCATGTGAGGAAAAATACAGAAAGCAAGATACAGTACCCATATAGACAAGCTGAGCACATGGTGAATAGGTTTCTGTTAATACAAAATTGTAATTCTGACTTTCTCTCAGAGCAAGCCCCTTGGGCACCAAAATATGTACTAGTTTGAAAAGAAACCAGCGGGAGGCACCAAGTCAGAATAACAATTTAAAAGGGAAATTGGAAAAAAGGCAGAAAACACTGGTTCAAAGTGACAGAGTCAGGATACAACCTGACACCCTGTTAGTCAGGGTGGCGGTAGCAGTCCAATAAGATGGTGGCTGCAGTCCTCCCGAAGTGGTGGATGTGGTTCTGTTGAAGTGGTGATCCTGTAGAAGGGGCTGCTCTTCCTCAAAAGGTCCAGTGGTGGCTATGTAGCTCCTGTCCTCTGGGAATCCAATGGAAAGGGTGTATGTGGTGTTCGGAATCTCAGATTATATCCAGGATGGAATGCTTGGTTCCTCCTTCTGGGTGAAGCATCTCACAATGGGATGATGAGTCATGCAGCCAGGCATTGATGGGACATTAACAGAAGATAGTCCGGAGGGAGGAGGCAAGGAAACACTGCCCCACCTGGTTCCAACAGCTCATGAGGATGGTAATAGAATACACTGCAACCCAGGACAACAGGGCACCCAAAGCAACTGGTCCCGATAGGGTTATAAACAGACAGAGTCCAGCAAGAGTTTCTGCTGAAGCAACTGAGTCTAGATTTAAATCTGTTTCTCCCTTTGAATGGGTTTCTCCTGGAACTGATGGTGTTTGGTATGACCGTTCCTACAGCAATTCATGGGGACTTACTTTGGTTTGTGATTGGCTGAATTCTGACTCACAAAAGAGCCAGAGGAAGGGTCTGTGCCCTTTTTAAAGAGGTTTCTTGGCACATTTTACTCATTTGTGGCTTCAAAGTCTGATTCATCCTTTCCACTTTCCCACTCACCTGGTCACCAAGGGCTGTGTCGGTCCCGTTTTATACCCGGGGTTGTGTTCCGCTGTGGCACCACATCTGCTATAAAATGGGGGCCTCTCTCTGAAGACAGCCCAAGTGGCCCCCAAATCTCAGTGTGATTTCTTTAAGCATAATTTGTACCACTTCCCTGGATTTATTGGTGCGGCAGGGAAAGGCCTCTGACCATCCGGAAAATGGATCTGCCAATAGCAAAAGCTACCGATCCCTGTTTCGTCTGGGTAATGCAGAGAAATCGATTTGCCAATGACCTCCAGGAGAATTGCACTGTTTAACTATTCCAGAAGGTGGCCTTTTCCTGGTTTGGGGGTTGTTTTATAAACAAATTGAACATTTCACTGATATCAGTTTTGCAGTTTCAGTCATTCCCACACCAAGCACAGAATTTCAGAGATTAGATATCATGGCCTCAATTCCCCAGTGGGTTTTTTCCTTCATTTTCCTCATTACAAAAGGTAATCCTGCCATCTCTCTGATTCTTAGTGGCTTTTTAATATATTTGCTACACTTTGATTTTTGCAGGGTTCCACTCCCCTCCCACTCGGTTTGGGGGTCTCGCCCCATCTTTTACCCCCCCCTTCTCCCCTTTCCCATCTACCAGCCCCACCCCCCACAGCCCCCACTCACCCCAGAGCTCCTCGCCCACAGCCGGGGGGCTCCCAGCACCACCAGTGCCACCAGTGCGGCCCCAGCTGCCCCCACACGCCCCATGCCCAGCACCGGGCGGTGCCGACAGCCCCAAAGCAGCCGCGCTGTGCCCTGGGGGGTCCCCAGAGCGGCAATGGCAGCACCAGTCTGCCTGGAATCTGGGCAGCTGTCCTGGTTTGACACTGGCCCAATGCCAGGCACCCACGAGAGTTGCTCACTCACCCTCCCCTGCCACAGCTGGGCAGAGGAGAGAAAAAAAATTAACAAAATGTTCTAGATGAATTATTGAGAGTTGGCTTTCGCTGTATGTTGTATGGGCTATGAATTATGTCATGAGTTCTAATATTGCATGGTAAGAGCTGTTTAATGGTTGCTGGGGTGCTCTGGTTGTGGGTTGGTTTTTACAGGGGCTGTATGATCTGTGTGCTGTAACAGTTCTGTGGGGTTTGCAAAGGGCCGGGCTGTTGCCAGCCAGACTTGGAAGGCAGCACCACAAAAGGAATGGGACTCCAACCAGTGAGGACCCTGAGGGCCACAGCTCCAGAACAGCGCGGGCTCCCAAAAGATTGACAAGGGGGTGGGACTATGCAAAACAGTAAATAAATATGCCTCAGGCTGATGCAATCACAGGGGTAGAAAAGGCAGGATGGCCATTTTGTGGGCAAGCCTCTGGCACCCAGTCATGCTCCCAGCGCTGTCCCCTTTTGCTTTGCCATTTGTATTGAGTTCTCAATAAATTTTAATAACTCATTTCCATATCGGATCTGGGTCATTTAGAACAGTTCCAGGGGCCCCGCAGTGTCACAGTGCTCCCTGCGCACCCTGAGGCCCCACATCAGCCAGCCCAGGCCATTGCCACGCTTCCAGTCACTCCCAGCATGATCCCAGTGACTCCAGCATGCTCCCAGTCACTCCTACTTCCTCCCAGTTGCTTCCAGCATGATTCCAGTTGCCCACAGCCACTCCCAGTCACCCTCAGTGATGTCCCAGTTGCTCTCGGCATATCCCAGTTGCCCCCAACATGGTTCAAATTGCCCCCAGCATGCTCCTTGTCACTCCCAGTATGATCTCAGTCACCCTCAATGCGATCCTAGTTACCTCCAGCATAGTTCCAGTTGCTCCCAGTTGCCTCTAGTACAGTCCCAGTCACTGCAAGTATAACCTCAGTGGCCCCCAGTACAGACACAGTCACTCCCAGTTGCTCCCAGTTTCCCCCAGCATGCTCATTCCCAGTCACCCCAGTTGCCCCAGCATGGTTCCAGTTGCCCCCAGCATGATCTCATTCATTCCCAGTATATCCCAGTTGCCTCCAGCACACACCCATCATTCCCAATTGCTCCCAGTAGTCCCCAGTGTGGTCCCAGTGGCTCCCAGGATTTCCATGTCCGTGCTCCCAGCGCTGCTCCCAGCCCTGATCCGTGGGGATGGGAATGTCCCGCTCCCTTCCCGGGGCAGGCTCACACCTGAGCCAGGTGTGCAGGGCAGGACCTTGCCCTGAGCCCAAGCCCTGTCCCCCCTGCAGGATCTGCTTCCCATCGGCCTCTTCCTCCTGCGGCCCCAGGCCCAGCTCGGTGCTGAGCGAAGGGCGCTGGGCCAGGGTCATCCCCCGGCGGGGGCTGCACACCCCCTCTGCCCCCTCCCCAAATTCCCTTCCGGGGGCAGCAGGGGCTGGCTCAGGAGCCCTGGGGCTCCTGGGGCTCTGTGCTTTCCTTCCTAAGGAAAAGAACCGTCCTTCTCCTCCAGGCACCCATGGCCAAAACTGAGATTCTACCTCCTAAATTCTGTCCATCCAAGGATTGCTCCCAGACAAAAGCTGCCATGAGAGACAGGTCTGGCTGCCCTCGCCCATGGTGGCCACCTCTTATCTTCTTCCAAAACACCTGGACTTTGTGCTTTTCTTTCATGTGGAAAAAACCCCATCCTTCTCAACAAGGTGCCCATGGCCAAAATTGGGATTCCACCTCCCAAATTTCATATATCCAAGGGCTGCTCCCAGACAAAAGCTGCCATTACCATCAAGTCTGGCTGGCTTGGCCTCCTGAGGGCCAGATCTTACCTACCTTCCAAACACTGGGGCTCTGTGCTTTCCTTCCTATGGAAAAGACTTGTCCTGCTTGTCCAGGCACAAATGGCCAAAATTGGTATTCCACCTCCCAAATTCCCAATATCCAAGGGTTGCTCCCAGACAAACCTGCCAGGACAGACAGATGTGGCTGGCCTTGGCCTCTGGTGGCTGTGTCTCATCTGCCTCTGAAACCCTGGGGCTTGGTGCTGCCCTTCCTCTGGAGACCACTGTGACCCTGCGTGGCCTTGTGGAACCCAGGGGCCGTTGTGACCCTGCAGGGCTGGTGGCACCAAGGGGACCATTGTGACCCTGTGGCGTTCCATGGAACCAAGGGGCCACTGTGGCACTGCTGGCCCCGTGGAACCGAAGGGCCTTTGTGACCCTGCAGGGCCCACGGAACCAAGGGAACATGGAACAACTCTTGCTGCCTTGGGCTCCTGGCAGCTCCAGCTGACCTTGGCATGGCCAGAGCTGCTTCTCACCTGCCCTGGAGCACTGGGGTTCTGTGCTTTCCTTCCTGTGTGTGTTGGTTTGGCACAGCCTGGGTTTTGGTAGCGGGGGCTGCCACAGAGGTGGCTTCTGTGAGAAGCTTCTGGAAGCTACCACTATGTCTGGCAGAGCTGATCCCCGATGGGTCTGAAGATGGACATGGCACTGGCCAAGGCTGGGCCACTGAGAGAGGCTGGTAACGCCTCTGTGATAACAGATTTAAGAAGAAAATAAAAACAAAGTGGGACACAGTGTTTTTCTAGTCAGAGAAGAGGAGGAGGGGAGAACACGTGAGGGAAACAACAGGGAGACACCAAGGGCAGTGGAGAAGGAGGGGGAGGAGCTGCTCCAGGAGCCAGAGCCGAGATTCCTCTGCAGGCCGTGGTGAGACCATGGGGGAGCAGCTGTGCCCCTGCAGCCCCTGGGGATCCACGGGGGATGCAGAGACCCACCCACAGCCCCTGGGGATTCACGGGGGATGCAGAGATCCACCTGCAGCCCCTGGGGGAGGTACCCATGCCGGAGCAGGTGGATGCCCGGAGGAGGCTGTGATCCAGTGGGAGACCCTAACCCTAACCCTAACCCTAACCCTAACCCTAACCCTGCTCCCAGGCTGGAGCAGCCTGGCCTTGTAGAACTGATCCCATGGAAGAGTGACCCATGCCACTGCAGTTTTGGGAGGACTGCTGCTCGTCAGATTGGACCCACATCAGAGACATTCACAGAGAACTGTCTCCCGTGGGAAGGGACCCCACGGTCTCACAGGGGAACAACTCCTCTCCCTGAGCAGCGGGAGGAGCCACAGGAGATGAACTGACCACAATCCCCATTCCCTGTTACAGGAGAAAGTTTCATGAAGGATGTCTGGACTTCAGGCGTCTCTCTTGAAAGCTGTTTATTGCATAGGCGAAGTTACAGCATTTCAGGGAGTGAGTATCCAGAGCCAGCCCTACAGCTGCCAGCTCCAGCTGTAGGCATACCTGAAGCCGCTTTCTGTTCAAGTTACAAAGCATTATATGCTTTTCTTTGCAGAGTATCTTAACACATAACAACCAATAAGCACCATACACAGTACCTTTACATTTGCCTATAGCCTATCATAACTACTACCATCACCATATTATAGTCATTATTATCCAATCACAAGAGTAAGTAAGTTATAATTTAAGCGTACAGTGGAAAATTCTCAGACCTTTCTTCTTCTTCCTACATCGACATTTCTTGTTTGCCTGCCATATCTCTCTTTTTGGTAAAGACATGTTTTCTATTGACGTATGCTCTTCTTGAGACTTATTTACTTGGTGAAAAACATGTCTTTGTAGTCACATACCTTTGTCCTATTCATAAAAATCTATTTCCAACTCATCTCCAACCCTTGCCTTCTCAGTTACTCAGCAATCACTGTTTCAGCAAAACATCTTTTATTCTATATCAAAACTTGCTTTCATTTCTACCTCATCCCCAGTTTCTACATTCAGAAATCTTTTTGCCAAGTCTACATACCTGTGAAACTTTCTTACCAAACTTTCATCCTCCCCAACACCCTGTCTCTTGCACCATCGGTGGGAAGGATGGAGAGGTGGGGGAAGGTGTTTTGAAAGCTCTTATTTCACTTCTCATTATCCTGCTCTGATTTTGTTTTTAATAAATTCACTTTATATCTGTAAGTTGAGCCTGTTTTACCCGGGACGGTGTTGGATGAGGGATCTCTCCTGGTCCTTATCTCAACCCATGAACCCTTTGTTATATTTTCTCTCTCCTGTCCAGCTGTGGACAGGAGTGAGAGAGCAGCTTTGGTGGGTGCCTGGAGTCCAGGCAGCATCAATGCACTACAGACCTGAACAAAAACTCCCTGGGCAATGATTCCCCTGGGATCTAAAGCCCCCACCCCTCACACGACAGCCCCGTCCCACAGAAATGTCAGCCACTGAGCCTCTCGCTCTCCACGGCTTCACTGCTTTGGTACCCAGTGTTTGCCACGGGGCCACCATGGCCCCTCTGAGCTGGGTTTGGGTGGGGTTTTGGTGGGTCTGCAGTCCCTGTTGTAATGTGGTTGTTCCAGTTCACAGACCACGATCTCTGGGCTGGCCACTCTGGGGTTTTATTTTTAAGTCACATTTAAGCTGCAGCTTTGTCCATTCTATTATTCATGTTCAGATTGTCAGCTCCAGGACTCGCTGGGATCCACCTGTGACTCACATGCCAGGGCCATAAAATTCTGAAAAACTTCACTGATCAGCCCAGCAATTCCAGCCACTATTGTGTACTTTAAAATAACACAAAACTGTCAACCCCTCCTGTGCTCACAGGAGCACCACAGAGCAGGACAGCAGCGCAGCAGCCAGAGCTGAGGACTCCCACAAGGACAGAAGGACAGCGTGGAAGGATAAACAGAGCAGCTCTGAGAGCACCGAGTGCTGCTGCTCCCTGGCCCTGCTGCTGTGCTGGGACTCAGCTTCTCTCCCCCTCTGCACACAGGCACTGCCCTGCCAGATTCAGATGAGGTTTCAAATGGAGGATTTTTGACCAACAAGTTGCTGCAGGATCCTTTATTTTGCTAGAGTGCACAGAGGAGGCAATCCCTCATTTCCATTGTCTCTGGGTAAAATTTGAGGTGTAACCAGTGAATTAGAAATAGGATGAATGATCCTAGTAATGGGATGATGATGGGAAAAATAAAGTTTCATTGTGCACAACATTATGACAAAATGAAAAAGGAAACCCTGCACACACAAACCACTCTGAAAAACTTGTGCAGACAGGCTGGGCCTGCGCTGAGTTACACTGCAGCTGTGGAGAACAAAACCGGCGCTTTATTGCTGCTGAAAGGCATCAGTCATCATTTTCCTCAGGGTATCACTGATCTCCTGGTTCCTCAGGCTGTAGATGAGGGGGTTCAGGGCTGGAGGCACCACCGAGTACAGAACTGACACTGCCACATCCAGGGATGGTGAGGAGATGGAGGGGGGCTTCAGGTAGGCAACAAAGCCAGTGCTGAGGAACAGGGAGAGCACGGCCAGGTGAGGGAGGCACGTGCAAAAGGCTTTCTGCCATCCCTGCTCAGAGGGGATCCTCAGCATGGCCCTGAAGAGCTGCACATAGGAGAAAACAATGAACACAAAACAGCCAAAGAGCAAACAGGCACTGGCAGCGATGAGCCCAAGTTCCCTGAGGTGAGATTTGGAGCAGGAGAGCTTGAGGATGTGTGGGATTTCACAGAGGAACTGGCCCAGGGCATTGCCCTGGCACAGGGGCAGGGAAAATGCATTGGCCGTGTGCAGCAGAGCAGTGAGAAAGGCACTGGCCCAGGCAGCTGCTGCCATGTGGGCACAAGCTCTGCTGCCCAGGAGGGTCCCGTAGTGCAGGGCTTTGCAGATGGACACGTAGCGGTCGTAGCACATGATGGTGAGGAGGAAATACTCTGCTGAGATGAGGAAAAACAAAAGAAAGAGCTGAGCAGCACATCCTGTGTAGGAGATGTGCCTGGTGCCCCAGAGGGAATTGTGCATGGCTTTGGGGACAGTGGTGCAGATGGAGCCCAGGTTGGTGAGGGCCAGGTTGAGCAGTGTAGGAACCCAGAGTGTCGAGAATATTTCTCTGCCTGTTTTTAAGGGTTCTTACCCCCCTGAACAACACTGTTTTAGCTTCAAACCTTGGAAAAAATTACCAACAGTCAGACAACAACTAGAAAATACAGTGGTGTGAATTAGGTGATAGACTACGATGTAAGATTGTCACAGGGTGAAAAATTTAGAGGTTTTAGGCTTCTTTGTAGTAAATAGATAAGAGTAAAAAATACCAAAATGGAGGACTGTTGTTGTTCTCGAAACCTTTTCTCCTTCTTCTACTACTCCATATTCTGCAGTAAAAGTAGTTTGGAATGATTGGATAGAAAATGCCACAGTTCCTAGTCGTGTTACTGAATAATTGGCAGGAAAGTGAAAATAATGTACGTTTTTAGTAACTATTGGTTAAAATACCTTTAAAAGGCTGTGTAAATCTTGATAATTGCCCTCACTCCTACTTTTCCTCCTTCCATGCTGTACCTGGGTCACGCTAGTGGCTCAGTTCCTCTGATAAGACTTAATAAGCAACTATCTGGAAACATTGAAACTACAGAAGACGTCTCGCTTTATCCTTTAAACTCCTTGCAAGGACTTTCAGCAAATTCTCTCCCATCAGGAGAGACTCGATTTATGGCACGGTAAAGTGTCAAGCAGGAAGAAGAACATGGGGCTGTGCAGGTGCTGGCCGCAGGCTCCGGCGCTGATGATGAGGCCGTTGCCCAGGAGGGCAGCCAGGGAGATGCCCAGGAAGAGGCAGAAGTGCAGGAGCTGCAGCTGCCGCGTGTCTGCCAATGGCAGCAGGAGGAAGGGGCTGATGGAGCTGCTGTTGCACATTTGCTGGGTCTGCACATGGGGACCTGTTCATGAGGAAGGAAACAATGAAGAGTTAGAGGAGATCTGTAACCACAATCAAAGGCATTTCCCATACACCATCCCCTGGAACAAACAGGCACCCTTTTATGTTTAGGAGATCTGGGGTTTTTGTATTTTAAGCTCCCCCCATATCTCTCCTGGAATTCTTGGATATCAGAAATCCTCAGGATTTCTGCTGCCCTCAGGGAGAACAGAGCAACTTTTGCAAGGCAAGATGATGAGTGGAGACTCAGGGGAGGTGCTCTGTCATTCTGACTTGTTCAGAGTTTCTCTGGGCTTTCACTTTTCTCAAATGCAGAATGTTCACCCTCCCATGTTTCTCTTAAAGATCACCAGGTGCTGCTGGGAGCAGATGGATCCACCACAGACCCCCAAATGTCCATCCCTCTCACAAGGTTTCAGCACCACATTCGTAGCCGAGGACACACCTGGTTCATTTCACCAATCCAACAGCATTTGCACACTTGTAGCATCTCTGCTTTTCTCCTCTATCTGGGCCTTTCAGATAACACAAAGATGCTCCAGGACACGTTTGCATCCTGGAGGAAACTCCCAGCTTGGAAGGAAACCTCGGGGAGAGAGCCAAGAGTCCCAGAGCGGGCACTGGACGAAGGGAGATTGAGCTGCTGCCCTGGCTGCACTGACAGCCCTGCCCACAGCCGGGCACTGGGGCCAGCGTCACCCTGAGCCAGCTGTGCCCCCTCCCAGAGCCCCCAGGGCCAGGCAGCTGCTCCCAGCCCTGTGCTCTGCAGAGGGAACTGGGCCCAGGGCTGCAGAGCTGCCCCACGGCTCTGCTGCAGCTCTGCCTGCCCAGGAGGGGCTTCACGCCTTGGACCCCCGGCCCTGAGGGCAGAGGCTTGGCTGGGGAGCACAGGAGGGAGGGGGCTTGTTCAGAGGGAGGGGCTGCACTGGAGGGGATCCTGTGGGGATCTCTAAACTCTCCGTGACACATTGTTGGCTTTGTTTTCTCTCCTTCCCTGATCTCCTCTCTGCTTCCTGGGGATTTTCCTCCTGGAGCTACTTCCCTGTGCCTGATCTGTCCCTGCCAGCACTCACAGACCCCAAATCTCTGTGCACTCTCCTTGGCCCTACAGAAACCTGCCTGTGTGGAGGGCACTGGCTGGGGCAGGTTCTTTTTGCAGCTCGGAGAAAGGACAGATCAGACTGAGCCTGATGGGTCCAGCCAAGGTGATGCTGGTGCTGTCCATGGGCACAGGAGTGGCTGAAAGCACAGGAGGGATCCCCTGTGCACCTGCTGATCACTAAAAGGAACAGTTCAGATGTCCCAGGGACCTGAAAAAGTCCATAATATCTTTAATATTTTTCCTTCCTCCCCATCATTCTCTAGTGGTAGGAAACTGAAAACAAAGTCTTAGGAAATTTCCTCATTTCTATAAAAATCCTTGTATTGGAAATATTCTGGAACTGATCAGAAACTCTCAGCACATCAGAGCCTCATAAGCATTTCACCTCCCCTGCACTCGAGATGCTCTGAGTTGTACTCACAGAATCCGTAGGCACTGGGATGCAGCAGCTTTAGGAGATCCCTCCAGGAGCTGCAGCTGCCGTGTCCTGCAGCCAGAGGCTTCCTGTGCCAGGGGCTGGGAGTGATTCTCCCGCAGTCACTTCCCAGCCCCTTCCCAGCCGCGGCTGAGTTTAAGCCCTGTGTGCCTCTGTGCTGTGCCCGGGCTGGCTGCAGGCAGTGCCCCAGCCCTGCTGGGCTGTGCCCAGGAGCTGCTCCTGGCCAGAGCTGTCTCTCTGCAGCGCTGCCACTTGCCAGGAGCTGCCTCTGTGCCAGGAGCCCGGCCCAGCTCAGCAGCACAGACACAGCACAAGGACTGGAATGACCCTCTCGGGCCTTGGTGCTGAGGCCCTGAACATCAGTCCCTGACAGGGACTGGCACAAACCTCTCAAGAATTCCAGTCAGAATTGAACTTCAAAGTTTCTGGAAATTTTCATGGGTCCCAGTGAGGGACACGACTGAGAAAGTGTCCCCAGGCTGCAGTCAGAGCAGAGAACTGGAGGCAGGGATGACAGGGGGGAACAAAGAGAAGCCAAGTCTTGGTGCCCTGGGGCACAGCAGCGTCTGTGCCACCAAGGGCTGGGAGGAGACACCTTGTCCTGAGGCCCTGGGGCCTCCTGGCACAGCCCCAGCAAGGCTGGGCACTGTCAGCCCCTTGTCCTGCCCTCAGCATCCCCCCCACATCCCAGTGGCCTCCGGGATCTGCTGGAAGGAGTCCCTGGGGAGCCTTGGTCAGGAATGGCCCTGGGGGCTCCTCAATGCTCCCAGGGACTGCAGGTTTTTCAAAGGACTTTGGCTTTGGCTTTTGCCTGGGAGTCTCTGAGAGCTTTGTGCAATCCTGGCCCCCAATTATCTGCTCTAATGAGTCCCTGGAGATTCTTTGTCAGTAACAACACTCAGTGGGGCTCATTAATGCTTCAGGGTACTTCAGGTTTTTTAAAGTACTTGGTGCTTCTCTTTTGATACTGACTCTGTCAGAGGTTTGTGCAATCACGGCCTCCAATTATCTCCTTTAATTGGTCCCTTGAGAGCTTTGCATTGACAATCAGTGGGGCTCATTAATGCTCTGAGATACTCAAGGTTTTTAAGGTACTTTGGATTTTCCTTTCCACACTGAGTCTCTGAGAGGTTTTTGTGCAATCCTGGCCTCCAATTCTCTCCTCCAAGGAGTCCATGAGGAGCTTGGGTCTGGGATGGACTTCAGTGGGACCCATTGATGCCTTGAGATTGTGGAAACCATGTTTTTAGTAGAAAATGGACATAACGTGAACCAGCCATAAAATAGAAGAACCAGAGCATGTAAGAGAGAAGGACTTGAGCACGTACACAGGGGAAGAGTCCATGGGGAGGTTGTGAGAAAGGAACAAGCATCATTGGGGAGGATGTTAACAAGGAACATGCAAAGGAAGAAAAGGATAAGAAAATGCAAACTGAAGGACAGTTGTGACATACACGACAGACAATGTGACACACAGACAAGAGCCAATCACAAAGCATAAAGCAGCATGTGAAAATAGGCCTTAACCAATAATAATTATGCACGATCGTGTGTAGGGAAAGCAAGAACTGTATATTAGGGACAGTAGTTCATCAATAACATGGCTTCTGCCTGATTCACACTGAATCGTGTAGAGTCCATTGTTTCTCTCCACAGCCACCAGAAGAAACAATGTGACAGAATAGATGAAACTTTTTAGGGTGTAAAGTTAAAAAAATCAGCTCTTCCCAATGAATTTCCAATGTTGATCTGAGTCCCAATGGATGTTCCTGCCCCTGCATTCACCCAGGTGCCTACAGGGATCCAGGAGAACATGGAGAGCACCAACCAAGGGTCTTCCCAACCTGGATCACAGGGAATGTGGGTCACCAGGGCTCTGCCAAACGTGGGTCCTCTGATGGGGGATGAAGCTGGAGTAGAGGACAAAGCTCTTGCCACAGTCAGGGCACTCGCAGGGCTTCCCTCAGCGGTGCCTCTGTTGGTGTTGGGTCAAGTGAGAGCTCCTGGAGAAGCTCTTCCCACACTGGGGACACTTGTAGGGCCGGTGTGGATGCGCCAGTGGGTGACAAGGTTGGAGTTGTACCCGAAGCCCCTCTGGCACTCAGAGCAGCGGAAGGGCCTCTCCTCTGTGTGAATCCACTGGTGCAGGAGGAGACTGGAGCTGGTGTGAAACCTCTTCCCACACTCAGAACACTCATATGGACTCTCCCCAGTGTGGATCCTCTGGTGGCAGATCAGGTCAGAGCAGTGGCTGAAGCTCTTCCCACATTCCAAGCGCTTGTAGGGCCGTTCCCCAGTGTGAAGCTGCTCATGAACCACCAGGTCTGAGCTCTGGCTGGATCTCCAGCTGCCTTCCTGGAACAGGGTGGGTCTTCCCTCCTCAGAGCACTCTGGGCTGTGTTTGCAGCCCCTCCTCCTGCGGGATCTCTGGGGCTTTTCCTCCCTGTTGGATTCCTGCGCCGTGGAGCCGCTCAAAACGGCCTCTTCCACCAGGTTCTGCCGTGGGCATTTGTCCTCCCTGGGCTCCATCCTCAGCTCGTTGTCTGGGGGAGGAAGGACAAGGAGAGGATGGGATTTGCCTCCATGCCACAGGGAAGGGCAAGGAGATCCCCCCAGTCCGTCCCCGGCAGGACGGCATCGGCAGCGGGGTTGTCCTGCAGCCGGGGGCGATGCTGGGCTGGGAGATGGAGCAGGAGAGAGGGGGAAAGGGGCACTGACTTCCTCCTCACCTGCCTGGGTGTCCTGGGGCATCTTCCTCTTCCTCACAGCCTCCTCCTCCATCTGGCCAAGGGCTGGGAATGGGAAATCCTGGTTTGGGGAGAAACAAGGGATGAGTGTGTTGGGTTGGAGGTCCCTCCTGCCCAAGTCCATCTCTAGAAGTCACCGGTGTCCATAAAAACCAACAAAAAATTGACAGTGAGTCCAAAAAAAGCCTTCAGGAGTTCCCCCTTTCCAGTCCCCTCACTTTGGGGTTTTGAGGGTCCCCCTTTTCAGGGCTTCTGGGGGTCCTGTGGGTCCTGGGGATCCCCCCTCTCTGGGGTCCTGCTTAGGGATGCTGGGGGGTTTTGGGGGTCCCACAGGTCACCTTTTCCTGATTCTGCTTCGGCTCCCAGAGGTCCCAGGGTCCCCTTCTTCAGCCTCCCTCCACTCCAGGCACTCAGGGCTCCCCCCTCTCCTCACCGCCCCTTTCAGGGCTGAGGGGTCCCAGCCCTGCCTCATCTCCAGGTCCCCCCCACCCTTCCAGGCTCTTGGGGGTCCCCCAGCTCTGGTATCGTCCCTCTCTGCTCTCCCCACTCCAGGGGTCCCGTGTTCCAGCCCCCAGCTCTCCTGGGGATCCCGAAAGCCAATGTCCAACCCCGCCAGGACCGGGCAATCCTCACATGGACCCCCCCAAGACCCCCAAGGGGCAATTATGGCTCAGCTTTGGAGTCCTGCAAGATCCACATATCACCTCTGGCCCAAAAAAATCCCTCCCAGGGACATGCAAGGGCATCTGGGGCTTGATTCCAGAATCTGCAAGCTCCAAACACCCCTCCAAAAAAACCTTCCTGGTGACCCCCCGATCGATTTGGGGTGAGCTCCCCCTCCCCACTCACCGGCAGGATGGGGAGGAAGATGCTACCGGGGCTGGGGGAGCTGCGGACACAGTGGGCGGGCGGTGGAACCTTGTGGTTCTCCAGCTCCTCCTCTCTCCCTCCTCTTCCTCCCGCTCCTCCTCCACTCCCACCCTGCCCCCCTTTCCCACCCCCTCTGCCCCACGGCTGCCGCAGCACCGGCTGCTGTGTGGGGGGAGCCCCTGATCAGCCCCAGGGATGGACTGGGGGGTTGGGGACCCCCCCAGTGCGGATCCCTCCCTTCCCCAGAGCCCCAGGGAATTGTTCCAGGGCTCAGGTGCTGGGGGACAGGGTTGGACCCCCATGGAACCGCTCTTCTTCTGGCCCAACCCCACCTTTCCCTCCCCCCTCCTCCCCTTTCTCAGCGTTCCCCCAATCCACAGCCCCATTCCAGCTCAATTTGGGTGTCCCATCCCCCTCCTGTTTTGTTTGGGAGTCCCAGCCCCCTCTTCCCCCCCCCCCCCCTTCTGTGCCTTCCCCAATCCCCACCTCCCCTCCTCTGGCCTTGGTTTAGGGGGCTCCAGGCCCTTCCTGCTCATTTTGGGGGTTCCATTCCCCATTTTGCTCAATTTGGGGTTCCAGACCCCACCCCCCTTCTCACCACTCAGCCCACAGCCGGGGGGGCTCCCAGCACCACCAGTGCCACCAGTGCGGCCCCAGCTGCCCCCACACGCCCCATGCCCAGCGCCGGGCGGTGCCCACAGCCCCAAAGCAGCCGCGCTGTGCCCTGGGGGGTCCCCAGAGCGGCCCCGCCCCGCACGGCACTGGGAGCACCAGTCCGGACCAGTGCGGAGCGCGGGCGGGCGGCATCAGCCGTGCCCGGGCAGGGCCGGGCCCCGCGGGGCTCCCGCCCGCACTCGGCCCCCGCCGGGACAGCGCGGGGGGGCCCGGCCTGGCCGCCCCCACCTCCCCCTCCCCAAATTCCGCTCCGGGGGGTGCTGGGGGCGGGGGGGCTCAGGTGGGGCCAGAGCTGCCGGAGCCACGTGTCCCCCGCTGCCAGCACCACCCCCTCAAGATTAGGGGGGCCCCAAAACTCCCTCAGAGCTGGCGGATACCCCGCAAGCCCCTAAGGAGTGGGGTCGCCCTGGCCTCATCATCCCCAACCTTCGGCTGCCTCATCCCAAGCCCCATCCCGCCCACACCCCTCCCCCAGACTTCATCCCACACCCCAATCCACATCCCACCCTTCCTGGGCCCCATCCCATTTCTCCTGGCAGCCGCCACTGGGACCCCCCAAAACCCCACGTGCCAGGGACTCCCCAATATCCCCCAAGAGGCATTTGCAACTCACATTTGGAGCCCTGCAAGATCCAAACATCTGCCTCATCCCCCACCCCACCAAACCCCCCTTCCCTCAGGAACCAATAAAGATATTTGGGGCTTGGTGCTGGAGTCCTCCAAGCTCCAAAAATCCCTGTTATGAATGTATTGTGATGTTGGCTTTTTGCATGTTGCTTAATGTTAGAAAAACTTTACCTAGATTTTGGGGCTTTGAGTACTGAAGAGCTGTCCGGATAAACGACACGTACACCGATATGATTTGAGCACCGTTCTCTGCTTTATTGTTTACTTATACAAGCTTATATCTACTTTGCAAAGATTCACGCCCAGTCCCTCTAGACGGCCTCTAATCCATGGGAGAGCCAACCAGTGTATAACTTCGCCAAGGACTTTCAGAGCTGCCTGCAGCCAGGTGTTATCCAGGCTTGCCTGCAGCCAGGGGCCAGTTCAGGGGTTTTTCCTCAGCAACCCTGGGTTTCCCAATCTTCCCAGGGGTATCATATGCCCCTGTTCCACAAGGAATCCCTCTACACATCCCCCGTTTTCTTTTTGGGAAACCCAGGCCTGGTCGATGATCTTTTGCAGCCCCGCTTTAATGCCAGAAAGAATGCACCCAAATACTATTAAGCCTAATATTACTACAAATAGCAATTGGCAGCCTTCTACTACCAAGGTACGCAGCCATCCATTGATACCCAGACCCTTAAGCCAATCTCTAGTAGGGTTGTCTGTCTCCTGAAGGTTGTGCAGGCCCCTCTGGAGGTCAGAGAGGTGCTTGTGAATTGAGACAGAGTGGTCAGAAAGATTCATACAGCACATACCTTGGAAATCTTCACAGCTGTGGCTGTGGGCTAATAATAGAAAATCAGTGGCTGCCCAATTTTGTAATATTGCATGCCTAACACTAGTAACATCTGCACTTAGCTAGTCAAGGATCTGCAAAGTTATGTTTAGCTCATTCCTTGCCCAGCAAGCAAGTTTGTGTATTGTGGTGTGCGCTCTAGCTGCTGAAGCACCAGATAAAAACATAGATGCTAGCCAAATTGTACTACGACTCCAAAAGACGGGCTTTTCAGTCCTTTCACATTTGAGCTCATGGATTGAACGCCGCACCCTGGTTTTAGTGCGGTGGGTGATATTTAAGAGTTGATGCAGGTTTGGATGAAACAGGGTGAGTTTCCCTAAGTAGCACAGTCCCCCATATGGGTTGGCAGGAACCCCATTCCACACGCAGTCCCTGCATATTAAGAACGTACCACTGGGCAGGCATTTTGGGGCTTGACCCGTGAGATTGATTCGGTAGTAAATTGCTTCGGACTCGTGGTTTCTCAGAAACCAGTCTGCAAGAGGGTCAACAGTGGCCCAAAGGCACCTATTAACATTTAATTGACTGGTAGTGGGCGGCTTGAATGCCATGTAACCATCCCCAGTTTGGTTTGTGGAACCCAGTAGGTCTAACTCTTCTGGTGTTCCCATGGTGACATTGATGCTTTTCAAGAATGCACCTTGCAAGCAGGCACGCTGCTGCGCAGGCTTGAGTCCGATCAGCCCTGAACAATTGCCATTGCCTGTGGCGTTTCCTATCAGGGAGCTGTTGTCTAGCATCCCTCGGAAGTCTTGCAGGTTAAAATATGGGACCCCAATTGAGCAGGTGCATGGCCAGGCTCAGACACATAGAGTCTTGCCCCGTTAATTCAGCTAGGGTGACCCACATGTTTCGTCTCCTTTGGATTGCTGTCAACATTGCGTGGGACCCAGTTAGGATGCTTACAAGAAGCAAACCTCTCAGAATGTTTGTGGGCCCAGCGCTGTTTTGTTGCTTCCCAGCGCTCAGGGACCACCACATGCTTCTGAGGGACACGAATCTGTGTGCTACACTCTTGCCCTAACACTGCCACACTCTGTACTGCCTTCGCTCGGTCTAAACAGGCAGACAGACAATCGAAGATGTCTGCCAATGCCCTTGTCTCAAGACAGCCAAAACAATTCCCCACTCTATCTCTGTGTCTGGTGCTATACCCAAGAATTTATTCTTGGTTCTGCCTTCAATCATGGTCCGCACAAGGCGGGCACGTATACTGCCCGCTTTCTAACATTAGCTTGTGTGTCCAGAAGGTCCACCGACAACCACCGCAAGTCACTAGCAACCAGCCAGGGCAGCCGTTACATTCACCACAGGGTCTCACTATTTCCCCCACTACAGAGAGTGGTGGACCTGGCAAGTTCTCAGCCCCCTCACTCAGCCACGTCTGCAGCCTCTCCCAAGGCTTCTCGGGACGGGGGTCCCAGAGTTCCAGCTGTTGAAGTAGTGGCGTTACTTTCCTCAGGAGCCGATGCTGACTGTGCCTTCTCGCTTCGGGGTCCTGCATGCATAGCATGGCACCACTTGCTGGGCACCCACAGCAGTCCCTCTGGGGAGGAAACACACATATATCCTCGACCGTTAAATAGCACTGGGCTGGGACCCTCCCACAAACCCGTTCGAAGGTTACGGTACAACACACTTATTTCTGGAAGGGCCCACTCGATTCCCCTATGAACTGTCTGATGATGGATTGCCACTGGAGACTCCTCCCTATCCCCGGCCAGAGAGAGGAAGTTCCATGTAAACAGCACCTTGCTTAACCGCTTACTTGGTTCCATCTCTCCCCCTTTCTGTCGGCCCAGATATTTTTTTAGTGTACGATGGGCTCTCTCTACCATTGCCTGACTGGTGGGCAAGTGTGGGATCCCCGTGATATGTTCTACCCCCCACTGCTGCATAAATGTGGCTAGGTGACCACTAGTGTATGCTGGCCCATTGTCCATTTTGATCTTTTTGGGTACCCCCATTACTGCGAAGCAAGAGAGCAGATGCCGCTCCACATGCAATGCCTTCTCTCCTGTCTGAGCGGTAGCCCACAGGAAGTGTGAAAAGGTGCCAATTGTTACATGGACATAGTGCTGTCAACTGAACTCAGGGACATGAGTGACGTCCATTTGCCAGAGCTTGAGGGCTATCAAACCCTTGGGGTTAACTTCCACACCCAACCCCGGGCCATGATGGCTACAGCAGGGACAAGCCTGCACTATGCCTTTTGCTTCTATCAGTGGGATCCTAAACTGTCTCTGCAGGGATTTTGCGTTTTGATGGAACAAATCATGGCTACATCTGGCTTGCTCAAAAGTGCTCACAGGTGGGAGATGCACTATGGGGGCACAGGTCACTGCCTCATCTGCACGGGCATTGCCCTCTCCCAGCCCAATGTTCCACTGGTGGCTCCGAACGTGCAGCATACAGTAGGGGTGTATCCGTTGTTGCAGGGTGTGCCGTAATGTAATGAGCAGTCTGTCCAGATGTTCGTTGTTGGTACACCGGATTTCTGCATCGTGGATCCGTTGGGCTACTCCAACGACATATAGGGAATCGTTGACTACATTCACCAGTTCCTTCGACCACTGTTGTAAGGCCCATATCACTGTGTGCAGTTTGAGTGTTTGCAAGCTGTCGGCCGTTTCTCCTGCTATTATATGAGTCTTCCAGTGGTCGTTCTCTTTCCACACACAGGCGGCCTGCTTCGTTTTCCTCCCCACATCCGTGAACACCGTGCGCCCTAGTACTGGCCGTTCTACATTCAGCAGGCAGTCCAGCCACTCGTAGTGCCCCAGCAACTGCGCCAGCCTTCCCTGTGGGCGATTGTTATGGACCACGCCAGTGAATCAGAGCAGAGCTTCTTGCAGTGTCTCCCCATGGCGTAGCATCCACTCCAAGTCCCCTGTCTGGACCGGTATACTGATGTCCTCTGCCTCTCTGCCGTCCAACTCCACCACTCGGTCGCGACTCTTTCAGATTAAAAGCGCCACCATCTCTACCCTGGACTGCAGTCTGAAGTGTGGCTGAGTCGGCGGGAAGATCCATTCGAGAATCCGGATGTCCTCCCCATTTTTCTTTTGCCATTGGCGAATGATGGCATGTGAACCTGCTGTCCCGATCAGGGTGATGATGATGGCGAGTGGGACTCCTCTGCTCAACACCCATGCGTGCTGCAGCTTATCTGCGACCTTGGTGAGAGCTGCTGCTTGGTCTAGGGAGGATTCTTGAGGTTTGGCAGCATTCGTCCCGTGCAGCCATGGCAGGAAGGGGGCGAGGTCGGCGTTCGTGATTCCCGCAACTCCACGGACCCATTGTAGATCTCCTAGCAGCCATTGCGCATCATGGAGCGTGGAGATTTCTGTGTTTAGCTTGATCTTTTGGGGCCTAATTTGTGAGTCTGATATGAGCCAGCCCAGGTACTTCCATGGTGCAGTCCGCTGGATCTTCTTGGGGGTGATATCTAATCCAGTCTCATGCAGATGTTCTCTGACCCATTGCATCTCTTTATCTGGGAACTCTTTAGCAGTAGCTATCAGGATGTCATCCATGTAATGGTAGATGAGTGCTTCAGCATAACGTCATCAAATCGGACATAGCGCCCAGTCAACATATAGCTGACACAGTGTGGCGGAACTTTTCATCCCCTGGGGTAGGACAACCACTTGTAGCACTTAGTAGGCTCACTGCGATTCTTTGTGGGCACTGTAAAGGCAAAATGTTCTGTGTCCTTTGGATGCAGTGGGATTGTGAAAAAGCAGTCTTTTAAGTCAATTACAGTGATTTGCCATCCCACTGGGATCATTGTAGGAGCCGGTAGCCCAGGTTGCAGTGCCCCCATAGCTTGCACGTGTGCATTTATTTGTCAAATGTCATGAAGGAGGCGCCATGTTCCTGACTTCTCTGGGATCACAAAGATGGGGGTGTTTCATAGGCTGACCGATGGCTTGATGTTCTGCAACAAGCTGTTCTACAATCTTCAGCCTTTTGTCTGTTACTGGCCACTGCTCGACCCAGACAGGCTCATCTGTTAACCAGGTGAGAGCCCATATGGGTGGCTGATTGGCAGTGGCCATCAGCATAAATGCTGGTCTGTGGTGAGCACAAGGCCTAGCTGCGCAAGGATGTCACGTTCGATCAGGCCTTGCAGGGTCTGAGGCAGCTTCATAACATAGGGGCAACACACAATGATTTGATTGTCCTCAAATTCTAGGGTAATTGGGGTTGCACTTACTTGGGGGATTTGTGTTCCTCCCACCCCTACCAGCGTGGCCGCTGGTTTTTCCAGTCCCCAACCAGATGGCCATACCGCCTGGTTGATTATGGTAACGTCAGCACCTGTGTCGAAAAGCAGCTGTATTTTGATGGCTTCTGCCCCTCTTCACAGGATCACTTGCCGCTGAGGTCTCTGGGCCAGGTTCAATGTCCAAAACATGTTGAACCCAGAGGACCCAAAGGTGTGGTCTCCGCGGACACTGCTGTTGCTGGTTTCCCCGTTGGTCATTAGGGGAATGGGAACAATTTGGGCAATGTGACTGCCCTGTGGGATAGTCACGAGTGGTTGCAGCGTGTAAGCCATGATCTTAATTTCACCGGGGTAGTCAGCATCGATGACTCCAGGGAACACCACTACTGCCTGCCGGCTGGTTGATGACCACCCCACAAGTAGGCCACCCAAACGAGGACTGTCTGATGACAGGGGGCCCTTGGCTGTGGTTGGGGATCAGGGTGACCTGGCAGTCCGTCAGCGTGACTTCTATTGAGGTTGCCATGTCCACTCTGAGGCTCCCTTGGGTGGCTGGCTGGTTCTGGTGAAGGAAACCACCGGGGTTGCACTTGACTTGTGGCTCTTTGGGCCACTCACTTGTGTCCTGGCGTGAGACCTCACCACGCTGCTCTGGCCGTTTCCCGCATAGCGGCATGCTATAGTGGCACGGTTGCCGGAATTGCAGTTGTGGCACCACACCGGTTTCTAGAAGTGCGCCTCAGGTGCCCCTCTTCACTACACTGGAAACAGGTTACTCTGCCCGTCTGGGGACCAGGAGGTGTGCCAGCAGCCTTCGTCCCCTTCTGTCCTTGCACCCCTCTGGTCAGTGCTGCAGCGATAACTTGTCCCTGTTGTTGCAGGACATTCTGCAGCGTTGCGGTAAATGCAGCTGTTTGAGATGACTGTTCTGCACGGGTAGCACGCACGAGCATCTCGTCTACTCCTGCTCCCTGGGGCAGCGTGGCAAGAATTGTCTTAGTTTGCCTATTAGCATTTTCAAAGGCAAGGGTCCAGAATATTTGCTCTTGGAGCTCTTCAGAGAGCTCAGTTGCATCCTTCAAGGCTGCTGACAAACGGTTGATGAACTGACCATATGGTTCTGACAGCCCCTGTCGGACTGCTGCATACAGGGGAGACTTCTTCTTTTCAGGTACTGACAACAAGGCTTTGTAGGCAAGAGTCTGTGGCAACTGATGAATGACTACGGGCATGGTCAGCTGTGCCACTGTCGCTCCATAAGCCCCGCTCCCAGTTAGCATGTCAGCTTAGAATGCATACAGTGGGTCTGGTGTGTCACCTTGGTGTTTGCTAGCTTCTTCTTGTGCTAGCCACTTCCATGTTCGCTCCCAGAGCAGGAACTGTGAAAGGGTTAACAACAATTGTGCGATGATGATGCAATCATTTGGACACAGGACATCTGCTGTAAAGACAAACTGCAGAATGCTTTGTGCATCTTCAGACCGCAAGCCATGCGTGGTGACCGTTTGCTTGGCTTGCTGCAAGAGCTTCCAGTCATGGGGTTCCCACTTTGCAGTGTCCTCTTGTATCTGTACAGGACAGGCAAGGACATTCACTGCGTGCCAATCACCCTTAATGATTGCATCATGGATAACTCCATTCCATCTCCTTCGCAATGGGTCAGTCCTCCCCGTCAGGGCTGATGGAAACGACGGCTGCACCTCCCTTTGCGGGAAGGGAGGGGCTGTAGGCACTGTGCCCAATTCTCCCGATGGGAATGTAGGAGTTCTGGTGGCTATCTTGACCGGTGGGGCCAGGGGACGCCAGGGTGCTGATGGTGCAATATCACAAGCTTTGGACTCCAGCGCGTCCTGCCGTGTAGATAAGTCAGCAAGCTTTTTGATTACTTCATGCATCATCTCTCGATAGTTCTCCTCCTCTTGGGACTGACCCCTGGCAGCCCTGGCTGGCTCTGGCTCTGGCTCTGCAGGCGATGAAACCACAGAGGCTGCTTCGCCGTCAGACGTTGCTCCACTGTCCAGCAGAGAGTGTGGCACGCCGCCGCTTTTGGCCGAGCGCTAGGACCGCTCGTTTCTCCTTCGCCTGCCTGCGCACCCCCACCGAGTCGGGCGGCTCTGCTTCCGCCTTTGCAGCCATTTCTCCCTCAGACATCGGAGGGGTAACTTCCTTCCCCGCCGCGTCCAGCAACTCCCGCAACGAATGTACGGGTGCTGCTGTGCCCTTAATCGGTCTGCCCATGGTCAGCCCGAAGAATCGCACAACCCTGGACTCCACCCTGGTCCCCAGCCACTGCTTTCTAAGACCCCCGTCCGTTTCCTTCCCGGAGCCACCACGCCCTAAAGCTTCAATGGCCGCCACGGCCACTGTCCTTTCTGCTTTCATCTCTGCAAGAGTGTTAGTTACTGCTCTCCAGGTTAAGCTGAGAGCTTTAGCTTCTTTAGCTTCCTTTCCACCCTCAATCGTGGACAGCCACCATTCGTTCCCTACTTCCCACCATGCTTCGGTCGAAAACAAAAGCGAAGTGTATCTCAATAACCCATGTTCCCGGGCCCACATAATGAGGGCATTAAGATCTCGGTCTTTCACAATTTCACCTCTCTTAGAGAGGATACTAGCTAGGAGTCAAGCCCCTGCCTCATAATCCATAGCTTCCCACCTGCGGGTGCTCGCTCGGCCGCATGAACTACGGTCTCTGGCCACTCAGCTTTGAGGCTTAGCCCCCAGCTTTACTTGGCTTTGGGGGTTATCCTCCAGCCTTTTAATCAGCTTTGAGACTGGGACCCTGGCTTTACTCGGCTTTGAGGCCACCCGCTCTGATTCCCCAGGCTCCAGCACTGATACGATGAATAGGAGTCTTACCGCATTTAACAAATCTGCATGTAGCAAAACTCACTCGGGTCCCTGCCGTTCGGGCGCCAGGTATGGGGCGGGGGGGGGGGGTCCCGGGCACAGGAGAACCAGCCAAAGTCACGACATGAACACCGATACGATTTGAGCATCGTGCTCCCGTTTTATTGTTTACTTACACCAAGTTATACTTTGCAAAGTTCACGCCCCTTTCCCATGAGAAAGCCTCTAAGCAGCGGGGGAGCTGACCAGTGTATACCTTTTCCCAAGGCTGTTCAAGGCTGCTGGCTAGCAGGTGCCTTGCAAGCCTATCTTCAGCCTGAGACCCTGTCAGGGGTACTTCTGCAACAACCAAGCTCTCCTGGGGTATCATATGCCCCCGTTCCACAAGGAATTCCTCTACAATCGCACTTGTTCTGCGCTCTGTTAACAGCCAGGACATTCAAAGACTAGCTGTAGCAGTACAAGTCATGACTTCTTTGGGTAAGGATCTGGTAAGAGCTTTTGCATCTCCCTCCTCATTTTGTTGAGGAGGCTGAACTCAGAGAGAAAGCACTGGCTGCCAATACTTTGGCAAACTGGAGGTAATCCAACAGTGACTGCTCTACCTTATCTACAGCAGCGTGAATTTCATTGATGTGTTTCTCCATATATCCACAGGACCACCAGTCTGGTGTAATGAAGGCTGTGATTGACAGCTGTCTCCACCATCTGCTCAAGGCAATAAAGCCTCTCTGTAGCAGTGTCTGGACCAAGGATTAGTCTTTTGTCCTGTGCAGTTGATGCTGAATAAGAACAGAAAGTTTTTCGATGTCGTTGAAGATGTGGACATGTTACTCCTTGTGCTTCCTGTGCTGGAGAAAGACAACCTATTCATCCCAGCAGTCATATCCTGTAAGCCTTTATTGTCTTGGAGGACTGGTAGTGGCACATCATCACCACCTTCTGCGATTTACTGAGTCCTGTCTGCTGTCCTGGGAATGCAATTCCCCTTGGGCTATCATAAACATCTTTTTCAGGTGCAATTTGCTGTCCAAGAAAATGGTTTTGATGGTTCATAAGGATGTCATAAACACTGTGTCGGTGGCATTCCACCTGGCAATAACAGGCTCACAGGAGAAAATCTTTTAAATTCTTTTCCAGTTGCTTTGGTGGTGGGAGGAGGAGTAGCATATACTTCTTCTGGTCTTACACTGTGGAGATGAAAAATCCTGCAAGTTTTCCCTCAGGGCTGTATCATCTTGGCATGCAGATGGAGGTGCAGCATTGTCCTAGGTTACAATAGAAAGTGTAACCAATAGTATGTATTCTACTATCATCTTCACAAGCTGTTAAAGCAATGGTTGTTATCTCCTACCATGACTCATCCCTGATCACTCCCTCAGAGGACTATTTCTGTTTAATGGGCAACCAAGGACCAACCGCATGACTCATAGAATTACATCATCCCATTGTGAGATGCTCTGCCCTGGGGGAGGAGCCAAGCATTCCCACCTGGATATAATCTGGGGTTTGGAAGAGCACGAGCAGCCCTTACCTATGGGACTCCCAGAGGACAAGAGCTACACCACTGGACCTTCAGGTGAAGACCAGACCTTTCTACAGGATCAGCGCTTCAACAGGACCACTTCATCTGGACTGCCAGCACCACCCTGACTAAGAGGGTGTCAGGTTGTATCCTGACTCTGTCAGTGTTCTTGTACTATTGCATTATTTTAATTTTCCTATTAAATTATAATTCCAACTTGTGATCTCCCACTGGTTTGTTTTCACACTAGTACAGGGAGAAAAAAAGAAAACCTGGCCTGTTGTTCTGGGAGCTGTCAGAGTCAGTGCAGGGGCGTGGCTTGTGCACAGCCTGACCCCAGCAGCTCCTGACAAACCTGAGTGACATCCCATGGCAGGGCAGGTGTGGTGGCTGGGCAGCACAGTTAGGGGACTGGCACTGCAGGTACCACCAGGACTTCGGATGTGCTGACACAGTATCCTCAGTTCCAGGCTGGAGAGAAGTGTGGAGGTGTGTGGGAGACAGAGGAGTAGAAACTCCTGCAATTAAAGGAGGCTTTGATTTACAACCCTGGAAGAGACTAGGTCTGGCTTAATTGACAGAGATTTGTGGACTTTAAGCAAAAGGATTACAAACTTGTGTTCCTATCATTATAAGTAAAATTGTACACTGGGTGTTTTGGTGAAGGGTTTTAAAATATAATAGTGTGATTTTATATAATTAAGAATGTAGATGGTATAAGAGAGACATCTGTGTGTACGTGACATGAGAAGTTATTGGTCAAGACATAGCTGCATTGCAGTGAGAAGTGCCACAGGTGATAGGTCATTAATCTAAAACAAAGTGTCGTTTTAAGTATCTATTGCATTAGGAAGTTATAAATTACGATGTAACCCTAAATCTTGTGACTAGTCGCCATTACTCGGAGGTGTTGTAAAATCTCACGCCTCGACTGATGTGTTTGTTATTTTAAACAATAAATTCGTGTAATTGCATAGTCCCATCCCTTGAAGTTATTTTCCTCCGACACGTGAAGCGCGGAAAACGGACAGAGGTGAAATGGGGTCCGGTTCTGGTGGATGCAGCCCTGGGATATCCCCTGCCTCCCAACTCTCTTGGAAACTGTGATGCTGCAGCAAGGATTGGCACAAAAAGGGGTTTAGGTGTGAGACAATTTTATATGTAAGGCATAAAAAAATCCATCTCCTGATAAAGTAATTTCTGCTTTTTATTCTTTGATCCTTTCCAAGATCTTGGCTTTTGTCCAAGAAAGGGCTGTATTTTACAACTGTAGGTTGTAGCCAGCAGAAAGCTATAGCATTACAGAAACTCCAATGTAGTGTTTACATCCAGCACTTGAGATTAAACTGGCTTTTTGGAAACTACCATGAAAATTGGCCAATAGAGACAAAGTTTTACTCACTTACCTTTTACACATTGATTGAAAATTTTAAAAGAGGAAAACAAAACTAAATGCTACTCTGACATGGATTTAAAAGTTGAAGAAAAACCTGGAAGCTCAGCTTTTCAAATTTCCCAGGTTTTTTCTTTCAGTGCTGAACTGAACTGTCTTTCACCTGTCTGTAGTTAAGGACTACTCCCTTGTGCCACCTCATCAGAGCTGCAGTCTTGGACATTGTGATGCTCAGGCCATGGGGTGCCGGAGCGGGACCAGACCCCGCTGGCAGAGGAGTGACACCTGTCAGTCTGTGCCCACCCTTGCTGTGAGTGTCCTCAGCCATCTCCTGAGGGGAGGTGCCTGAGCCTAGGTGTGGGTTTACTCAGGCATGGAGGGGTGGCAGTCAAGGGGAAGGGTGTGCAACCCCCAGTTCTGCGCTCCCATCCCCGCAACGATCCTGATCCTCCTGCTTTCCTCCTTTAATCGGAGGCATCCTGCCATGGGGACCTCCCATCCCAAGCCCAGACTGCCTTGTCTCCCATGTTGGGGTGTGGCAAGATGCTCAGACTGTCACCTCTGTCACCTCTCAGTGTCAGGCTGCCTAGGGTTGTTGTAATGCCCCCATCACAGGCAGCTGGGACCCTCATAGGAAAATCCCCAAGCAGCTGAAGCAGAGAGAAGGCAGGTGTGTGTAGGCACAGTGGCTTGGTGGTGGCTGGCATTCTGTGTGTGATAAAGAGCAGGAGAATGAAAAAACTGAACATTTTTGGGTGATAGTCTAAGTGCTGGGAGAGTGGTGATGGAGGGTTCAATCACCCATTGCTTTCCTCCTGTGACAGTGGGGTGTTGCAGCACTGCCAAAGTAGCACTGGATCAGGGCTGCTGTGCCATGGATGGCTCTGAGAAGCTGGAAAAGCACCTTTGCCAAGGCAGCAAGCCTCCACCCTTTCAACTATTCCCTCTTCCCTCCTCTCCCAAGAAAAATCAGTGTGGGTTTATCAAGCCTGCTGTGTTTGGTAATTCTCTGCATTTATTTTATTTGTCTGTAGTTTCAGGGCTCAGAAAGTGAAGGAGTGCTTTCATTAACGAGCTAGTAATTTCTCATCCATCACTGATACTCTCCCTCTTTGGTCTTTGGGAGGACAAAAACCAGTAAGGAACCCAGAAATCAAAATAGGTGTGGGTGCCCCTCAACGGCAGAGGCAGATCAGTCCTCTCTGGTCTCTCCTTATGAACCACCCCAGACACAAAGTCTGTTTGGGGGGGTCAAGCAAAGGAGGTGACTCAGGGGACACGAGAAGGACTGACAGCGCTGTGTGAGTCAGCATTCATTTGTCTGCACAGCAGTGCTGCTGCCTGGCTGAGCTCTAAATGCAGAGGGGAGATTTTCTCCTTGGTATCCAATTGTGCCCCTCAGCACCACATCCTGCTTGGCACATGCCAGTTCCATGTTGTGGCTGGTGCTCCTCCTGCAGCCCCATCCACGACAGGAATAGACACTCCTCAGGATGTCCCAGAATGTGATTTTCAGAGGGATGTGACTGACCCTACAGCTCAGGGCAGTGTTGGTGGAGTGGCTGGAGGGACTGAGCAGCCCAGCCATCATCAGCCTCCCTCTGGTTTGGCAGAGGCTGTCTGGAGCAGAGAGCCTTCTCTCCAATTACTCACATCAGGCTTTTGCCCAAGATCCGAGCTCTGTAAGAGGACTCTCAGAAGGGATTTGCATCCAAGAAGGAGTGCTTCTCTCCACTGGGAACCTAAGCACCATTTACTACAAATAATAGTAATAAATCAAGGTAGGAGGAAGCTTATTTATCTGCATGCTGTTAGAAATGTGCATCCCTTTCAGTGGACTTGGGTGATGCAAGGCCAACAAACATCCTATCAGCATAATATTCTTTTCCTAATCTCATTGAAAACAATTAGCAGATCTCCAGCAATCAAATCAGATGCTGAATTGAAAAACCCTGATGGGATTCTCTTGAAAAATGACAGTGATAATGAATAAAGGATAAGGGACTTTTCACCTTACATCTGCAGCATATTAATAAAGTGGGTCAGCCCCGAGGTGCAGGACTTTTTATACAAAGTAAAATATGTATTGTTACTTTTTCTGCCTTAATCTACTGTTTCTGGAGGGAGGTCTTGGGATGAATATTAATAATATTTGTTTCTTTAGACAGGGCTTTTTATCCACCATCCTTGTACAAGGGAGATCTGATTTATTATCCTCATTCTACAGCTGGAAAGAGAAGGAAAGGAAAACAGCTCACGTGGTGAGTGGGGCTTGAGGAGGAAAGAGCAGATAGTGTCCCCAAATGTGACTCTGTGCCTTAGGCACCATGATCTTGGAGAAAGGTCATAATTCCTGGGCTAAACATGGTGTGTTTTACACATTTAATAACTTACACAGTAGAAATTAAAGCAGCAAAAGAGCAAAGGGTTTGCTTTAGGTAAAAAAGGGTTTACCTAAGTCCCAACGAGTGTTATGAAAGATGAAGACAGCTAGTTAATGAATATCTGGAATCCAGGTAGCCTTTGTCTCTGTACTGTAGAGGATTACATCCAGACACAGTCTCTTCTATAAATTAAAAAATTGCCTGAAATTTGTCTTTTCTAATCCCATGCTCATACTGTGTGTACCTCTGTGCTGTCTCCTTTACAAATGTGTTTTCTTTGAAGTCCGACAATCATGCAGTATTACATGTAAGTTAATTCATTTAGGTTAGTCAATAAGGTTTTTCTTTGCCCAAAGAGTTAAGGGATAGCAAAGGCGAAGATATGAATGATTTTTGCTCATTTGGCTGTGATGTGTTTTGCCTGATTCACCCACTGATTCCCACCATCTCTAGGATGAGCTTCCCAAGCACTTCAGAGGAACTGTTAGTGAGATTTCTGCTTATTCTCACGAGTCTGTTTTTGCACTATCCTAGATTTAACCCTGACTAGTTTTGTCCTGGCCTGAAGGTGGTGCCTACTTTGGGCTGCCTGTCTCTTGAGGGCGTGGGATGTATGTGAATATTTGTGAAAGCAAAAGCTCCCAACCTCAGCAAGGAAGTCGTTCCTCCTCTCCTTTTCTGATCCATGGTGTCTCCCAGCACTCAAATCACTACTCGGGAAGAGCTTGAGTGGTGTGACATTTCCTTCTGACACCTGTAATTACTAACTGAAGTTTAGTCAGGTCATCACTGCCTGTTGGTGACAGCAATGCTGCCACAGCTGTATTATGCAGGAGGGCAAATGAGGTGATCATAATTGTTGCTTCAGCTTTTAAAAACCCAGGAATATTTCATGAACACTTTGGCTGGTGTGCTGGTGCACAAAAAATAAAGTATCTGTTATTACTGGGGTAGAGCTGGCCAGAAGTTATCCATCAGAATTGGCTTTTGTAAATAATTATTCAGTCAACAGTACATTTTCTTGGAAAGTGTGTATATTTTTGTCAATATTGTCAACGAAAGATTATCTAAATATACTCCTTTAGAAGCCAAGGTGCCTTGTTGCATCTTTGTTTTTTCATCTCCTCTATTAAATCAACAATATTAGGAATTCTTTTTCAAAGTTGGGTTATACAGGAAACACTGACTTTTGTTCCATTCCAGCTCAGCCCAAAACTGCAAAAGGTCTGAAGGCCTCACTGAGATGCTGATGCACAGGCACCTACAGAGCCAGTCCTTGTAGTTCTTGGAGATCTTTCATGCTACTGATCCATCCTCTTTTCTGCCCTCTTTATTTCACAGTTTTCACATTCCCAAAAGAGTCCCACCTGGGCCACAACACTGTCCGAGCCCTGATGTTTTATGCCCTGAAGGTCTGGAGTGACATCACCCCACTGAATTTCCACGAAGTGGCAGGAAACAATGCTGACATCCAGACAGACTTCTCCAAGGCAGATCACAATGATGGCTGTCCCTTTGACAGGCCTAGTGGGACAGTGGCACATGCTTTCTTCCCTGGAGACCATCACACAGCAGGGGACACTCATTTTGATGATGATGAATAGTGGACCCTCCAATTATCAGGTACATCAAGGTGGGAGAGCTGCAGCCAAACACAAGGGCTCACAATTTCCCTCTTCTTCGCTGGTGGCTGGAGTAGTTTAGCTTCTGCCACACCTTCAGCCTAGGCTTCAGGATCCCGTCTTCTTCTGATTCCTCTCTCAGCCTTGCTAGCAAAATCAACCCAGGCAGTGTTGAGGACACGTAACACTTTGAGTTCCTGGAAGCCTCAGTGGCGTCTCCACGTTTCTCCTTATCCTGCCAGCAATTGCAGAACTCACCGTCACCCAACCCCAGTCCCCATCTCTTCTGGGACCTGGAAGGTTGCAGGTTGGGTATGTGGCTGCTGGAGCTCTTGGATGGGGACTGCATTCTCTGGCAGCTTTTGGGTGGCTTCACTGCCACAGGTCCCAGTTTCCTATTTTTTAAGTATATTATTATCTGACCTACCTGTAAAGGGCTCTGTGTTCTGCTGGGAAGAAGACCTAGTTTTTTCCTGGCATCTCCTGTCTTCTACCTGAAATCAGGATGGTGCACTGGTTTTGCTCGGCCTGGTTTTTGGTAGCAGGGAGGCCACAGAGGTGGCTCCTGTGAGAAGCTCCTGGAAGTTCCTACCATGTCGAGCAGCGCCAATCCCTGATGGCTCTGAAAGATGGACATGCTGCTGGCCAGAACTGGGCCAATGAGAGAGGTTGGCAACACCCCTGTGATGACATATTTAAGAAGAAAATCAAAACAAAGTCACAAGAGATTTTGGATTCTAGTCAGATGTCTTGGTTTGAAAGACAGGTGTCTGCTAAGGAAGGCAGAAGCCTCCCTTGGAATGACAGATGTAACCCCTTTCCCTCCAAGTTACTATAATTTTGAAATCAAGGGCTTTTAGGCAAAGATGTGGGAAATAGGAATAACAGTTCTTTACTATTATATATATAACCAGTCAAACAAACAGCAATAACTCTGGCAGTAACAGCAAACAATCACAAACCCAGTCCCAGCCTTCTCGGCTGTCAGGCCCTTTCCCCTCGGGTGCAGTTCCGCTCGCAGCCGGCAGGGGCGCTGGCGGCTCCCGGTGAGCAGGGCAGGTGCGATGGTTCCCCCGCGGCTGCAGGGGGCGCTCCGGAGCGAGCTCGGGGAGCACGCGGCACTGGCGGCCTGGGATCCCGGGAAGGGATGGAACAAAGGCTTCACAAACCCCTGGGCAGCCGATCCCCGTGTCCGGCCGGACTCTCGGGAACGGCAGGCTGGAACGGCAGGGATGAGCACAAATCCCAGGTGGCAGACGCGATGTGTCCAAGCGGGGAACCCCCCGGAGGTCTGGGCAGGCAGCTACAACGGCTACAACGCAGCGAAAAGCTCGAAGCCGCGGCAGGGCAGGCCGGCCACAGCCCGGCCTCCAGCGAGGCAGGGAAGGCGGCTTTGGAATTCCGGGGCTTTCCAGCACAAGGAAAAGCAGCCGAAGCAAGCAGACTCCTTTCTGTCTGAATGCCCCAACTGCCCACACCCCCAGGTGAAACAAAAGGAGCAGCCAGGTCTTTTGTCTTTCTTAAGCACCTAGCTATTTGTTCCCCTAGCAACATGCATAGGGAAAAATTCCTTTAACAGAAAAAAAACTAGGACTAAACTAAAACCCCAACATCAGAGAAGAGGAGGAGGTGAGAACACGTGAGGGAAAACAACATGGTGAGACCAAGGTCAGTGAAGAAGGAGGGGGAGGAGGTGCTCCAGGTGCCAAAGGCGAGGTTCCTCTGCAGGTCGTGGTGAAGACCATGGGGAAGCAGCTGTGCCCCTGCAGCCCATGGCTCCACAGGGGATGCAGAGATCCACCCACAGCCCATGGGAGAGGTGCTCACACTGGGCTGGGTGGGTGCCTGGAGGAGGCTGTGATGCAGTGGAAGACCCGGTGCAGGGAGAGGGCCCTTGATTCCAGGCTGGAGCAGCCTGTCCTTGGAGGGCTGCACCCCGTGGAAAGAGACCCATGGCGCAGCAGTTTTGGGAGGACTGTGTGCCCGTGGGAGGGACTCACACTGCAGTGGGTGTGGTAGGACTGCTGCTCCTGAGAGTGGACCCACGTCGGAGAGGTTCATGGAGAATTGTCTCCCGTGGGAGGGAGCCCACGGTACCACAGGGAAAGGACTCCTCTCCTGGAGCAGTAGAAGAAAATTGCGGTGATGGACTGACCACAAATCCCCATGCCCAGTCTCCCTGCGCTGTCGGTGGGAAGGAGGGAGGGGCTGGGGGGGAAAAGGTGTTTTTAAGGGCACATTTTATTTCTCATTATCCTCTTCTGATTCTGTTAGCAATAAATTCACTTTGTAACTTTTAAGTTAAGACTGTTTTGCCCTTGAAGTGTTTTCTCCTGGTGCTTATCTCAACTCATGAAGCCTTTGTGGTTTTTTCTTTCTTTCTCTCCTCTGCCCAGCTGTGGCAGGGGAGGGTAAGCAAGTGGCTCTCGTGGGTGCCTGGCATTGGGCCAGTGTCAAACCACGACAGATGGTTCTAAGGTGCAGTTCTGTTCTTTTTTATCTTAATCTCATCTAGATAAAGCAGAGTTTTAATAAGCAGAGGGAGTATCATAAGTGAGTGTTCCTCAGCTGCAAAACCATCAGTGGGCATCAGGTCCTCAGCCTTTGTGTCAGGCGTGTTTTGGCAGAATGTCTTCTCTGCAGCTACCAGCTGCTAATTTACCTGTCATGCCATCTCCTCCACCAGCCTCCTAGGGGGATCCTGCTACCTCAGCTTAATGACTTTGTTTAAACCTAACTGTCTTCTCTGAAACAAGCTAATACCTTCTTCCTGCCCACCGGTTGACCTCCATCCATCCCCCTGAGTGTTTATGGGCAGGAGTGTTCACCAGGGGTGCTGAAGGAGGTCTTGAGGTGAAGGTTAAAGGTCTGGACAGGCTGATCCTTCAGGATTATACCTGCTCCTTGTTTCATGCTGCTGTGCAGCCCCAACTGATGTCTCTTATCAGGAAGGAAAAAAAAAAGCAGCAGTTTTGATCTGCAGACATACAGGGCAGAGGCACGTGCTGTGGTCCGTAGCTTGCCACAGCGGATGTGTTAGTGATGGAGTCAGTTTTGCAGCTGGTGGTTGGAAATGCTCATTGCGAAACAAACTCGTGTGAAGGAGTGAGCTCAGGGCTGGCATTCCCACAGGGAGTGTCCCTCCAAGCACCACTGAAGGATGAGGGGATGAGCCTGACAGCGAAAAGCTGCCCTCTGTTTTGAAGATCTTGGAGCTATCTGATCTTCATCTTTTATTTATTTTGTTCTCCCTACCAATTCAAAAACAACAACTTGGTAGGTGATATAAAAATATCCCCAAGATTGTCAGACCGGCATTAAAATGTCAGCGAGTATGCGCCTTGTTCTCTCTCGCCGGGGAAAAAAGCACAGGTTATAAAAATCTTGGCTGGTTACAGACACTGTAAGTAATAGTCATGAAGGAAAAGGCAAAAATCAGGAAAGGATATCTCCCTGCTTCAACACTCCAAGCCTGGTGAGAAGCACTAAGGACTGTGCAGGATCTCACTTTTTTTTGTGCAAAAATGTAGCCATCTCAGATGGCAGAGAAGCCATCTCCTTCATCTCCAACCATTCCCAGGGAATGTGACAGTCCCCTGAGCTCCACAGGGACCTTTGCAACCTCACTGCCTCTTTATTACAATACTTCACATCATGATCTTTATAACAACCACACTTAAAATCATTGCTGCCCTCTGGTACTGCTCTGCAGGACATTGCCGCGCAGGGAGGGGCAGAAATTGCACAGACATGTGGCCCAGCCTGTCTGGAGCTGGGTGGTGGGAATGCACCAAGCAGGCTCAGTCCCATACAGCTCCTGGGAGCAGCTCCTCCTTTGCTTTGGTAGCAGTGGTGTATGTTTGGAAGTGAACATTAACCCCTTACATGAGTGTCTCAGGCTCTGGAGAGGATAAGATGGGTGTGTCTGTGGGTGTGGTGTAAGGCACTGGGAGCTGGATTTCAAATAAGGAAATCTGGGAAAAGAGAATATGGTAGAGAGAGCCCAGACTGAAATAAAAAAGTCATCAAAGTACTGATGTTCAACAACGTCTCCCTGATGCCCATTGTGGTGTGTGAGGATCAAAGTGTTTGTCCAAGGGAGCAGACACCAGAGCTGCAGCCCTGCCAGCACAAGGTGTGTAACAGGAGAAGATGGTAAATCCTCTAAAAACAAGCTGGACACAGTCACCTACCCATGTCAGGGCAGCAGTGAGATGAGCAGGTTGGTGGTCGATGAGCAGATGAACATTCCTGCGTTTGTGTGCATACAGGAAGGCTGACAGATGCATTTGGCCAGGGCAGCAGCGTGCAAGGCCAGGCAGGGAAAGCCCCGCAGAGCGCTGTGGCCAGGTGGGCACTGCCGGCGCTCCCTGGCTCCTTGGCACATGGCTTGGGTCATTGTCACAATGTGACAAGCTCCTGGCTGGTGGCTGCAAAAAGCTGGTATTCTGGGCAATGCAAAGGCTGTGTCAGCAGCTGCAGCAGACGTGAGATGCAGAGTGACTGCTCTGGCCCAGCTTCTGCAGTGCCTGTCAGCAGATGGTTGTGATGTGGTTGCTGTTTCAGCCTTTTGTCCAGCTTTTTCTCAGGTGCCAACAGTGATCTGGAAATGAGAGGGGTGATACCCAGGCTGGTGTGGGCTGAAGTCTGGCTTGCTTTCCATTTTCATATGATACACTCCAGTCTCCAACTGGAAAAAAATGTCTTTTTCATACTTTACCTATTCCAAAGCTCTTCTTTCGTGTTTATCCAACATAAACCTACACTTCCACTTACAGCCCTTGCAGCCCACCCAAATCCCCCAATTACTATCAGCACTTAGTGACTTTTATTTTAGTTTTGTCCCTATCTCCAGATGCTCATGGGATGGACCTATTTGCTGTAGCTGTCCATGAGTTTGGCCATGCCATTGGCTTGACCCACATCTCTGCCATAGAGTCTATCATGAGACCCTACTACCAAGGTCCAGTGGGGGATCCTCTGAAGTATAACCTGCTGTACGAAGACAAAGTCTGGATCTGGCAACTCTGTGGTCAGTTTGTGTCCCTCATATGGCTACAGCCTGTTCCTGCCATGGCAGGACACACTGGAACAGCTGTTTTCTGGGGTGAGTGGAGCTGGTGGGGGTGATGGTGTTCCCCATTACTGCTTCTTTTCTACACAGGAGTCAGGGAATCTGTGTCCCCCACAGCCAAGCCTGAAGTAAGTGAAACTGATGACCATCCAATCCTGCCAGAGCTACCAGAGAACCACTCCACTGTCCTGTAAGTCAAATTTCTTCCTTTCCGGCAAAGGACGTGTAGTAGTGAAGCTCTACTTCATCAGTATCTTGCCTGCTCACTCTGGCTTTGATATTTCTCTCTGGACCTCTGGATATTTTGCTAAGACTCAAATTTTTTACTCATATTAGTTGAAATTTGTCACCATCACTCTTAGGTAAATCCATCCTTGCTGGAATTTTAATCAAATGTCCTCACTAGTATCCTGAATTGCACAGGCATAACTTACTTAAATCATTCCCCAGTGAGCAACTCCCTAATGTACCTGAGGGGGTGAATATTGGAACAAGTGGACTGATAGCCTGACTCCAATGCAGGTTAGCATTGGCAAAGGGCTGCTTACTCTGAGTGTCATCAAGCAACCAGCATGGCCTCATTAAGGGAAGTGCTGGATATCGCTCATTAATAAATGTTGACCAGGACAGCATGACAGTTGAGAGAAGAAGGGACACTGAACAAAGAGGCAGGAGGTGATGGTCACAAACATTTTTGCCAGACACCAGGAGCGCCCCAAGTAAGAGTGGCAGAGATGGAGCAGGTCACCTTCACCTCATGCTCCTTTTGTTTGAACATGCTGAATGCCATTAGTTACATTTCTCCGTGTGTAGCTTCTAGTGGCACTTGTCCACCAGGCTCCTTATGGCCATGTTTGGACGTAGAAATATGAGAGCCTTTCTCCCTTCTGTTGTGGGAGGCCACCATCTCACAACAGCAGCAGGAGCAGCAGGAAACTTGCTCATGCTAACCCCTTTTTCCTGCCTTGCATGCTAGGAGGGTGGGTGGGGTTTGCTTCTGCATCTGTCATTTTGTGGCCAAAGAGGGCTGTGAAGCTGGTGCTGGCACAATTTTTCTATCAGCAGAATAGATTTATGCTTCCCTGTCACCCACAGCAGCTTTTCTGTGCACGTTCCCAGCGTCCTCTCCTTGTTCCTCCTCAGTCATCATTTTTTATGTGGGCTTTGTGGCTCTCTCAGTCCTTCACATTCTGTGCCTTCCCCACCACCTTGTTAAAGCAGCCTAGTATCTCAGCTACCACTTGCCAGGTGGCTTTCACTGGGTATCTTTCACCAGGTATCTGTAAGAGACAGTCCGAAGATCCCTCATCTGCCTCACGATCATCACTGAGGACAGAGACTGAACACAGCAGTCCTGGCCTGGCTGAGGTGGGATGTCTGCCAACTGTTGCCTACGGGTGTGCCCACTGGGAACTGGTACACATTCCTGAGGAGAATTAGTGCAGGTCACAATGGACTGCGCCGTTCTTGCTGCCCAGGCGGGAAGGACTGCGCTGAAGCGGAAAGGAATGACCTGTCCTCTACACCTGTCCTGTCCACCTGTCCTGTCCACCTGTCCTGTCCACCTGTCCTGTACCTGTTTCCCAAAGCAACGGGCCCCATAACAACGGCTGTAGATTTCCCCCACCTCTTGGCCAGTTGCCCCTCATTTCTAAAAAGGGTTATAAAGGGACTTTCTGAAATAACTGAGATCTCCCCACGGAAAGCAGACCAATCTATTGGCAGCAGACCATGAGGAGTTCATCTCATCCGTTGGTAGCTATACCCCCCTTTATTCCTCTCTACTCTTTTACTTTATCTCTCTCTCTCTTTCTCTCCTCTATTGCATTACTGTGTTGTGGGCACTTAATAAATGTGCACTGTTTTGATTAAAACCTGAATCTCTTGTGTCCTTTTGCACTCTGAGATCTGTAAACAAACCATCACAACCCCTGCTTGCATTAGCGGATTGTGACATTAAACTGGCGTCACGGACAGGATTTCTGACAGACAGAAGGGGTTGCAAGGTTGTGTGTAGTCTGTAATAGGGGAAGGACGTTTCACTCCAGCCACACCTAGCCCGACACCCCGCAAAGGGTGAGCGGTGTCTAGAAAGCAAGGGGGGCGACTCGAATTTCCCGCAAACTGCACACGCCTAGGTGAAAAGCACCCCATACTCAACTGAGGGCTCTGTCTTCAGATTTTTCACAAAAAGATCTCTTAGTGTAAAAGGGGGAACTGTTTTGGTGGGTGTGTGTAAATTTGGACTGCTTGTAGCGAAGAGACAACCATAAGTAACTTCAGGAGTACCTCCCAAGCAGATTTGGTCTCTTCACCCACCCAGGGAAGCGAAGGGAGACACAGTGAAGCTGTGTGTGTCGCAGTGTGTAATTCACTTTTATCTCCCTGTGGTGGTTTTGATCCCTTCATAAAATGACTGAAAACCCTAGTGCAAAAGTTAAAGCTGCATTTTATGCTCTGCTAGCAAAACATAATGCCCGGCCCTCTCCGGGAGGGGAAGAATGGGCTCAAAATAACTGGTTTAATTTGGAGAGTGTGACTGATAGAATATGTTCATTACAACATGAGAAAAAGCTTAAATTTGGCCGAAATAAAACCATAATCTGCTCTGTTTCAGGAGCATGCCTTACAGCAGCTATAGACCATCGCTTTAAGCCATGTAGTGAAGAGAAAGCAATCATAGATTCCCTTCAAAACCTAGTGGAAATTTTACAGAAACAATTAGATGAAGAGAAGAATAAAAATCATTTGCTGTGGGCTGCTTTAAAAGAGGAGTATTTTAAGAATTCAAAGAATGCTGACTCACCAAAAGAGAAAGAGGAAAAGAAAACTCCTCACATTAACCAAATATACCCCCAGAAAGAACTAGAGCTAGTGAAAAATTGTGGGGAAAACTGCTGCCCTCATATGAGACCTCTGATTAAAACAGAATATAATTATAGCAATGATGGAGATTTTGAACCGCATATTACCACTAAACAAATACCATACACTGCTACTAAATTGGCTAAGTTAAAAAAGGAGTATGGGCGGCTCCCCCACGAATCTGAGATGGAATATGTCTTCCGAGTGTCCCTCACTGGAGGAGACCAAATTCAATTAACTGAACAGGAGGCCAGTGGATATTGGGGACACGGAGTTTTCTTGACAACAGGAGACAAACGTGGCACATGGTCCCTGACTCAGCATGCAGCTTTCTGGGCCGGGGGACTCAATCCTTTAGAAAGGGGAGACCCTTTAGCTATAGTTGGTACCCCCGATCAACTTCTAGAAAGCGTCCACAAAGCCGCCTGTCTGCAAATGATCCATGAAAGGAAATTAACTCCTGGATGTGAATCCCCCACGCAATTACCTGTGAAACCTGAACTGATGACCCCTTTAATTCGAGGCCTTCCAGAATCACTCCAATCTACAGCAGCTGTCTTGCAAAAAACCATAGCTGCTGCAGGTCCTGTAGAGAGGTTGGACAGATTCCTTGGAAACCCGAGCGACCAAACTGCATCTACCGATCCTGGGTTTACTCCATATTCAACCCCCTCTCAGCCGCCAGGGTCACAATCGAATTCAGCTGCCGGTGATTGCAAAGTTTGGACATGGAGTGAGGTTGCAGAAGATCTGATTAATTACAGTAGAAAATATGGACCTATAAAAATCCCAGAGGAAAAATCAGACAAAACAAAAGGTGTCAGGTACATTAGGGCTCCTCATAGTGAAAAACCAGAGAATGTAAAACAGATCCCTAAGCGTCAGCATTGGTGGTTATTAGGTATCAAAAAGGGGGTCCCCAGAAATGTGATGGATGGCTTACCCCTTGATAAATTGAGTAAGGTAGTGTCTAACTGGCACTGCCAAAACCCCCTTCTACCAAATCCAATTCAACCCAGTGAACCCCTCCTCCCTCAGAATCTGGGCAGTGAGTCAAAGCCACTTCTCCCTCAAAGTCTGTGCAGTGAGCCAAAGTAACTTCTTCCTCAAAACCAGGGAAACTAGACCCTCTGTTTCTTGTCAGTGGGTGAAGAGACAGAGCATGGGTATACCTGAGAAGGCTCACTAAAAATAAAACAGGAGATATAACGATCACAGCTATTACAGGCCCTAAATGGGCACCTGTAACTTTTCTGATTGACACTGGGGCACAAATTCTGTGCTGACAAAGAAAGATGCCCAGAGGTGTGGAATTGTTCCAACAAAGAACCGATATTGTGTTTTAAATGCCTTGGGAATGACAGACTCTATGAATGTGGCCTTAGTCAAGCTCACTTTGCCTGGAGAGGAAAACCAACTCTCTATTAATATGGTGATTGGGGATATCCCAACCAACTTATTAGGGATGAATGCTCTCGTTGGGAGGCAGTGGGAGGACTCAGAGGGTCTTCTGTGCTCTTTTGGCACACCACATTTTAACATCAGACTGCTCCAAGCTGCAGCCTCCCTACCATTCAGCAAAGTAACTAATGTGAAACAATACCTCCTTCCCCTGGGTGCCAAAGAGGGCATCAAGCCAGTGATACAGGAGCTACGACAACAAGGAGTAATACTTAATACCCATTCTCCTTTCAATTCTCCGGTGTGGCCAGTGCCAAAGCCTAATGGGAAGTGGAGGCTGACAATAGATTTTCGTAGGCTAAATGCTAACACAGACCCTCTTACAGCAGCAGTCCCAAATCTAGCAGAATTCATAACATTGATTCAAGAAAAGGATCATTCAATCATGGCAACAATAGATGTCAAAGACATGTTTTTTATGACACCTTTACAGCCAGAAGATATGGACTGTTCTGCTTTCACATGGGAAGGACAGCAACACACTTTCACTAGGCTTCGCCAAGGGTACAAACATTCCCCCACCCTGGCTCATCACGCTTTAGCCCAAGAGTTAGAAAAAATACCCAAAGCTGACAATGTGACTGTTTATCAATACATTGATGATATCCTTGTGGGAGGAGATGAAATAGAAGAAGTGAGAGATACCCAACAGAAAATAATCTCCCACTTAGAAAGCCTTGATTTGAAAATTCCCCCAGAAAAAAATCCAAAACCCTTCACATGAAGTGAAATTTTTGAGAATTTGGTGGAAAGGAGGTATGACATGTATCCCACCTGATACCCTAACCTCTTTAGATCAGATTAAAATGCCTGACTCCAAAAAAGATCTCCAACATGCTTTAGGATTATTAGTGTTCTGGAGAAAACACATCCCAGATTTTTCCATAATTGCCAGACCTCTTTATAACTTGTTGAGAAAAGGGACAAAATGGGAATGGACTGCTTCTCAAGAAGCACTGCAATTGTTGGTTTTTGAAGCAACAGCTCACCAAGCCCTGGGCCCTATTCACCCTACAGATCCTTTCCAGGTGGAATGGGGGTTTGCCTCCTCAGGGTTGTCAGTACACATATGGCAGCGGGGTCCTGAGGGTCCGACGAGGCCTGTTGGTTTTACTCCCGTGGCTTCAAAGATGCTGAAAAAAGGTACACTACCTGGGAGAAAGGATTGTTTGTGGTTAGCTTAGCTCTCCTAGAAGTGGAGAAGATTGCACAATAACAACCAATTGTTTTGAGAGGCCCTTTCAAAGATATTAAGACAGCCTCTACTGGGAGCCACCCCACCTGACGGAGTGGCCCAGAGGGCCTCAGTAAGGGAGTGGTATGCTCAGATTGAACATGATTGTAGCATCTTCTCAGTAACTGAAGGAGCTGTAAAAAATCTGGCAATCCAAGAAACTGAAAACTTGGGTAGCAGCCAGGACAAACCTGCCCCAGACATTAAAGTAGCCCCTCCTTTTTCCCCCAAACAGTCAGCAAATTCTTGGCTTACGGATGCTTCTGCCAAGCGAGAAGGAAAGGTGTGGAAACATAAGGCTGTAGCCCTCCACACTTCCTCAGGTGAAGGAATTATCACAGAGGGGGAAGGCAGCGCCCAAGCTGGCAAGCTGATAGCTGTTTGGAGTGTTTTCCAACGTGAGACACAGAATACTTCTCTTGTCTGTATCTACACTGATTCCTATGCTGTGTTTAAGGGATGTGGCTTCCTTTTTGGCAGCAAAATCACTGGGAAGTTAACAGAATCCCAGTATGGCAAAAGGAAAAGTGGAAAGAAATTCTAAATATTGCAAGTCAAGGGAATTTTGCTGTGGGGTGGGTAGCCTCTCACCAGACAGCTGGAAATCCAGCAGGAGGGTGGAACAATAAATAATAAATAAATAAAATTTATTTTTATATAATATATAAAATAAATAAATAAAGCTGATGAATTAGCAAGACTAAGTCCTGTGAAAAAAGATCAAATTACAGAGGACTTCTTAGAATGGTTGCATGTAAAGAAACACACAGGTGCAAAAGATTTGTACAAAGAAGCCCTTGTGGTTGGTCTGTTACCAGAGAAATGTGTAAAACATGCATATCAGCCTGTGAACAACGTCGCAGACGGCTAGAAAGACACCCTTTGGAAGATGACCCTCTCCTCTGCATTTAAGGGTAAAGGCTTTTGGGACGGGTGGCAGGTAGATTATATCTGTCCCTTTAAAAAGTCAGGAGGTAAACACTTTGTGCTGTGTTGCTGCCGGCTCTGAGCTTCCCCTCCCCAAGACACTTGCCCCTGCCATGTGCTCTGAGCCCCTTTGTTCTAAGCGCGGGCAAAACCAAATATAACTCAAACTCTTTAGCAGTGTCTCATTGGCCGGTCACCCCGGGTCCGCCCCCAGTCCTCCCCTTTCCCCTTCTCCGAATAAAAGAGATGGTCGAGGGAGGCCCCGCGCTTTCTTGGCTCTGCTACCCTTTCTGCGAACATCTCTTGTTGTCTGTTTCTTTTGAAAGCTTCTAATTGCGGAAAATTGAGCGAGCAGAGAGCTATATTTCTCCCTCCTTGCTTCTGCTGGTGGTATTTGCTTTGCAGCTGATACAGGTACCGATTTTAGAGCTACTAAAATGCTAGATTGCCTGTGCTACCTCTCTGGGTTGCTCAAGGCTTTCTAGGGCATTGAACTACAAGCACTAGCCGGTAAAAAGCTGAAAAGATACCTCCTCATTGCTGGTAGGAGTATATCTGGGTTAGTCCAGGCCGATGCTTTTAAAAGAGCCACAGGAGATCATACCGTTAAAGCATTGCAGGGATGGTTTGGAACTTTCCCAAAACCACAAGAAATTCAGTCTGATCATGGGTCTCACTTTACTGCCAAAGTTGTACAGGACTGGGCAAAAGGTGAAGGGATTAAACGGACTTTTCACACTCCTTACTACCCTCAAGATAACGGCATTGTAGAAAGGACCAATGGTCTCTTGAAATGACTTTTGAAACCACAGGAGGGAAATTGGGATGTTTGGCTATGGGAAGCTGTGAAAGGTGTGAATGATAGATGGGGGGTAAACGGGAGTCCCACAATCATTGCCTTTTGCCCAACAGCTCCAAGCATAATTCTCTCACTGCAGGGACCAAATGATCCTAAGAATCCTGCACACTATCCTGGACAACCTGTTTCAGTAGATCTCCCTACCGTAGGAGAAGTACCATTAGTGCTAAAACGCCCTCTGAATAAATATGCATGGGTAGCCTCTGATGCCCTAGGGAGAGAGCATCGGATACATACACGCTGCATAATTCCATCATTCTAATTTTCTGCCTTTCAGTGGCAGACTCTGTTGTGTTCACTTTTCACAGAAGAACTCCGAGGGACATGAAGACCACATAAACCATGATAAGACTTGTGATACTTTTCTGCATCCTACCACAACACCAGGGCCAAAAACCAGCTGAGTGGCCATGGTCTGAAGCTACCATTAGGTACACTAGTGCTCTAGGATCCTATCCCAGAGATCGTCGCCCGAACCCAGCCACTGTAGCACTGCACGACTCTGAGGTATACCGTCCAAGTGAATGGGGATGGGACTTGAAGGACTTGACTAGAATCCTGTAGGGTATGCCCAGCCACTGCCCTGGAGGGACATCTGCTGAGATAAGGAGAGTGCTCAATCTCCCAGCAGAACTCTCCTGGAAAGGCAACCACTTTGCAGTTACGGTGAGAAGACAAACCCAGAATCCTCGGGGAGACCCTATGCAGATCGTTTGTAGCCCATTGGCCTTTACCCTCTGATACCCACCCACTGTATCCCTATAAGAGCTAGCCCCCTGTCCCTGCGAGGGCAGAGAGATGTTCGTCCCTGGCCTCCCTTCGCCGGGTACAGACCAATAAAACTACCTCGTGTGGAACAGCTACACGGGCCTCTTGTCTCTCTCCCTTGTCTGGCCTGGAGGCTGCCCTGCAGAGCTGAGCTGGAATCACGAGCTGACAATCACTAAAGAGCTGACAGCTCCTGCACGGGCCCTCCAGCCAGCAGCTGAGGGAAGACACCGGGCCTCCGGAAGGCGATTCCTTTTGGGACCATCTCTCCAGACCGGTCACAGCTTCCTCGGTCAGAGCTACTGACCCCATACCAGCTGCCATAGAATCCTAAATGGAACAATTGGCGAAAAATTAAGGTAGGATGCAGAAAAGTAGAGGGATCTCTTTACGAGAAAGCTTCCACCATTGCAATCACTGGAAATTTTCTAATCATTGCATTAGGGCTGAACCATGATGGAGCTGTTCTCTATCCTTTCCAGCATAGGGAATGGGCCTGTCAAATTGATGAGAAGTGGCAAACTGTTAATTTGGAAACTTGTATTGTTGGACAACAACAAGGGTTCATCTGTGAAAGTAATACAATTAGAGCTCAAGACATTTGTTTGGATACAGAACAAAATAGCTGTCATTTTGAAATTCATCCTAACAAGAGTCCTGAAACAGTGCTTGTGTATATAGGCAATGGATGTGCATGCTTAAGAACTGCTTGTGATAAGGTATTTATAGGAAATTTAGTAGTAGATACTAAGAATCATTCAAATTTTTATGTTTGTAACTTTACTAAAATCACAGGACGTGATTTCTGTTCTTTAGCCCCAGTTACTTCTTATCACCTTTTACAGTCCAGTTACACACTGATCCACCAATTATTGCCTACCCCCATTGGAATGAACCTTACTTTGGTAAAGCACTCGTTGCTCCACCAAGATTTAATCGAAATTTTGGAAAAGATCAAGAAAAACGGACAGAAAACCTTGGTAACTGTTCATCACAATGTGAAAGAAATACATTGTGTTCTAGAAAGAGGAAAGAAAGATGCTGAACACAGGTGGCGGGATACTCTTTTTGGGTGGTCACCTACTGCTACAGGTGTCCTGAACAAATTGTGTCATCCCATCCTTGTTCTCTTGATTTTAGTTTTGATTGGGTTTGTTTTATCAGCAATCTTACACATCATGAATTGCAGAATGATGAAACGGTTGACATCTGTAATAGATGTGCACAATTCGGAAAATATCCCATCCACTGTGGACACCCCTAAGGTTATTGACACAAGACGAACTACATGAGTATTAAAATAAGATGTGATAAGAAATTAGATGTGTATTTTGATTAAAAAATTACATCTGTATTTTGATTTAAAATTACTTATTCCTTCCTTTTTCCTTTTCTTTTCTTTCTCTTTTCTTTTCTTTCTCTTTTCTTTTCTTATTTTCTCTACCCTTTTTCCGGGATAGGCTACCAACATTGACGAGTCCTGAAGACTTCGCAACAACACTGAAATCATGCTGATGGAGCTTTCCTGATGACAATCATGAGTCATGGGGTGGTGTAAGAGGCAGTCCAAAGCATCTGCCTCACGATCATCGCCGAGGACAGAGACTGAACACAGCAGTCCTGGCCTGGCTGAGGTGGGATGTCTGCCAACTGTTGCCTACGGGTGTGCCCACTGGGAACTGGTACGCATTCCTGAGGAGAATTAGTGCAGGTCACAGAGGACTGCGCCGTTCTTGCTGCCCAGGCAGGAAGGACTGCGCTGAAGCGGAAAGGAATGACCTGTCCTGTACACCTGTCCTGTACACCTGTCCTGTACCTGCTTCCCAAAGCAACGGGCCCCATAACAATGGCTGTAGATTTCCCAACCTCTTGGCCAGTTGCCCCTCGCTTCTAAAAAGGGTTATAAAGAGACTTTCTGAAATAACTGAGATGAGATCTCCCCACGGAAAGCAGACCAATCTATTGGCAGCAGAGCACGAGGACTTCGTCTCATCCGTTGGTAGCTATTCCCCCCCCTTTCTTCCTCTCTACTCTTTTACTTTGTTTTCTTTATCTCTCTCTCTCTCTTTCTCTCCTCTATCGCATTACTGTGTTGTGGGCACTTAATAAAGGTGCACTGTTTTGATTAAAACTGAAATCCTTTGTGTCTTTTTACACTCTGAGATCATAAACGAACCATCACAACCCCCACTTGTATTAGCGGATCGTGACAGTATCACATGGCTCCTTCGGGTCCCTCTGTTTAGGCTTAACTGCTTGTTGGGTGGAGTCGCGGGAGACAAGCACTCAAGGCATGATGTTCAGCAAGTCTCGATTTATTTTTCAAAACTACACTTACTTATAGTACCTTTAATTAGCTCATACATATTGCAAAAGTCGAGCTCCTCATTGGTGGGAGCTATTCCGTGGGATCTGCAAACACAGTGGTCTTATCTTCCTCTTCCATATGGTTTCTGTCTTCTTACTTATCTGAATGCACATTCTGTTATCTATGCAACTTCTTGCTCAAGGACTCAGTGTCTGCATCTTTACTAAGCCTGCTGTGTTATCATGACCTTTGCTTTTTAGCCATTCTTCAGAAAGACTCTCAACACTTCCCCTGTTTTCTTTTTGCATGATCATAGTCATATTGACTGACTTCGAAATTAAATTTTTTACACATGACATTATACAGCTAAGCATAAGTAAACCAAGCAAAACAATTATTAGCAACAGCATTAAGGATTTAATCACACTTTTCATCCATCCTTCTAAGCCCATCCACTCTGTAAGTCCTTCTAATCCGAAAAATCCGGAGTCTTTTTTTTATTTTTTGGGAGTGTTCAATCAAATTCTTAATTTCGGCGTGGATGGACTTAGAATGATCCTCAAGATCCATACAGCACATTCTTTCAAAGTCTTCACAGCCATGGCCGTGGGCTAAGAGTAGAAAATCTATAGCTGCTCTATTCTGAAGCAGGGCGTGTTGGACTGAACTCAGATCTTCTGCAAGTTCAGACAACACTCGGCTGGTACCGTTTGCCTGTTTAACTACCCAACATGCCAGTTTTTCTAAGTGACGATGGGCTCGTGCCGCAGCTGCACCAGGAACAAAAAGGGAGGTAAAAAGCACTTCTGATTTGCTCCATAGCGTGAGGTCATCCTGACATTCAGGTGTTATAGTTTCTGTTAAAGACCTCTGCCATCGTGTTCGGTGTGTAGCATTAGGATGGTGCTGTGGAAGTGCAAGACTCAGTTGGCCAAAGGTACAGGGCCCACCTACAGGCCTGGATGGAATACCTGACCAGGCACGATTCCCACAAATTAGGAAAAACCCTCTGGGTAACTTTCGAGGGAAAAACGTTCCAGGGGCTGCAAGAGATCGATTTCTCACGGTAACGTTGCACCATTCTAAATCCCACTGTGAAGCATTGCCAATAGGATAAATCAAGGTGGGGTTGGATTCATTCAGTCGACAGCCATTAAGGCTGCCCTCTTGGCATAAATTACGTGAACTATTAATATAAATACAGGCTGTAGCGTTAAGAGAATCAACTAGTTCTATCTCTTGTGGCTCAGGGCCCACCGGGAGTTTATCATCCCAGCTATCATACTCTTGTAGGCCAGCGGTAATATTCATTGTGGATTTTAATGGTCTAATAATTTTGAACTGGTTCTGGGTCTCGATTACGAAGTTACGCCATGTATTATCTGTTAGTGGTACTCCAACTAAGCATGTCAAAAATGGGGTACTGGGTGTGGCTAGGGAGGCACAGAATGTTGTGGTGTTCAATTCACGTGCCAAGGAGACCCAGATATTATCTCTAGGGTCAAACACCTTAGGAGGGTAGGAAAGGGGGTGACCCATTACTGAGCCTGCGATTAGCAGCACGATGCTTAAACCGCCGGCAAACATGATCCCACTTTCTTGGGTCAACTTGCCACTGAATGGGGACCCCGATATTTGGTTGGCACGAGGATTGCAAAACTACAGAGTAGCTATCGGCTAAGATCTTTTTTGCTAAATGCTGTACTGACCACGCTAATTCTCTTAGCCGCAGATCTTCAAGATTTTCAACTAATTGCAAACTGTCAATGATATTTTTGCCTGTGAGTTGTACTAATGCTCCTTGAGCCGTCTCACGGTGCCAGTGAAAACTGCAAGACTGACACCAAAACCCTTCTGATAGATGTCGCTGGTGGACCCACCACTGTAAATTACAGCCTCCGCAAAGCAATCTTACCCACGCCTTATGATTATTACAATTACATGCAAAGCAACTAGACTGGCAAAAGCGCAAAAAGTGTCTCTGCAAATGTGGGAGGAGATAACCCTCTATCTCCTGTTCAGAGTCCACAAGGAAGGTAATGTAAAACCGCTGCTCAACTTCCTGCAGGATTTGTGAGATCTTCCTCTGTACCCTTCTTTTCTTCTTCTGTTGTGGGTTGCTCATCAGTGACAACAGGCTTAGTCCATTTGGCCGGAACCCATAGGGGACCTGTCGGAGTGGACACACATAAGTAACCTCTTCCCCAGTACAAGGTTTTTACAGGATCTTGCCAAGGTCCCGTCTTGGGGTCTTTGTAGCGCACCCAAGGCATGGGCGTCGGGGGTTGAGGATAGGTTCCAAGGTGATGGACTCTGCCTGATGCAGCAGGAGACAACGCTTCCGTGGGCGGGAGGTGAGATCAATAGTGAGTAAGGTCAGAGATCCAGTAGAGCCAGGACTTGGCTGACACCTAGGTGCATCACAAACAGGCGGAATGCTTGAAGCCAGATGTGGTAATGGTACTAGTTGTGCTAACTTTTGTCCTGCCGGGATCTTAACGGGAGGATAATCGGTATGTGCTAAAATAAAAATTTCTCTAGCGGAGTCAGCATCAACAAGACCAGTCTCTACTAGGAGTCCTATTGTAATTGCAGATGAACGACTTACAATAAGTCCTTCCATAGCTTGGCCATTAATGTACACAGGTCCGATGACACCAGTGGGAATGCGATGGATTTCTGATGTTAGCAACTCGGTATCTACTGAGGCTGCCAGGTCCAGGCCGAGACTTCCGCTTGTCGCTGGGCGGGGACAGGTAGAGGTGCTGGAGCGGTTACTTGTGTCATCGCACGGCCGCTGTTCGCGCTGGGTCGCTAAATTCTTGCGGCTGTACATTCGCGACGAATATGACTGGGTGTCCCACAGCGATAACACTTCATGGGGCCACCTGGAGCTGGGCGGGGACGTGCTGCTGCCGCTTGGAGAGGAGCAAGGGCTGCCATAACCTGATTTTGAGAGCTAATAGCCTGTTCTTTAAGCCCTTCATCTAATTTTGCTAAGGCTTGTGCTAAGAATAGTTGCGAGCCAGTGGGCATGGTCGCAGCTTTCTCTAAAAGTTGCTGGACAGTCCAATCCCCTGGGGTGGAAGTAATAAGGGCACAAGTGGCTTGGTTACCATTTTGTAGGAGAGATTGTTTTAATAATGGGTCGTGCATGTGCTCTTGCACCCCAGCTTTTGAAATGGCTTCCATAACTTTGTCAACAAAAGAGCCTAAAGATTCCTCTCTGCCTTGCTTAATGTTCATATACATCGGGATCCCACCCGGGGCTCGGACTTTACCCATAGCTTTCTTAGCAACTGCCATAGCTTCCCGTAGCTTGGCAGGTCCTAGTGCCGCTTGAGCTTCTACTCTCATATGTTGACCCTGTCCTAGAAGTTCATCTACAGTGATATCTGCTAACGGATCTCCCTGGGGTCTAGCGAGATCTGCACTAACAGCTGCCTCCTCCCTCCAGCGAGCCTCAAAAAGCAGTCGCTGATGCGGGGTATACATGAGCTTAGTAATGCCTTTAATGTCAGCAGGAAGAAGGGTAAAAGCGTTAAAAATATAATCAAGCATCTGTTTAACTGGTTCACTGGTGACACCGTAATTCCCCACCGTTGCTCGTAGCTGAGCTAACAGCTTCCAATCCAGATTAGTCACCTGCGCGATATTGCCGCCCCCTTGCGGATTAGGGACAAATAAGACAGGGAACGCTATGCTGTCCTGAGCAGCCGCTAGCATGTCAGAATCACCCTTTTGTAAGCCCTCACGAGCAACCGCAGCCCAAAGTTCTCGATGGCCCCTAGCCATGGCCTCCGCGAGGTCAGACTCTGCCCCAGGGACAGGCTCAGGGCTAACAAAGGGGTTTCGCGAGCGAGAACAGTCCGGCGGAGACGGGTGAGGCAAGGGCGGAGGAGCAGGCTGCGGCAAGGAAGGCGTGGGAGGAGCAGGAGGTGGGGGGGGGAAGGCGCGGAAGGCAACTCAGAGGCAAGGGCCTCAGGGGGTACGTGAACCGTAGCAAAGGTGGGGGGATTAGGCGGACCAGAGAAGGGAGAGGGACCATGTTCCCCGTAAAGACGATTACGGTCCTGTGCAACTTTAATCTTTTCTGCGGCTTTCTTTTCTGCCTGTACCATTAAAAGTTCATTATAAACAACTCTCCATAGTTTAGCTATCTTTTTAGCTGGCTTATCGTCATCTAAGACAAGATCCCAGAGTTTGTCACTATACGCGCACCACTGACTTAATTCATGAATGGAGTGGGGGTCAGCGAAAAAACCGTAAGAGCGCGCATGCGTTAAAAGAGCGGGGAGGTCTTTATCAAGATCAATCCCTTTAAAATTACGCTTAAGCAAAAAAGCCTTAAAAAGTTCCTGTGCTGCTTGCCTTTCCATACTTACGACGGTACCGTTGCTAGCCCCTCCAGGCTTCGGCAGCACGTATCGGCGAGCCCGCCTGTGCGGTCGCTCGGGCGCGGAGGAAATCGCTGCAGTATACGAGACCTCTTTCGCCGTCCGTCTAGCTGCGGGACCCGACCCCAACGCAACTCCCCCGTCGCATAAGGCTAGGGCAACTTCTCCTGTTCGGGCGCCAGATGTTGGGTGGAGTCGCGGGAGACAAGCACTCAAGGCATGATGTTCAGCAAGTCTCGATTTATTTTTCAAAACTACACTTACTTATAGTACCTTTAATTAGCTCATACATATTGCAAAAGTCGAGCTCCTCATTGGTGGGAGCTATTCCGTGGGATCTGCAAACACGGTGGTCTTATCTTCCTCTTCCATATGGTTTCTGTCTTCTTACTTATCTGAATGCACATTCTGTTATCTATGCAACTTCTTGCTCAAGGACTCAGTGTCTGCATCTTTACTAAGCCTCCTGTGTTATCATGACCTTTGCTTTTTAGCCATTCTTCAGAAAGACTCTCAACAACTGCTTTCTGCTTTGCAGATCTGTCACCTCTCACTGGCACTTTGGAGCTCAGCCCTGGAGCAGCAGCATCCTGAGCTGCTGGAGTGAGAGGCTGCTTGGCTGTTTTCCATGTCCTGGTGCCCTGGGGCAGCTGGCCAAGCTGCACTGTGCCACTGGGAGTGGGATGCCAGCTCAGCCCTCACCAGCTACACGAGCTGGTGGATATAGAGTGTGTCCTCGATTGACTCCCAGCAATGGCATCTGGTGGCCCAGGGTTGTCAGCCCAAGCTGTCTTCAGGCTGAGGGTTGCCTGAGTTAACCTTGGAAATCCCCGTTCATGTGGCTGGGCTTGAGCATGAGGAGTGACAGATGGGCACAGCCCGTAGTCTTCTCCAGAAGCAGGGGTGAATAAGTCTGTGGGATAGGAGGCATCGGGGGGACACAGCCTCTCACTGCCTGCCTGGGCCCTGCTCACCTGGGCACCTCTCCACAGGCTCAGGCAGGATGTGGCCAACAGGAGCAGCACGCACTTCGATGCAGTGGCCCAGATCTGGGGAGAGGCTTTCTTCTTCAAAGGTGAGCGCCAGGGGTCTGTGTCACCCTGTGGTGGCTTTGGTGTGACAGCACCAGAAGCAGCACAGTGTGGGACAGGCTGGGGTGGGTGGTGAGGATGAGCTGGCTGGGGTTTGTGGGCTGCTCCCACAGACCCAGGGAGACACCTCACTTACCTGAGTGTGTGGCTGGACTAGTGACAATCCAGCACAGCAGTTTTTTTCTGATCCATTGCACTGGACTGCCCAGGTGAAGAACTAAAATCTAATATTTGTGCTATCAGTCAAAACTGAGGTTGAACCAAGGATGAGCAGAGCAGCAAGAGCACTCCACTGCTTTTTTCCTGGATACCTCCAGCCTTCCTTTCCTCCCATGCTTCACCTTCCCTAATGCTGCTTGCCATGCGTCTCTCAAAGACAATGTGTACACAATTGAGGACCGTCTGGTTTCGTGCCAGCAAACACTTGCTGGGAGTGTGTTCCCGGGCTGCCCAGCTGTTGATGAGGATCCCATTGATGCCTTCTCAGCTGTGCAGAGCCTGTGTAGGCTGGACTCTCTGGGCTTGTTTTCTCATCTATCCAAGATGTAAAAATGCCCAGGGGAATTTCTTTGCATCCCTGGCCACCATTTGGCCACCCCAAAGCCATCCACCAGGGAAGCAGAAGCGTTTGCCCCAGGGATGAGCGGCAGCATCCAGGCATCTGGGTATCACAGTGTGAGCCTTGGGTCACAGGCAAGAACAGCAAAAGGGCTCCAGAGAATTTGGTGTTGCCTGTGCCCTGAGGGAAGCACAATATGGAGGCTGTTCTACAACATTATTTCTTTTGATGCCAGCTCCAAAAAGCCACAGTGAAGAAGGGAAACCCAGAGACATGAACTGGTGTGAGGATAAATGGCTGTCTGTCTCTCAGAGGGGAATAAGTGATGAAGTAAAGAGAAATCCATCTTGGTGTCTGTTTTTGGATATATTTATTGCAGGCCAAACAGAAAATGTCAAGAGCACAGGGTCAGTGGATGCCAGTTGCATGTCTCCCTCTAGACCCCAGCACTTTCCTTGCAGCCCCCATTGCTGCCCCCGAACCATCCTGTGCACCAAGAAATGGGGATATCACCTCTGGGGCAGGATTTAAGTGATCCCTAGTGCTGAGCTCTGTCCCTCAATAGGCATTTTATTCTGAGCTGCTCCAGCTGGTTCCCTAGATGGAAAGAAGCCTCTTCCAATGCGAAGGCACTGGGACTGGAGCTCCCCGGAGCTCATAGGCTTGTTGTTTTGAAGGCAATGGTGGGTTATCTGCACTTTGGAATCACGGCTTGCTTTGTAGGTGCCTCACTACAGACTCCTGAAGTTTTAAACGCCTTTGCCCTGTGTATGTGTGTCTGCATGGTGTGTGCAGCAGTCTTGCCAGATGCAACCAAACTCTGGACAGTGTGGAACACAGGTGGGATCAAAATTACCTGGAATTAAGAAAGCAATTGCCTCAGCCCATCACCCACATCTTGGCGCAGCAGGACCTCACACTTGGCTTTCATCACGTTCACTTTGCCAGCTCAGAGCAGGGTTTAAATTGAGCTTTTTAAACAAACATGGGGTTGGGATTTTGTTTTTTAAATTATTTCTGCATGCTAAAGGCAGCAGTTCCCCTGTGGATCTGGCTTTGGCTGATGATCATCCATGCAGCAGCAGCACTGGCTGGGCCGTGGCAAATCATGAGCCCAGGCAGCCTGGGGCCATCACGTTCAGAATTCCTTGCTACTTAAGTGCTTTATTTTCTTTCTTTTTCCTGATAGCTTATAAAAACCCAGCCAAAGTAACCAACAGCTCAGGCTATTCCTGACTTTGGGGGTAGATTTAAGGCTTCCCTGCTGCAGCTGCTCACCTGCTGAGCCCATCACTTGCGAAGGGATGAAATGTCAAAAGTACTCAGGCTTCCCTTTGCGTCTCCAATGAGCCCAGGGCACTTCAAAGTTCAGATACACATCTGCTAAAGAAGGAATTAAGTTGAGCTTTATTTCTTGCTTAAAAAGTGACAATCAGACCTCGTCTAGTACCTTGCTAATCACAGAGGCAGATATCATCATTATTTAATTACATATGTTTCCGTTGATGTATATGGCCACCAAATTTGAATCTTAGGATCTTTTTACATTCTTAAAAAGAATCTGTAATTATGAAATTCCTACCATATTGGAATGTATTATTCATTTATGTTTCAGTAAGACAGAGCAAATATGCAAACTGGAGCAGAAGAACAAGAATATGATATAAATCTTTATAATTAGAATAAAACTCCCTCTCTGCAGATGTTAAAATGTTAGTGTTTTGCCTCCTGTATTATAAGGCTAAAATCCAATTTTCATAAAAGTTTAAAAGCTGGTGTCACAGTCTGCCAGCTCTGGAGAAAGAGCTGAGCGTGTGGGGAATACAAATCTAAAGATGCAGCTTTGGTTTCTATTGCTTATCTCCCCTCAGAAATCCATGCAAGACCAGATGCAAATAACATGCAATAATTTCTAACAGGCAATAACAAATACAAGACAAAGTTGAGAGTTGCCTCTTAAACATCTTGCTCCAGCTCACATCACTCTGTGGAGCTCTCTGGAGAAAACACAGCATGAAAAGTGCCGCAAAAAGGCTGAGAATCCCAGAGCCAGCACAGAGTTGGGTTTGGAGTTGCCCTGAATACCATTAAGACTCTTCAGGAAATCCCACATAAGGCTTTTATAGCTAGAAAAAGTTTGTCATCCTTCCCACAAAGGATAAATCTGTTTCCTTTTCCATCATGCAAAATATTTCAGAAATCCCCAAAATACTCTTTCCTAGCTGGGGCAGTGCTGCTGCAGGTGTTGAAGTGTGTTTGCTGGCACCACCAGTACATTCATCCTGGAAGCTCTGCAGGACTGCAGTCCCTGTTTAGTATCCTGCACCTCTAGATGGTACCAAAGTCCTTAATTGTGGCTCCTTCCCCACCTCAGTCCTTCTGGATTTATTCTGATGGTTTCCTCCTCCTCTATTTTCTTGCTCCCTTTCTTCATTACAAAAAAACTCCTCTGGTATTTCTGTGTTTCATTGTAACATCCTAGACATTTCCAAACATGAAAGCAGCTGGACATCCTGTGTGCAGGAAACTGTGGCTGCTCCAGGAGAGGAGGAACAGGGATGTTTTTTTGGACGCTCTTGCCTAAGGCTGTTGGTGCCTTGTCCCACCAGCTCGCAGGATGTCCCATGCAGAGAGGAGGGAGGAGATGAAAGGCTCCTCTCTCTCTCCTGCCCTGGCTCAGCGGCGCAGCCTCACACTGTGGCCAGGAGTATAACAACTCCAGTGCAATGTCCAGAGGATTATTTTAATCAAAAAAAAAAAAAGGAGATTTATTCTAATGACTGCCAGAAATAGAAAGCAGTCACAGCTGCTGCTGGAAAGCAGGATGGCTCTAAATCACGGCTCCCACCTCACACACTTTGCTTCCTGATGCTGCTGCCCACCTGGCACTCACCCCCCAGCAAAGGTGGGTTGAATGTGGCTCAGTAATGTCCAGTCTGTCCCTCCAGGCAAGTATTTCTGGAGACTGACTCGTAATAAGCACTTGGTCTCCCTCCAGCCAGCTCAGATCCATAGTTTCTGGTAGGGCTTGCCACTCAACCTGCACAGCCTGGACACAGTCTATGAGAGAACCACAAGATTGTCTTCTTCAAAGGTGAGAGCAAACATGGTGCTGGAGGTGTAGAGCCTGGTGCTAGGCAGGAGACACCAGTGCCAGATGTTAAGCATCTTGAGGGCAGGTCTGAGACCTGTTGTCCATGAGCAAGGCCAGGAGAAATGAGCTGGCAGGAAGGGCGACCAAAAGGTTAGTGATCATGTTCCCCAGAAGATAAGGGAAGTGTCACTGAACATGAAGTTCAGCCAAATGTAACTTAAAACTGAGCTTTTCAAGAATGAAACACAAGCAGGAACCACCCCTACACACACTCACAGGTGTTGTGTTCCTCCTTTGACCTTTTCTCTTTTTAGTATTTGTTGCTGAGAAAAGAAGTCAGAGAGGGGATAAAAATGAAACTTAAGACCTTGGGTTTTCATAATTATATTTCTGTTACTATATTTTGTCTTAAAATAGGTGGTATAATTCTCTCTTTTTATTTAAAAAAACTTGCAAGTTTTCTTTTTCAGAAGATCTGGAGGAACATTTTAACTCTTGGTTTCTGTGCAAACATCCGAGTCCCCCACAGACCATCCACCTGTGCTGGTTAGATGCCACCCATGCACTCAATGTCACCCAAGATCCTGGCAGGCACTGACTCTTGATTCACCAAGGCTGTGAACTTGAAGTGCTAAACACATCCCAGCCCTCCATTCTTCTTGTTTGGAAATGGCTTTTTGTCTTCCGACTGTTCTGTTTGAAATGTGGTGCAATTATCGGTTTCAGAAGTGCTGAACCAAGCACTTCTGGAAGCAATAATTTGATTTCAGTTCCCCCAGCCAGGCCAGAGAGATGGCTCATGTCTCACGCAAGCCCCTACGCTTGCAGAAGCCTTTCCAAGTACAGCTGAAGCCCTCCTGGACTGCCGGCACACTGAGCCCTGCAGAGCCACACCAATCCCTGCATCTCCCCACGGAACAGTGTATGGAAGGCTCTGCCGTGTGTGTCCAGCTGCCTTGGGCAGCCCACCCTGCTCTGCTTTCCCAGAGGGAGTGCGGCCAGCTGGAGCATGCCACCCTTTATGCCTGGCACCAGACCCTCCCAGTCAGGTCTGCAGACCACAGTGGCCCTTGCTCGCTTCCTTCCCTCCCTCCCTCCCTTCCTTCTCTCCCTGTTGGGGATGAACAGACAACCAACCGGGAGCTCAGGTCCAGGGGCTCCTCCCAGCTGCTCAGGAGGCTGGAATTCCAGATGCACCACAGCTGGCATCTTGTCCCTGCCAGGCAGAACACTCTGCGGTCATGCATTATCTGTGTGTTACTCCTGCCTACAGAAACTCAGAATCTTCTTTCCAGCTACAAAATATGTCTTATTCTCTCCCTCCAGCGCTGTTTCATTGATCCCTGGGCAGAAACCAAAGCATACAAATTACCTCGGCCTCTGAGGTCCTGCTGCTGACACATGGGCATGCATTTAAGGGCCTCTTCAGACATTCTAGAAAACCAAGAGAGGAAAAAGTCTGATCCTTAAAACAGGCTATGCAATACCTAAAAAGACACTGCAGGTTCCCAAATAGATGTTGTAAAAGAAGAAAGACTGTCCCAGTGGTTAGAGAACTATGAAGAAATTGAGACATCTGGATTAATTTACGTGTTCACACACAGACCAGGGCCCAGTCCCATCATGCTTCATTTTTATTGGGAAGAAACCCCCATATTGACGGTTCTCTCCCACCCAAGGTCAGGCCAAGGGGATGGCTGTGTAAGACCCTTGAAGAGCAGTGAGTTGCTCGTATGGGATTTATCCAGTCCCTGTGCATCCTCATATCCCTTATAATCCACAGATATCTCAGCCCATCTAGCTCTAGAAAATGGTGATTTCTCTTCCAAAGTGGACTATGCTTGGCTTCTCAGGAGCCAAATACCAGGTAGATTTTAAGGGTCATAAGTCAATGAAACATCCCACTAAACCATTCAATAGCCTTTAAAAACACACAACCAAAAAAATCTCAGGCATAGCAGCTCCCTCTGCTGAGTAAAGCTGACTCTGGTGTTCAGACCAGCTCCCCATTCCACATCTGCCAGCCAGGCCAAGCAGAGGCTGCTGGGGCTGTGGGAGATGTTCCTTGCTTGATTGATTCCCATTGCTTCACACAGGCACAGCTTTTAGTCCTTTAGTGTAAACACCAGCAGATTACTGATTCCTCTTGGAGCTGCAGCCAGGTAGGAGCATAGCATGCAGGGGAAGACAACCTCTCTTTTTTTAGTGGTGGGGGGTGGGTTGTTTTGGTTTTTCTTTTTTTGTTGTTCCACAAAATAACTATCCATAAGCAGCACATGAAGAATCAGAGGAGGCAGGGATGCTTCCATGGCAATCTCCATCCCAACCAAGGAGCCTTATGGAGACAAAGACTGGTGTCTCAGCAGCTGTCCTGATGAGGTCACCAACAGGTGTTCAAAAATTAAGTTCATTTAGCGTGGGGGTGCATGATTTATAAATAAAGCCTGTGAAAGGCTTTCAATGCACCCTTAACTCTTTTGAATTATTCATTTTGATGATCAGAAATGGAGCAGGAGTGGGGCACTGCTGCTGCTGGACAGCCCTCAGAAAGGATGGCTGCTGTCTCCTCCTGGCAGGCGCCTTGCTCATCCCTTCCCCAGCTACTGGCAAAGCCTGCCTGAAGTAGCCATTAGCTCTGGATGCAGCAGCAAGAGGCTCAAGCTCCCCTGGGGTTGAAAATGCCCCACTTCCTACTACCGAAAAATATCTATGTGGCATAAATAGAGCGTCTGCCAGGCTCCCAAGCATTGTCCCATGCCTGGATCCTCCAGTCCCACATGGAGCCCGTTGGCCAACTCTCCTCCACAGCAACATCCTTAGATGGAAAAGCCACCTCCACCCTCCAGAAGAAATGACCTATCATACTGTTGTTGCATATTGCTCAGTTTTGATATTTCCCAACTATTTAAAATCCCAGAGGAGTTTGTGAGGATCAAGAGTTGGAACACTTGTCCTATGTAATAGGAGGGATGAGGATTTCAAGGGGGGGCATCTGAACCCTGAGTGTTTAAAGCCGCAACCTGCCGTAAACGCTGACGTGCCTCGGATTTCCCGGGGGGCTCCTCGGCGGGGGCGCCGCTGACCCCACCACCCGCGTCCCCACAGCGCAAACGCCGCAGGAAGCCGCGCTGAAAGCGCGGGGCGGGCTCAGGCAGCCGAACACACGGAGGCCGCCCCCCCTGAGGCGCGAGGAGCCCGCGGCGCCGTCTGCGTGCCTACCCAAGGGCGCATGCGCACGACGCCGCCGTCTGTGGTGCGGCCTCGCGTTACTGTCGCTCACCCGCTCCTCCATCTTGGGTGGGAGCGGGCGCCGCTGCCGCTGCCGGTGCCGGTGCCGGTGCCGGTGCCGCGGCGTGCTCGGCGTGCTCGGCGTGCCCGCTGCTGGCCTGGCAACTGAACACGGATTTGTTCGGAATCTGACTGCACCACTGTGCTCGCGGTTCAGAGAAACTGTAAACTGTCTTCAGTAGCTCGGCTTAAATTTAGAACACTTTGAGATCTGCTTTCTCACTCACACTGTATTATTAAATGTACATGGAATGTATTGGGGGTTTATAGGCTTAGGGGGGCTTGAGGGGGTCCGAGTAGGATTTGAGGGGTCCTGGGGGGCCATGATTGAGGGGGGTCATGGTTGGGTTTGGGGGAGTTTATGATGGTTTGGTGGTGTCAGAATGAGATACGGAGGGTGCTGGCGGCAGATTTGGGGATCTGAGGGGATGGGAGTGCTTTGGGAGAGGGTTAAGAGGCCGGAGGGGGCTTCCTGGGGCGACCCAGAGGGGATTTGGCATCCTGGGAGGGTCAGGGTGGGATTTGGTGGTTCTGGGGGGCTATGGGGAGGGTCGGGGTCATCAAAGTTGGACTTCGGGTGAACTGAAGGGGAAATTAGGATGTATTTTGAGGCGATTCCGGGCCCCCACTCACCCTTTGCACCCCCTTCTCCCCCTCGCCAGCACCCTCCCCCCAGCATGAACGGTCCCTTGGAGGGGCAGTCCAGACCAGACTCTGCCATCCTGCGCACGCCGCCCCAGGACAGGGAGGGGGGCCTGGATTCGGGCTGCGCCACCAGCTCCCCGCACCAGCCTGGCACAAGTGATCCCAGCAATGCTTCACCAGGAATTTCCTGGTGCACCTTGAGGCCAAGGTTACCCGATGGGCCGCTGAGAACGGGGGGGGCAAATTGTGGGGGAGGACCCCAAAAGGGTGCCCCCCCCCCCCCCAACTCAGCACCTCAGTTGCAATGCTACTCTGGCTCTGAGTTGTCCACTGCTGCTTCAGATTTGGAACCCCCTTTTGGGGGGAGTTTCAGAGGGTTTGGTGGTGCTCCCCCCGCCTTGAAGGAGGATGGGGAGGGAGAGGAAGACCTCCAAAACACCCCTGACTCCCCCCCGCCCCCCCTTCCCAAGTTGAAGTTCCGCAAAAAGTTCTTCCAGAGCATCGTCCAGAGCGTTCGGGGCATCCTGCACTTGAAAGAGGGAGGTGCCAGTGGGGGGGGGCCCACCACCCAGGCACCCCAACCCCGTGCCCCAACCACTGGCTCTTCCCATCCCCCCCAAACTCCAACTCTTTGTGGGGCTCCAGAGACCACCCAAATCCCCAGATTCCCCTTGAGCAGCTGCACCAGGGGAATCCCCTCCCAAAAACAGTGCACAGAGTTCCTGCAGCTGCTGTTCCCTGAGGATCTGGGGGGGGTGCTTGGGGGCTGGAGAACCCCAGAAACTGCGGTAGGGGGGGAAGAGGTGTCACCTCCTGCTCCATCGCGACAGCAGCAGTGCAGCCCTGGAGTTGTTCCTGCCCCCAGAGGTGGGTTGGGGAAGGTTTCAGGGCTGCTCTACTCCTTGGGGGGAGGCCCAGAGGAGTTTGTGAGAGCCAAAAGCGGGTTTGAGGGAGACCCAGAGGGAGCTGGGGGACAGGTACAGGGTGGGCCTTGTAAAGGGTTTGGGCAGGCCCTGAAAAAGTTTTGCGGCACCTTGAGGGGGGCTGAGGGTTCCCCAAGAGGACTGGAGGGGCCGAAAGACGGTTTGAGGTTTTGGGGGAGGCCCAAATTAGGGGGAACCAAAAAATGATTTGCAGGAGTCATTGTGGGAAAAAAACAGGAGGGAAAAGTGGAGCAAACAAGGAAAAAAGAGGGAGTGGGATGGATGGATGGATGGATGGATGGATGGATGGATGGATGGATGGATGGAGCTGGGTGTCCCCAGTGGCTCCCCCCACCCCCCCAAAAGGCCTTGAAGACCTTGCTGAGGCTCTTGTGTGTAATGCTGGCAGCCCCGCATCCAGCAGATCCCAGAGGCAGCACCTTTGTGATCCAGCTGGAAATGGGGTCTGTACCCATATTTTAGGAGTGAATTGGGTGGTTATGTCTTGGCTTTGGGGCTTATTGAGGGCTGGACTCAATTTCTGGGGGAGTTGGGCAGCTGTGCCACAGCTTGAGGGGGCTGCATCCCAGTTTTAAGGGTCCTCAGAGGGGATTGGGAGGGGCTGGACCCCAACTTCGGAGCTTTATCCTGGTTTGGGGACTTACTTAGTGCTTTATCCCAATTTGGGGACTCTGGAGGTCCCCCGGAGGTTTTTGGGGGAATCCTGACCCTGCTGTTCCCATTCCCATATGGACAGGAGCTGCTCCCAAAGGCTCTGGACCCATGGCAGCAGCAGCAGTGGCTCGAGGACCTCAGAGACTGTCCGAGCCCCCAGTGTGAGCCCCCCACACATTTGTGGTGTCTCCCTGTCCTCAGGGACCCCCTTTTCCCCTCTCTCCCAGCTCCCATCCCCTTTTCCCCCCTTTTTCTCCCACTTTTCCCTCACTTTTACAGGTTTTACCTTTATTTTCCCCATTTTTATCTGTTCTTCCTTGTATTTCTTCTTTTTTTCCCGCTTTATAATTTTCTGCCCCAATTATTTATTTTCTGTGTTTCTCTTCCCATTTTCACTTTTTCTTCTCATTTTCCGTCCTTTTTCTCCACTCTTCCTTTCCCCCTCACTTTTTAAATTCCTTTCCCCATTTTACTCCATTTTAAACCAAGTTTCTTCATTGTTTGCTCCATTTTTCCACTTTCACACTTTTCTATTGTTCTTTATTGACATTTTGCTGTCAATTCTTGCCATTTTTCTATAATTATTTTTCCTTTATTTTCCTTCTCTTTCCTGACTTTTCCAAGTTTTTGTTCCTATTTTTGCTTAATTTTTTTGTTTTCTTTTGTCAATTCTGTTGGTTTCATTCCCATATTGCCATTCTTTTCTCCTTTTTTTTCCTCTTCTCCCTTTTTTTTCCTAATTTTTGTGTGGTTTTCTCAAATTTTCTGTGGGTTTTTATCCATTTTAACCTCTTCCGCCCAGTTTTCCCTTTTCTTTTTTCCTCATTTTCCTCTGGTGTTCCCCCGTTCCCCTCCACTAACTTCCTCTTTATACCCCCTCCAGGCCCCACTTTGTGCACCCCAGGCACGACCCCGAGCCCTTCTTGGATGCAGAGCTGTGTCAGAGGGACAACATGGAGCTCCTGGCTCGAGGTAACCCCCAAAGCGCCCTCAGACTGCCGCAGGCCCCTCTCCTGCCCTCCCCTGTTGCCCCAGGTGCTTACGGGGACCGTCAGATCCGCTTGGCCCCTCCGCTCCATCCCCTCCTAGAACTGCCCCTCCATGCCCCCATGAGGAGCCCGCAGGACCCTTCACAGCCCCGCTGCCCTGCCCTTCACCAGCCCCCTGATGCAGCACATCGGGGGGCAGCTGGACCCTGAACTGGGGGGGCATCGGGGCAAATGGACATCCTCTTTGGGGAAGTTATCTTGATTTCGGGGCTTATTTTGGCATTTGACCTAGTTTGGGGGGGACTGGACCTGAAATGGGGGACTGCACCCCCATTTGGGGGGGATTTATCCCAGTTTTGGGGCTGTTGTATGGCTGGACTCCAGTTTTGGGGAGAGCAGGGGTTATCCCAGGCTTGGGGGTGCCCAGTGGGCATTTGGAGGCTGTACCTCAGTTTTGGGAGGATTGGGGGTGATTTATCCCAGTTTGGGGGTCCTTTAGGGAGAGGTTTTGGGGCTTCTTAGGGTGGTGGGGACTTCTCCCTCCCCAGGACCCCGAGTTATCCCCCAAATTGCCACAGGACCACCCTATCCTGGCTTTCCTCCCACTGCCCTCCCAGACATCCTTCCAGGGCTGTTCCTTTTCCAGGCAGTGGTGCTGGACTTGGACCCAGAGCTGGGGGAGGGTCCCCTTTGGCCCCCTATGAGCTGGGGGAGCCCCCCTGGCACCCGCTGGCTGCGTTTCCATGGTTCCACGGGACCCTGTCCAGGCTCCGTGCAGCCCAGCTGGTGCTGTCGGGGGGCGCAAGGGACCACGGGCTGTTCCTGCTGCGGCACAGCGAGACCCGGCGTGGGCAATACGTGCTGACTCTCAACTGCCATGGCAAGGCCAGGGTGAGGGGGCTGGGACCCCTGGGGTTGGCAGTGCAGAACACAGGCTTGGGGGCTCAAAGCATGGGGGCTTGGGCAGTTAAAATCTGGTTTTGGGGGAGCTAAAGGCCAGGTTTTGGAGCCTAAACCCAACTTTTGGGGTCCCAGGTGTCAGTTTTGGGGTCCCGATGCCAGTGTTGGGATGTCAGGAACTGATTTGGGGGCTCAAAACCCAGGTTTGGGCCAATAAAGTGCAATTTTGGAGGTGTCTAAGAGCCATTTCTAGTCTCTTAACCCCCATTCTTAGTTGAGTCCCCAGGTTTTGGGTCTGATCTCCCATTTTTGGGGTCCCTGTCCCCAATTCTGGGGTCCCTGAGCCCTGTTTTCTGGGGTCTGCAGCATGTCTTGGTGTCCCTGAATGAGGCCAGCCGGTGCTGGGTGCAGAACCTCTTATTCCCAAGCATCTTTGACATGTTGGACTATTTCCGGGTGCACCCGATTCCACTCAAGTCAGAAGGCGATGTCACCCTGCTTGCCTATGTCGAGGCCCCACGCTGGTTCTCCGGTGAGGGGGGGTCAGGGTGGGATTTGAGCAGTCTTGGGGTGGATTTGGTGGTTCTGGGGAACTCTGGGGAGGGTCATGGTGACCGAGGTTGGATTTGGGTGAATTTGGGTGGGGTTGAGATGAATTTTCAGGTGTTTTCAGGCCATCCCCCCTCATCCTTTGTCCCCCTTTCTCCCCCTCCCCAGGGCTCTCCCCCCCACACTCGCCGCCAGGCTGGCATGAGTGATGCTGGCGCCAGGCATGGGTGGCCACTCACAACTTTGCCCGGCACTGTCACGACTTTGTGGAGTCCCACCTGGGTGGGCCTGAAGCAGCCGCTGTTTCCCGATGCCTTTCCTGGAGCACTTTGAGGCCAAGGTCACCTGAGTGGCCACTGAGGATGGCAGGGGAACTTGGTGGGTGGGGGCCTCCCAAATGCCACCACCACCCTAGGGTGCCCCTGTGGCTACACGATTCCATCTCTGAGGTGTCTGCTGCTGCTGTGCACTCAGAACACCCTTATTGTGGAGACTTTTGAAAGGTTTGGTGATACCCCCACCTTGCAGGAGGTGTTTTTTTTGTTTGAGTTTTGTCTGGGTTTGTTTGGTTTTTGGTTTTTGGGGGTTGGTTGGTTGGTTGTTTTGTGAAGGCAATTTAATTCAGCAGCATTATAAGAATAAAAATCAGGATTCAGAACAGAGTTGTTTTATTAAAATTAAATGCTTTGGTATACTATATTCCTTGAGTCTGATTAAAGGTATAAAAATGTTATTGATGGGTAAGTAGGCACATGGTTAATGAGTATTTCTGTGATGGGTGCACTCCCTAGCAGACTTTTGACAATTTGACTCCATTTTGCACTCTTTTATTTAGTAGCATACAAATTAGGGCAAATGGCAGAATTTTGCTACCAAATAAATAGTGTTATTTTGCTAAGATAATGTTTAATCTGTATCCTGTGAAAGAAAATGTATTTTGAAATAGTTTTCAAATGCTGGTAAATCTGAGTACAGAATGAATAGATTTCGTTGCTTGTTTGAAAGACCTGGAAGAAATGGAAGCTGCATTTATTACATGATGAGATTTTTGGTTTCTTCTATCAGAGATGTACACTGGAAACTTGGAAGCAATTTGTCTTTGTAACACTGGCAAACAGTTGTAGTCTCTCTCCATTATTGTTTTTTTACAGTTTAGTTAACCTATAGCTAATTAGAATGAGCCTGTTAATGTGTGGTTTCTCTGCGGAAGTTTATTTACTTTGCGAGTACTCACCGAAATCTTTGCTGTTTCTGAAGGTGATTTACAAGCAATAAACTCAGTTTGCCCATGTTAAAAGTACTTTTCTTCTTTTCTTTTTAAGATTGTTACTAATTTTGAGAGCTGATAGTAAGAGATGAAGAAAAATACAGTCTTTGGACTAAATCAGCTTATGAGACCTTCTGAGACCTTATGAGACCTTATGAGACCTTCTGCTGAACTAGAGATGCTTAGAGGCTGTTTCAGTGTCTAGTCAGAGTCCTATTCTTACATAATTTTAAATCCAGACAGTGGCTGCACTTACGGTTTACAGTAATGCCAGAAGAGAGATGGATCCTATTACTTGCCCCGATTGTACTAATATTTACAGGTAGTGTGTTGTTAGAGAAGAACATGTTAATAAAAGGAAAAAACCCTAAACATGTATTGATTAAGGATAATGTGTATATGTGGAGTTTTTTACTGTGTGGGTTTTTTTAACTCTGTCTTTTCAAATCATTGATTTTTTTTAATTTAATTTAAAATGACAGGTATTTCAGAAGAACTGAGAATTATGTGTCTTGTTTTTAGGGTATAAAATAATTTCAGTTTTCTTCATACTTAAATTAATTCCACAAAATATTTAAGGAAATATAGAATTTGTAACTAGTTAAATTGATCTGAGCTTAATCCTGCTGATGTTGACTCTTCCTGTCTTGTTTCAGTAGAAGCTCAGCCCCTATCTTTTATTTACATAAATTTCAGAAATGTATATTGCACATTCTCCAATAAATCAATTATCATACAGATTTGCTTGTTTTCATTGGAGAGTCTGCCCTTCTCCTGGGACGAGAAGGACAAAGTCTCAAGATTTGACACTATATGTCATTCCATAGCTGGCATGATAAGGTCTCCAAATTCCGTGTTGGCCTCATCATCGGTAAGTAGTACCAATACTGCAGTGTTGTGATATATTCTGTTACTTTTACAACTTAAATAAGATTTTTTTTTTCTTGAGATATCATCCATTTCCATCTCAATGGACAACAATGACATTAAAATAATGTTATCTAAACAGTGTTCTGATTGATCAGCATAATATAATCAGGATAATATCATGGCATAATGGTATGTCAGAACAACTTGCCACACTTTAGAAGAAAGACAATTTGTATGTTCTTTGCAGCTCCTAGAGTGCATCCCACTGGAAGAAGAAAGTGTGGAGAGAGTGGCAAGCAGGAGGAAGGACCAGTTTAAATCTGCCCTTGGATACCACTTCCTCACAGTGAGTCTGTGCTGCCTGAAGTACCAAGGAAGTAAATTCTGGAGTATCTGTTTGTTCACCTGTTGAGCTTGGAAGAGACACACTGAACATGAAATTCCAGGGATGCTGCACTTACAGTAGTGACTGGAGTGAGAAGCAGTAGAAGGTGTTCACTGTCTGATTGTTCCCCACCTTCTCCTCAGTTTCCTGGGGCCCCTTTGCTTTTTCCAAGGTCTTTTCTGAAGTGTTTCTAAGTGGCAGTGAGATTTTCCGCAGTTGGAATTTGTTTCAGGAAGTGTGTCTCATTGTATAGTCTGCAATTAAACAGTTCCCATGCCAGGATAATTGCAGTGGAAGAAGGCAAATGAAGGCAAGGGTCTGGACTAGGATGCCCCAGGCCCCTGCCAAGCACAGGTTACAAAATACTAAACCACCAGGTTACAAAAATACTAAAAGCCCAGGTTGCAAGATACCAAAAAAACCAGCACACAAAAATACCAAAGAAACAGGTTTCAAAAATACCAAAAACTCAGGTCACAAAATACAAAAGCTCAGTTTCTAAACCACAAAAAAAAAAAAAAAAAAAAAAAAAAACAACAACAAAAAAAAACCAGAATAAGTTAGTTTCAAAACAATAGAAAACCAAATTTCAAAATACCAGAAAACCAGCTTTCAAAAACCCAGTTTCATAATACAAGAATACCAAGTTCCAAAATACCAAAAAACCTCAGTTTCAAAATACCAGAAAATCAAGTTCCAAAAAATCAAAAAAACCCAATTTCAAAATGTCAAATTCCAAAATACCAATTTTCAGATGTCTTAGATGTTCAGGATTCCCATACCCAAAAAATGCCTTCTTTTGAAAATGGGATCTGTGCTACCAAATTGGGTATTTTCTCCTCTGAAAAGCTTTGCCTTGATGACCATCAATACACATAATTTATTAATTTATTGATAAATTAATAATTTTTAATTATTTTTATTAATTTATTTTAATAATGTAGCCAGATGTACAAAGAATTTTACTTTAAAAGAAACACTTGTAGTAGTTTTCTGTTTAGTTTGTGTCTGTGAGAACTAGGATTTGGGCTGGAGAGCTGTGGTTGAGAACAAAGGATGGAGTAAATCTGCTTCCCAGATGCACAGGGAAAGACTGAGTAGCAGGCAATGGGAGTATTTATAAACTATATCAATATTTCAATATATCAGTTCAGGGTGGTGTGGTGATCTGTTTATCCACTGCTTTTCCTATCCTATATTGTTCCCCCCCACTTTCCCTTGCCCCTAGCCCTGGCCACTCCCTCGGGCTCTCCCTATTGGTTCCTGTACCCCAACTCTGCTCACGTTGTGCCCCTGAGCCCCTGACAAAACCCCCCTGCTCTCGGATCACAAGGTCTCTTTGCCTCTGGGGATCACTGGGACAAGATGTAACCATTAAAGGTCCTCTGAAACCCTTATGGAGAGACCCTTCTCGCCTCCTTTGCTGTCACTGTGTTGTAGAGCTGATAGCTGGCCAGAGCAAGACTGCGGAGCCGTCCGAAAAGGGAGGGCGAAATGGTCGCACTGCCCTAAGCAGCTCTGCTGAGCTCTCAGAGAAAGCTGCAGCTTGCTAAACCAAACCTGGCACTACAACAGGGTGGAGCAGTGACGGGAGTGCTTGGGTTCAGTCTGGGCCTGTCAGGCCATAAACAACCCAACCAAACCTGTGACCCCTCAAGGGATGTGTCAAACGCTTTGACAGAAATCCAAGTCAGTAATGATCCCAGAGGAAAAATTACCAGTAATTGCTTATGTTCTGTGGGGAATTTCCTCGATAATTACAAACCTCGGACGTAGGAAATTTTGGAGGCAGAATCCCAATTTTGGCCATGGGCATCTGATTGAGAAGGCCAGTTCTTTTCCACAGAAAGGAAAGCCCAATTCCCCAGTGTTTCAGGAGCAGACAGTGGGCTGTGCAGGGGTGGCAATGACCAGCAGGACCTTTCTGCACACCCCCCCCCACCCACTCCAAGGTGCAGCAGCCCCAGGTGTGACTGGTGAGGATGAGGAGAGGGCATGTCCTGCTGGAGGCTGCTTTCAGGGGGTTACTTGGGCACACCTGCACAGGAAGCTGCTGGAGGAGAGAGGCAGATGCGGGGGATACTGGGGGTCTCTCAAGGAATGATGGTTCAGAGCATCTTGCAGGGGCCAGGGGTGTCACTGTTATTCCCCAGAGAATGGCAAATCATGACACAAGTCCAGGTTGCAAGGTATGGCCGAGGCAACCTCGTTTAATCACCCATAACCTATGGTTTGCAAAAGAGAAATTACATGATTGGCCTATTAGCCCACCACCTCCCAAGGTGATAGGTTGAGCAGTAAGATACCCATTTCCAAATATTATTCTTACAAGACAGAAAACAATTCTAATGTTCTCACAACAACCTGCAGGTGCAGAAATGGTTTACATTCTTACAAACTGTTGTCCATCCAGTTCTCATGAGAACGAAAGCTTTCACAGCAAAGCTGTAAGAAGCTGTGAGAAACTGGATTTCTCTAACTGCTTTCTTATGAGAAAGGAAAATTTCACAGGAAAATTCTTCTGTCAGGCCCTGCTAGCATCTACACGGGGGAGCACCTGGATGCACCTGGGCATGGAGCATCGCTTAAAGAAGGTGCCAAGAGACAGACCCTCATGCAAGGGGCAGCACCTGAGCAGGTGAGCCAGCACATGGGTTTGCAGGGGGATCTTTCTCCTTTCCGCTTTTGATTTCATCTTGACAGTCTCTCCCCAGCACCCCCAGTCCCTCTCAAGCACCCTGAGAAAAAAGAGGACTTATGAGGATAAAAGGGGTTTAAATTGAGGGAAGAAACTCCTCTTCTGGTATTGTCTGTGTTTAAACTGGGGAGGTTCCACCTGTTACCAAAAATTCAGTAAAACAAAAAAACTCTTTAACACCAATGTAGTATTAAGAATCAGGCATTCTTTATTCGGCCGGATTCACAGGGGGACAGCTCCTCCCAATGCTGTGCATGCTGAGTACAGGGAAGTTTCTGTTTATATACTGTATTTCACATACATATTCATTGATTGTCCTGGACTAAACATACATATGATAATAATTTCCCAAAAATCATTAATGTATTTCCCTTTCCCTTTATGCACGCATTCCTCTGTCCTGGGGGTCTCTCTGGTGGTCCCTAGTGGTCATAGACCCCAGTGTTCAGCCGACCTGGCTGAGTTGGCAGGGCACTGGGGCTGGTGAGCTTCCAGTTCTCCTTCTTACACAATGGGCATTGTGCAGTAACATAGGCCAGTGGGTTTGGTAGAACAAGCATTGTGTTAGTTCACCAGGTGTAGACCATTTATCCTCTGGTAACACCCCTTCACCTGCAATTTTAAAGGTGTCAGTTAAAGGAAACCTTGCCTTTTCCATGCTGTTAGGGATATCAATTGACAGGAAACCCCCGTTTTCCATTATTTTCCCAGTTAAATGGAGGGCTAAACCCTTGACAATGCTATTTTACAGGATTGAATTGAGAGTAACTCCCTATTTTGAGGGGGAAGCTCAATTCTCCCTCCTTTTTAAGGGTTCGAATTGAGGGAAAAATCCTCCTTTTTCCATCAAGAGATTTAAAGTGAGGAAAACCCCTCCTTTTCAAATATTTTAGGGGATTGTATTAAAGGGGGGAACCCATTTATTTTCCACTGTTTTGGTTTAAGTAGAAATAAACACCCCCTGTTCCTTCATTTTATGGGGTTCAATTGAAGGAAGCATTCAATTGAATTTTCAGCATGAACCTCTGGTCTTTGTGGATTAATTTTCCTGATGTTACCCTGTTAATTTTCAATGTGGTGGGGAGGTGAAGATGTATATTTAAACTGGTATGTGGCCAGAATACTGTGTCTTGTGAAATCTATTTGACAGGAAGCCCTGTTAACACAGATGCTGCCTTTGGTCTTTGCTGTTCATAATATCCAACCAGGACTGCAAGAACAGCAGTCAGGACGTCTGAATACGGGTGGACCCATCATACTCTAGTAAAGGTCTCTAAATCTAGAGATTTGAACTTCTCAGCAGGAGCATGTGGCAGGACATCTCCCCTCTTTCATGGCTGGGGCATTTGGAAGAGGTAACTCAGGCCAGACTAATAGCGCAGCAAAGAGCCAGAGAGCTCAGCAGGAGGTTGCCCCCAGGCCCGTGAGAGTCTGCGACCAAGCCCTGAATAAACATCTTGGTATGAGAACAAATGTGGAAAGAGATAAAGCAAAATAAACATGAGTGACTGTTTGTTTTAGTTTGAAAGACAGGTGTCTGCCAAGGAAGGCAGGAGACTCCCTTGAAATGAAAAAAAATAATGCAACCCGCTTCCCTCCGAATTATTATAATTTTGAAATTAAGGGGTTTTCAGGCAAAGATATGAGGAAATAGGAATAACAGTTCTTTACTATTATATATATATATATGTGTATAACAAGGCAAACAGAGAGCAATAACTCTGGCAGTAACAGCAAACAATCCCAAACCCAGTGCCAGCCTTCTCGGCTGTCAGGCCCTTTCCCCTCGGGTGCAGTTCCGCTCGCAGCCGGCAGGGGCGCTGGCGGCTCTCGGTGAGCAGGGCAGGTGCGATGGTTCCCCCGCGGCTGCAGGGGGCGCTCCGGAGCGAGCTCGGGAAACACGCGGCACTGGCGGCCTGGGATCCCGGGAAGGGATGGAACAAAGGCCTCACAAATCCCTGGGCAGCCAATCCCAGTATCCTCGGGAACGGCAGGCTGGAACAGCAGGGATGAGCACAAATCCCGGGTGGCAGACAAGATGCATCCAAACTGCGGAGCTGCAGTGGGAACCCCCGGAGGGGTGGGCAGGCAGGGTGTGCGGGGCTACAGAGTAGCGAAGGCTCGAAGTAATGGCGGGGGCAGGGCGGCTGCAGCCTGGCTCCCAGTGGGGCAGGGAAGGTGGGCTTGGGATCCTGGGGTTTCCCTGGTAGAAGGAAGGAAGGTAGCTGAAAAAGCAGAAGCATGCCTTGCTGACGAATTCCTTCCAGCCTCTATCTCTGTCCAAATTCTGGGAACCAACAGCCCACAAGCCCCCAGGTGAAAAAGAGTAGCCAGCTGGACCCCTTCTCCAGTGGCTAGGTCTTTTGTTTTTCTTAAGCACCCAGTAATTTTTCCCCCTGGCAACATGTATGGGGAAAATTCTTTAAGAGAAAAAGAAAACAGGAGAACTCCTAAAACCCTAACATTATCCACCCCAAATTTTTCCCATACTAACATGTTACATGAAACTTAACCTTTTGAACCATATACATACATGCATCACCCAAATTATATATATATATACATGCTGATACTGATACAAGTACAGAGCCATGGGTAGTTCACCCTAAAACAAGGTCCCCTTGAGGTATGCATCGGATCTCTCCATCCTTTTGCATCACCCACCAGGTGCAACCTGGTCCCTGAGCAAAAACAACCCCACGGATGGGTTTGTCTTTGCTCGAGGCAGAATTAACCCAAACAGTTTTTCCAAGCATACCTCTCATGTGCACCACTGGAACCTTATCCCCATCTGTTGTTTGTAGGGGCTCGGATTGGGCAGGGCCTGCTCAGGTGCCTCAGGTGTTAACTAACCCGGTGGCTCCTGCTAAATGCACCTCCCAGTTTTTGAAAGTCCCCCCACCCAGTGCCTTCAAGGTGGTTTTAAGCAATCCATTACACCGCTCAACCTTCCCAGCTGCTGGTGCATGGTAAGGGATGTGGTACACCCACTCTATGCCATGTTCTCTAGCCCAGGTGTTTATAAGGCTGTTCTTAAAATGAGTCCCACTGTCAGATTCAATTCTCTCAGGGGTGCCATGCCTCCAAAGGACTTGCTTTTCCAGGCCCAGGATGGTGTTCCGGGCAGTAGCGTGAGGCACAGGGTAGGTCTCCAGCCATCCTGTGGTGGCTTCTACCATTGTGAGCACACAGCGCTTTCCTTGGCGGGTTTGAGGCAGTGTGATGTAATCAATCTGCCAGGCCTCCCCATACTTGTATTTGGACCATTGCCCACCATACCACAGGAGCTTCACCCGCTTGGCCTGCTTGATCGCAGTGCATGTCTCACAATCATGGATCACCTGGGAGATACTGTCCATGGTTAGATCCACCCCTCAGTCTCGTGCCCACTTATAGGTGGCATCTCTGCCCTGATGGCCTGAGGCATCATGGGACCATCGAGCTAGGAACAACTCTCCTTTCTGTTGCCAATCCAAGTCTATCTGGGACACCTCTGTTTTCGCAGCCTGATCTACCTGTTTGTTGTTACGATGTCCTTCATTAGCCCAGCTCTTGAGGATGTGAGCATCTACATGATGGACCTTCACGGATAGCTTCTCTACCCGAGTGGCAATGTCTTTCCACTCCTCCGCAGCCCAGATTGGTTTTCCTCTGTGCTGCCAGTTTGCCTTCTTCCACCTTTCCAGCCAACCCCACAGAGCATTGCCTACCATCCATGAATCAGTGTAGAGGTAGAGCTTTGGCCACTTCTCTCTTTCAGCTGTGTCCAGAGCTAATTGAACAGCTTTGAGCTCAGCAAATTGGCTCGATCCACCTTCTCCTTCAGTAGCCTGTGCAGCTTGTCGTGTGGGGTCCATACAGCAGCTTTCCATTTCCAGCCAGCGCCTACAATTCGTCAGGAACCATCAGTGAAGGGGGCGTATCATCTTTCACTCTCCGGTAGCTCATTATATGGTGGAGCTTCTTTGGCACGCGTCACCTGCTCCTCTTCTTCTTCAGAAGATAACCCAAAAGTCTCACCTTCCGGCCAGTTCATAATTATTTCCAAGATCCCAGGGCGACTTGGGTTTCCAATTCGGGCGCGCTGCGTGATGAGGGCAATCCATTTGCTCCAAGTAGCGTCGGTGGTGTGATGCGTGGAGGGAACCTTTCCTTTGAACATCCACCCCAGCACTGGTAGTCAGGGTGCCAGGAGGAGTTGTGCCTTAGTGACAATTACTTCTGAGGCAGCTTGGACTCCTTCATAAGCTGCCAAGATTTCTTTCTCTGTGCAAGTGTAGTTGGCTTCAGACCCTCTGTAGCTTTGGTTCCAGAATCCCAGTGGTCGGCCCCGAGTCTCCCCAGGCACCTTCTGCCAAAGGCCCCAGGACAGACCATGGCTCCCAGCTGCAGAGTAGAGCATGTTCTTCACTTCTGGTCCTGTCCTGACTGGGCCCAGGGCTACAGCATGTGTGATTTCCTGCTTGATCTGGGCAAAGGCTTGTTGCTGTTCAGGGCCCCAGTGGAAATTGTTCTTGCGGGTAACCAGGTAGAGAGGGCTCACGATCTGACTGTACTTGGGAATGTGCATTCTCCAGAAACCTATGGCACCTAGGAAAGCTTGTGTTTCCTTCTTATTGGTCGGTGGAGACATTGCTGTGATCTTATTGATGACCTCGGTGGGAATCTGACGTAGTCCATCTTGTCACTTTACTCCCAGGAACGGGATCTCTCGGACAGGTCCCTTGACTTTGCTCTTCTTGATGGCAAAACCAGCTTGCAGGAGAATTTGAATTGTTCTCTCTCCTTTCTCTAACACTTCGGTTGCGGTGTTCCCCCACACAATGATGTCATCAATGTACTGCAGATGTTCTGGAGCCTCACCCTTTTCTAGTGCAGCCTGGATCAGTCCATGGCAGATGGTGGGACTGTGCTTCCACCCCTGGGGCAGTCGGTTCCAGGTGTACTGCACGCCCCTCCAGGTGAAGGCAAATTGAGGCCTGCACTCTGCTGCCAGAGGGATGGAGAAGAAGGCATTAGCAATGTCAATAGTGGCGTACCACTTTGCTGCTTTGGACTCCAGCTCGTACTGGAGCTCCAACATGCCCGGCACAGCAGCGCTCAATGGTGGAGTCACTTCATTCAAGGCACAATAGTCCACAGTCAATCTCCATTTCCCGTCAGACTTGCGCACAGGCCAGATGGGGCTGTTGAAGGGTGAGTGGGTCTTGCTGACCACCCCTTGGCTCTCCAGCTCACGGATCATCTTGTGGATGGGGATCACAGCATCTCGATTTGTCCGATACTGCTGACGGTGCACTGTCAAGGTGGCAATTGGCACTCGTTGCTCTTCCACTTTCAGGAGCCCAACTGCAGAAGGATTCTCAGATAGTCTAGGCAGAGTGCTCAATTGCCTAATGTCCTCTGCCTCCACAGCAGCAATCCCAAATGCCCACCTGAGTCCTTTTGGGTCTTCGTAATAGCCATTCCGGAGGAAGTCTATGCCCAGAATACACGGGGCCTCTGGGCCAGTCACAATCGGATGCTTTTGCCACTCCTTCCCAGTCAGGCTCACCTCGGCTTCCACCAAGGTCAACTGCTGCAATCCCCCTGTCACCTAAGCTATGGATACAGGTTCTGCCCCCACATGTCCCAATGGCATTAAAGTCCACTGTGCCCCAGTATCAACCAATGCATTATATTTTTGTGGCTCTGATGTGCCAGGCCATCAGATCCACACCATCCAGAAAAGCCGGTTCTCCCATGCCTCTTCCTGGCTAGAGGCAGGGCCCCTCTAGCCCTGGTTATCATTCTTTCCCTGGGTGTACATGCTCAAGGTACCTTCAAGGGGATCCGACATATCATCCTCCCTTCTGTAATACCTGGCAGCTCGGTCACGGGAGGCTGAGGCTACCTTCACTTTAGTGGAACCCCCTCAGTTAGTGCCTCCCTCCTTGAGTTCACGCACCCGCGCTGCCAGGACAGAGGTGGGTTTCCCATCCCACCTTCTCATGTCTTCCCCATGCTCGCACAGAAAAGACCACAGCTCAGCTCATGGGGTGTACCCTCTCTCTCTCTAGCCGGGGGACGACGGGCTCTGACTTGAGGGCCTGTGACTCGCACTGATCTTCCTCAACTCCTCCCTCATACCTCTAATCTCTTCTTTAAATTCCTCTTTGAGGTCCTGGACCACAGCAGAGACATGAGCTTTCAGCAGGCCATTGACCATACTGTCATAATTCCTGAGCTTGTTGGCGATGGAACCCACTGTTTCTCGGTTGTCCTCGGCATTAATTGCTGCAATGAAGGTGGTGTATTTCTGTGGCCCTAGCTTTGCCAGGTTCCACAACATCTGCCCTGTGCACTTGACCTTGTTGAGGTCATTATCATGCTGTCCATCCCTCCCAAAGAGTACGTCTAATACCGCCACTTCTCTTAGCTGCTGGATCCCTTCCTCGAGTGTCTTCTACTGCATGTTATGATGGTACTCCTGCATTCTTTCTTTGTGAATGAATCTTTCTCTCACACTCATTAAAAGCCACTCCCAGAGAGAAAGGGGCCCTGGCTCCCTCACAAATATCTGGTCCACACCCGGGTCCTGGGTCAACAATCCCAGATACCTTGCCTCACCACTATCCAGTTGCACGCCTGTACCCATAAGGTCCCAAACCCGAAGCAGCCAGGTGGTATAAGGCTCATGCCCCCTTCGCACAATGTTGTTTCGCATAGCACGGAGACTGTCGTACGACAGGGACTCAGTGATGATTTCTGGCTCTGACTCTCCTGCTGGTTGTGAGGGCCCTGGTTGCCCATCATCATTAACTGGTCATACTGATTTGGTCTTACACTTCCTCCTTTGCACAGGGGCGACTGCTGCTGGCTGTGGTTGTCCTTGTGGTTCATCTGGAGCCTGGACAGTTGTAACATCCATGGGTTCCACTGCTGCACCATCGGACTCACCCTCTTTGGGGCAGGGAGAGGGTTTTTCACTAGCTGAGGAGGTGATATGTCAAGGAGCACTTGGCATATCTCCTGGCGCACCTGGCCCATCTCCTGGCATATCTTCTGGCACATCTCCTGCATCCCCTTCACCAGTACCCCCACCCAGTTCGGGTAGTCCATTTCTGAGGTGGGCTGTTGGGCAGTATCAGGCTGCGGGGCAGGGTCAGGCTGTGGGGCAGGATCTCTAGTGTCTGAGGCTGTGTCAGGCTCTGGGGCTGGATCAGGCTCTGGGGTAGGATCTCTAGTGTCTGGGGCGGTGTCAGGTTCTGGGGCAGTATCAGGCTCTGGGGTAGCATCTCTAGTGTCTGGGGCCGGTGTCTGGGTAGCTATCCAAGCCAATCTCAGCTTATCCCTGAGTGCTAAATAGAGTAGGCCTACCAGCACCAGTTGGTTAGTACCCAGAGGGAATCTAAACCCTTCAAAAATCGGTGGGGTGGGCCCAAAGAACTGGTTGAGGGGTTGGGAGAAAACTTCCCCGGTGTCATTTCCTCACAGAAGGTACCATTCTTAACATAACCCCAAAAACATGCACTCAGTGTGTGATAGCCCTTTATCCATGTACCCACATTCCAGAGGAAGTTTAAAACCCATGAATTCCTCACCTTATCGACCCATAGTGCAAACTGGATAACAGCAATGGTAGCCTTAGTCAGAGGACCCATGTTTAGGTAAGGAGCTGCAAAGGGGAAGAATATAGCCATGACCAAATGCCACCCGAACCAGGGTAAACTAGACCACATCGTGCTGCCTAACAAGGTCCCTATATCCAGCACACAAAATTAAGTTACCCAGGAACTGTTATTCCTTTTTCACCCCTTTCTCTTGATGCCCTCAGGCCGCACATTGGGCACCAAGATCTGTCTTGGTTTGAAAGACAGGTGTCTGCCAAGGAAGGCAGGAGTCTCCCTTGGAATGAAAATAAAAAAAATGCAACCCGCTTCCCTCCGAATTATTATAATTTTGAAATTAAGGGGCTTTCAGGCAAAGATATGGGAAATAGGAATAACAGTTCTTTACTATTATATATATATATATGTGTATAACAAGGCAAACAGAGAGCAATAACTCTGGCAGTAACAGCAAACATAAACCCAGTCCCAGCCTTCTCGGCTGTCAGGCCCTTTCCCCTCGGGTGCAGTTCCACTCGCAGCCGGCAGGGGCGCTGGCGGCTCCCGGTGAGCAGGGCAGGTGCGATGGTTCCCCTGCTTGGGAATCCTGGGGTTTCCCTGGTAGAAGGAAGGAAGGCAGCCGAAGAAGCAGAAGTCTCCAGTGCTAATTCCTTCCAGCCTCTATCTCCATCCAAATGCTGGGAACTAACAGCCCACAAGCCCAGGTGAAAAAGATTAGCCAGCTGGACCCCTCCTCTGGTGGTCAGGTCTTTTGTTTTTCTTAAGCACCCAGTAATTTTTCCCCCTGGCAACATGTATGGGGAAAATTCTTTAAGAGAAAAAAGAGGAGAACTCCTAAAACCCCAACACTGTTATAGATGAATTATTGAGAGTTGGCTTTCGCTGTATGTTGTATGGGCTATGAATTATGTCATGAGTTCTAATATTGCATGGTAAGAGCTGTTTAATGGTTGCTGGGGTGCTCTGGTTGTGGGTTGGTTTTTACAGGGGCTGTATGATCTGTGTGCTGTAACATCAGTTCTGTGGGGTTTGCAAAGGGCCGGGCTGTTGCCAGCCAGACTTGGAAGGCAGCACCACAAAAGGAATGGGACTCCAACCAGTGAGGACCCTGAGGGCCACAGCTCCAGAACAGCGCGGGCTCCCAAAAGATTGACAAGGGGGTGGGACTATGCAAAACAGTAAATAAATATGCCTCAGGCTGATGCAATCACAGGGGTAGAAAAGGCAGGATGGCCATTTTGTGGGCGAGCCTCTGGCACCCAGCCATGCTCCCAGCGCTGTCCCCTTTTGCTTTGCCATTTGTATTGAGTTCTCAATAAATTTTAATAACTCATTTCCATATCAGATTGGGGTCGTTTATAACAGTGACCAAAAGACACGGTTCTTATGTCTATAAAAGCCCACAAATTATCATAGAGCAGAAGTCTCTTGTACACTCCTTTTGGAATGTGTGAGAAGATTTCTTCCCTTAAGTCCAGACACGGGTTTTTGCGGTTACATTTCTGGGAATTGAGGGAAAGGACTTTGATGTGTACCCCATCAAGAATTGGATGGTAAGAAACACAGAATCCTAAGTTACACTTTTTCTTAGCTAGCTGTAATTTTAATGGTACCTTTAGTTCCACGTGTATACACTAGTACCTTCTTTTGTTTTATCCCTGTGTAGTAATAGTCTGATTTAAGTCTTATGTCTGTTAGTTTTGTGTCTATTAATAAATAATCCATTTTATAATAGACCGAACCAACTGTTATTAAAGAACTTGCAAATAAGAGTGGATCCTTGGGGTGCTGGCCACCTCAATACAGCTACTGCCTGCTGCCAGAGGCCTGGGAAAAGGCAAGAGCTGATTTAAACTTACATCATCCATTCATAACACTTGTAGAAGCCATTTCAGGGGGCTCGAGCTAGAGGATTTTAAGGTCCATTCCATCCCCAAGTGATTCTAAGAGTCATTGCAGGATTCTGGGTTGTATGAAGTGGGAGCACAACATTTAAGATGAAAGAGGCAGAGACTTCGTCAGTAAGGTGGCCCTGCAAGTGGCCACTCCCAGGAGGTTGGATGTTTCACAAACAAGGAATGTTTGTGGCCCCACAGGGCTCTGGGACACAGCATAAAAGGCTGAGCTGCTCCAGGCTCTGCACCCTCCTCCTCTCTGGCCTGCCCTTCCTCAAGGAATGAGGTAAGCCTGAGTCCACTCCATCTCTCCCTGTGGGCTGAACTCCTGTCGTGGAGGCTGCCCAGGCTGATCCTTGGGCTGCCTCAGCTTGGCCCTGACACAGAACTGTTGAAGGGCCGTCAGCCTTTCCGTGGTGGTGGCTGGGGACAGCTGGGAAAGAGGGGGCTTTGTTCCAGCAGAAGGGGATCAATGGGGCTCAGCCGCAGGGGGATGTGCCCAGCAGAATTCACACCAGTCAAAACCGTCTGATCCCTGGGTGCTGTCTCTAGGGTGGCAGGGTAGGCCTGTGCCTGTGCCTGTGCCACTCTCTGGGGGAGCGACTGCATCGGAGAGCAATTCCCCCTCCTTGCACCCCGGCGGAAGTTTCCCGACAAAGGCTGACCATCGGCATGAGTCAGGGATCTACAATAGTCCGAGCAATGCCCTGGCCTGCCACACCTCTTGCACTGGGGGATCGCTGTGTTCTCTTTTTGGCTCGGCTTAGGCCGCTTCCGTTTTTTTGCCTGTTTTGGTTGCTTTGGTTCACGACCAGAAGATGTGTGAACAGGCTGCAGGAACGCAGCCAAAGCTGATCTTTTCTGGTTCCCAGATCCCACCTTAGTGCAGGCTTTGACCATGTCTGTTACCTCAGGATCCCCTGGCAAGGCATCTATGATTTTTCTGCACTCCTCATTTGCATTATCTCTCGCTAACTGCCTTAACAACAACTGCCTTAACCTGTCATCCTCAACCTGCTTCTCGAGAGAAGCAGCGACTTTCTCTACAAAAGAGAGGAATGACTCTGCTTTCCCTTGAACTATTTCAGTATATCGCTTTCTAGGTGCAGACAACTCTATGGTTTTCAACAGGGCAGCCATGCCGACCTGCTGAGCTTGCTGCAGGACGCTAGAGGGCAAGTTACCCTGTTAGACTGGGATCAGAGAAGGCACCAGTCCCCATCAAAGCATCCATTCCTGCTGTCTGTCTAGGATCAATAGCAGGGAGCTGCAAATTTGCTAATGCAGTCTTGTCAGCCAGCTTTCTCCAGGTAGTCTCAAAAACTGTAAATTGTACAGGTTGAAATAGAATTTGACCTAAGTGTCTGATATCAAATGGAGAAAGCAAATCTGTATTTATCACCCTTATTATCTGCATCACCTCAGCAGAACCTAGCCCATGTTGTTCCACCTTGGATTGCAGATCCTGGGCAAGCTTCCAAGCAATCACCTCATGCTTGTCATGCTCGCCTGAATTTGGGAGAGCCTTATACACTGGGGAAGCTTGGATCTCCCCTTTTGGGGAGTCACTACCATCCTGAACTTCTGGCACAGCCTGTGGATGGAGTGTAACAGCTCCCTGCTTACCCCCAGAATCCTCAAATCTATTTGGCATTCCAAGTGTTTCCAATAACCTCCAGTCACCCTCTTTCAATGCTCGCATTTTAACTGACTCTAAGAAGCGATTGTAGTGGGTTGGACGCACTGTTACCGTGCAGTCCTGAAAGGTCCAGGGGCGAGACCGGAGCAGCCTTTTCCTTTGCCGCCCGGCTACAGCAGCTCTACGCCCCAGGGGCCAGAACCTCATCTGCCTCACTGCCTGATGAGGAATCATCAGGCAAAGGCAACTCTGAGATGCTGGGACTGAACAGAGGGGGACAGAGAGGTGCACTTTGGCTGGGTTGGCTAACGGCAGAACAGACAGCACAGACTACAGCTGGCTGCGCGGCAGTTTGAACAGAAGCTTCTTTACGGGATGCTGTCTCGGCCGGTTCTGACCGAACCAGTACTGGAGCTGCTGTGACCGTCTCTGGGACTGCAGCCACGGCCGGCGCTGTGCTCATCTCTTGTTCTGCGGCAGCGTTCGGCACTGTCGCTGGTCCCCACTCTGCAGCCACACCCGGCGCCGCGCTCATTGCTTGCTCCGCGTCAGCACCTGGCGCCGCTGCCGAAACCGCTGCTGTTTCTCACTCCCTGGTGCGTTCAGCGCCGCTGCCCCCGGCCGCCGCTCTGCAGCCCTGGCCGCTTCAAGGTTTTCCCGCGGCAGCGCTACTTCCAGGTTTGCTGCTGGCCGCGCCACGTCCTGGTTTGGAGCAGCTTCGCCTGCGGGCGGTGTGGGCGGGGCTGGCGTCCGTGGCAGCTGCTTTTGCAGGCTGAGCAATTCCTCCAGCTGCTGGGATATGTTCAGTAACTCTGTCAGCAAAGGCAGATGCTGTATTAAAAGGTCGATGGCTCGGTTCTGCAGTGTTGCAGAACAGTCCAGCATCATAGAGGGCAATGGACCACACCCAGGCAGTCTCGGTGCAGGTGCTCCTGGGGCTACGCCGGCCAAGAAGGTAGATCCAAGTGTTCCTGGCGCAGCCGATGCATGCGCAGACGGGCTAGGAGCTGCCATGGGGGTTCCAATTTGCTAAGCTGCTAATTCATGGCCCTAGATAAGCCGTGGCTGCCACCGAGCCGAACGACAAGGCAGGCTTTGTGCCCTCATGCTGCCCCGACACTCCCGCCTCTGCCGGCGTAGGGTCCCTGGGGGCTGCAGAGTCCTGTGACTGTGCAGGGTGAGGCAGCACAGGCTCTGTCCATGAAGCCGGGGGGTTTCTTCAGATCCAGCACCACACGCCCCTGAGGCCCGGTGAGCAAGGTCCTGTTTGGATATCCCTCCGTCACTCATCACCGAAATAGGCGAGCCAGCTCTGCTGCCACAGTCGAGGTCAGTCAGCAGAATAAATAACAAACGCCAAGTTTTGTATAATTCTAACACTGCCGGCTCCCCAAACGGGAGCTCGTGCCAGACAGCACAGCCAAGTTCCTGCCATAAGGCAAAGTCCAGGGCAGTATCTCTGTCCATGGAAATCCGTTTTAAGGTAGCCCAATCTAATAATTCCCGAACTGAATTTTCAGGAATGGACGTGTGCAATATGCTAAACACACATTTCCAGACCAGTACAACAGCGTCGTTCTGTGAGCCACTGTTCGCCATTTCTCAGTCCTGTCGGACCTCCCGGTCCTGGGGGGGAAGGGGAACAGCGTACCTCTAGAAAAATCCGGCTTGACTCTCAGCAGCAGGACATGTCAGAGAGTGCAGATCACGTCAGGCAGCACCAAATATTACCACACCAGATATTACCGCAGGTCTAGGCCCTAGGGTATATCACCGTGTCCCACAGCTGTAGGGAGGAGGAGGAGAGAAGATCCAGCAGACAGGAATTGTGCAGCAAGATTGATTTATTTAATTATTTTACAGACTCTTTTACAGACTTTTTTCTTCATAGTCTAATTGGACAAGGATCAGCCACCCCTTGGGGGTGATTGGCTAAAATCCTAAAACATCCATTGTCAAAATATTTTTCTCCTGTACTATAAACAAGACTTTTCAAGGGTGCAGGTGGCTTGGTTGTTTACATACCCTGCTACCTCTTCTGTGAGAGAGAGAAGTCTCTCACGGGCTTAGAAAATAGCAAGAAAATCCTTGCTAGCAGCATTTTTGTATCTACATATCTACCAGCTTGACTTGGAATCTCTCCGTTCTAGATGGCTAGAACAACAAGCTTCAGAAATTCAAAACTTTGGGTTTACATGGTACGTCAAAATAAAGGTAAAAAAGTCTGAGAACAGATATTCTCTCTGCCCGCTTGTCCTTGCAGAAGCATTGTTCACTCCTTGCTCTCTGTCCACCAATTTTTCATGGCTATCTGAATTATAATAAACTCTAATCAGTCCCTATTACCGCAGGCCTGGGCCCTAGGGTATATCACCGTGTCCCGCAGCCATAGGGAAGAGGAGGAGGAGAAGATCCAGCAGGCAGGAATTGTGCAGCAAGATTGATTGATTTAATTATTTTACAAACTCTTTTATAGACTTTTTTCTTCATAGTCTAATTGGACAAAGGACCAGCCACCCCTTGGGGGTGATTGGCCAAAATCCTAAAACATCCATTATCAAAATATTTTCTACTATACCATAAACAAGACTTTCCAAGGTTGCAGGTGGCTTGGTTGTTTACATACTCTGCTACCTCTTCTGTGAGAGAGAAAAGTCTCTCACGGACTTAGAAAAATAACAAGAAGATCCTCACTAACAGCATTTTTGTACCTACAATTCCCCCTTTTTGTTTTATAAGATAACAACCCTACTATTAATCCTAAATAGAAATCTACATCAGTTATTAATTCTAAATATGTCCTTAAGGCTTTAACTATCTGACTCCATAACAAGAAATTTAAAGCTCAGTCTCTGCTTGTGGAAGGACCATCCCAGTCTCTGCTTGTAGAAGGACCATCTGCCTGATGGTCGACATCCTGGTCCTCATCACAAGAGTCATTAGGCTGATGATGTACATGCTGGTCGCCATTTGGATGGTTGGCGTTCTGGTCATCATTTGGAGGTTGCCTGTTCTGCCTCTGGTGCCGTAGGTCAGGGCAAACGCATTTTGAAGGTAGCCACCATATCCCAGTATCTGTGGAAACGCAAGCACACCCACGACCCCAAACGATAAGCTCATGAGGGCCTTCCCACTGGTTAGTGAGTAAATTCCGCACCCAGACTTTTGCCCGGGGCAGCTGTCTGTCGCCTGCAGACTGCAATGAGAGAAAATGATTCAGAATAACAGGATTATTTGAATTTTGTGGTACTGTAAGGTGATTAATTGTATACAAAGCTTTTGCTAGTCGGTTCTGTGGGGTTTCTCCATGCATTCCCCTTTTCTGTTTGTCCAAAACACGCTTCAAGGTACCATGAGCGTGTTCGACAATGGCTTGGCCAGTAGGAGAATGTGGGATACCAAAGGTATGGTCTACACCCCATAGGTGTAAGAACTGCCGCGTCTTCTCCGAGGCGTAGGCAGGACCATTATCGGTTTTCACAGAAGCTGGCATGCCCAGGACGGAGAAAGCCAATTTCCAATGGGCAATGACATCACGGCCCTTCTCTCCAGTGTGAGCAGTAGCCCACATAGCCGAGGAGAAAGTGTCAATAGACACGTGCACATATTTCAGCCGACCAAATTCTGGGATGTGAGTTACATCCGTCTGCCAAATCTGCAAGGCTTTTAGCCCTCTGGGTTTTACCCCCGCTGGCAAAGGCGCAGCGAGTCCGTGACAGTCAGCACAAGCGCTGACAATGTCGCGCGCCTCGGTTGGCGTTAAATGGAACTGCTTCTGCAGGGTATGTGCACTTTGGTGGAAGAAACCGTGCGATGCCTTGGCTTGTGCAATTTTGTCAGGCTGAGGCCCTACCCATGCAGGGTTGGCCAGCATGTCAGCCCTGGCATTGCCTTCTGTTAGAAACCCTGGTAAATTGGTGTGGCTTCGAATGTGCAGAATGTAATACGGATTGAGCCTGAATCGCAGACCACAAGGTTTGCAACAGCAAAAACAGAGCTGTATTGTTCACCTCCTTCAGAAGTGAACAATCTAAGCGTTGGGTGATATCTGCTACATAAGCAGAGTCAGTAACCAAATTCAAAGGTTCCTGTGAGAATCGCTGAAAAGCCATGGTAACAGCCCTTAATTCGACCAACTGAGCAGAGTCTGACTCGGATTGGTAGGTTAATCAACCACCTCAAGGGCAGTGTAGGATACTGTGCGCCCTTATGCACAGTGACCCCTGCTAAAAATTTGTCCCAATCCGTACCACCCAAGCTGCCAACACATCCCGTCCCCAAAGGTTAAGGGAAGTGGTAGTAACATAAGGCCTAATCGTAGCTGGGTGCCCCTCTGAATCCTTCACCATCACAGGCCGTTCGCTTAAATAGCTCTGTGTGGTTCCTCCTAATCCTGCGATGGCCGATCCCACAGGGGCTAAAGGCCATGAGGGAGGCCATGCAGAGAAGGAGATGATCGTTACATCTGCACCCGTATCAATCAAACCTCAAAGCCGAGTCCGGGGTGGACGGGCGTTCGGCAGGATCAGGGTACATGTCATCTGTGGCCTTTGGTCAGAGATGTCTGCAGTCCAGAAGGCCTGCGGAAGTCCCATAGATCCACTGCCGTTATCTTCATGAGTTTGTTGTTCTATCCTGGGGACACAAGACTTAAAAGGCACTAATTTAGCAAGGCAGGTCTTTTCAGGAATAGTTACAGGGGGTTTTTGTGTGGAGACCATAGCACAAATCTGACCCTTAAAGTCAGTGTCAATAACTCCTGAGTGCACTAAGATTCCTTGATGGGCAGCATCAGGTTTTCCCACCAGCATCGCACTGGATCCCTGGGCTAAGGGTCCATATGCATCCAAGGGAACCTTATAAATACCGCTAGAGTCTAAGACGACTGCGGCTGCGGTGTGGACGTCAAACCCGTCTGATCCCTGGGTGCCATCTGATCCCTGGGTGCTGTCTCTAGGGTGGCAGGGTAGGCCTGTGCCTGTGCCTGTGCCACTCTCTGGGGGAGCGACTGCATCGGAGAGCAATTCCCCCTCCTTGCACCCCGGCGGAAGTTTCCCGACAAAGGCTGACCATCGGCATGAGTCAGGGATCTACAATAGTCCGAGCAATGCCCTGGCCTGCCACACCTCTTGCACTGGGGGATCGGTGTGTTCTCTTTTTGGCTCGGCTTAGGCCGCTTCCGTTTTTTTGCCTGTTTTGGTTGCTTTGGTTCACGACCAGAAGATGTGTGAACAGGCTGCAGGAACGCAGCCAAAGCTGATCTTTTCTGGTTCCCAGATCCCACCTTAGCACAGGCTTTGACCATGTCTGTTACCTCAGCGTCCCCTGGCAAGGCATCTATGATTTTTCTGCACTCCTCGTTTGCGTTATCTCTCACTAACTGCCTCAACAACAACTGCCTTAACCCGTCATCTTCAACCTGCTTCTCGAGAGAAGCAGCGACTTTCTCTACAAAAGAGAGGAATGACTCTGCTTTCCCTTGAACTATTTCAGTATATCGCTTTCTAGGCGCAGACAACTCTATGGTTTTCAACAGGGCAGCCATGCCGACCTGCTGAGCTTGCTGCAGGACGCTAGAGGACAAGGTACCCTGTTAGACTGGGATCAGAGAAAGCACCAGTCCCCATCAAAGCATCCATTCCCGCTGTCCATCTAGGATCGGCATCAGGGAGCTGCAAATTTGTTAATGCAGCCTTGTTGGCCAGCTTTCTCCAGGTAGTCTCAAAAACTGCAAATTGTACAGGTTGAAATAGAATTTGACCTAAGTGTCTGATATCAAATGGAGAAAGCAAATCTGTATTTATCACCCTTATTATCTGCATCACCTCAGCAGAACCTAGCCCATATTGTGCCACCTTGGATTGGAGGTCCTGGGCAACTTTCCAAGCAATTACCTCATGCTTGTCATGCTCTCCTGAATCTGGGAGAGCCTTATACACTGGGAAAGCTTGGATCTCTTTTGGGGAACCAGTACCATCCTGAACTTCGGGCACAGCCTGCGGATGGAGTGTAACAGCTCCCCGGTTACCCCCAGAATCCTCAGATCTATTTGGCATGCCAAGGATTTCTAATAACCTCCAGTCACCCTCCCCCAATGCTTGCATCTTAAGAGACTCTAGGAAGCGATTACGATGCGTCGGACGCACTGTTACCGTGCAGTCCGGAAAGGTCCAGGGCCGAGACCGGCGCAGCCTCTTTCTTCGCCACGCGGCTACAGCCGCCTGACGACCTGGGGCCAGAACCTCATCTGCCTCACTGCCTGACGAGGAATCATCAGGCAAAGGCAACTTTGGGGTGCTGGGAGAGAACAGAAATGTACGGGGAGGGGGGGCACCTTGGCTAAGTTCGCCAGAGCCAGAACAGACAGGACAGACTGCAGCTGGCTGCGCGGCAGTTTTTACAGCAGTCTCTTTACGGGAGGCCGTCTCGGCCAGATCCGACCGAGCCGGTACTGAAGCTGCAGCCGACTCTGGGGCTACGGCTGCGCCCGGCGCCACGGCCGTCTCCCGCACAGCAGCCGCGTTCGGCGCAGTCGCTGCTTCCGCTGCTGTTTCGCGCTCCCCGGGCGCGCTCGGCGCCGCCGTCTCTGGCCGGCGCTCTGCGGCCGTTCCCGGCGCCGCTGCCGGTCCGTTCTCTGCGGCCGTTCCCGGCGCCGCTGCCGGTCCGTTCTCTGCGGCCGTTCCCGGCGCCGCTGCTGGCCCGTTCTCTGCGGACGCTCCCGGCGCCGCCGCCTCTCCCGCTGCTCAGCAGCCGCCGCCGCTTCCGGGTTTTCCCGTGGCAGCGCTGTTCCCGGTTTCGCCGCCGGCCGCGCCGTTTCTCGGCTCGGAGCCGCGGCTCCCGCTTCTGGCGGGGGGGCACGGCCGGCGCTGGCACCGCTTGCGGCGCGGGCTCGGGCATTCGCCGCTCTAACAGGCTGAGCAAGTCCTCCATCCTACGGGATAGGTTTCGTAGCTCTGCCAGAAAGGGCAAATGCTGCATAAAAAGGTCCATGGTTCGGTTCTGCGACTGCGCAGAACAGTCCAGCGCCAGGGAGGGCAGCGGGCCATAGCCAGGCATTCCCGGGAAGGGCACGCCCGGCGCTACGCCCGCTAAGTTAGATCCAGGTGCATACGGAACCGAACTAGGAGCCACTCAGGGGGTCCAGTTGGCTAAGCCGCTGATCTGCGGCCCTGGATAAGCCGTGGCCGCCGTCCAGCCGAACGGCAAGGCAGGCTGTGCGCCCTGCCTCTGCCCTGACCCCCCGGCCTCTGGCGGCGCGGGGTCCCTGGGGGCTGCGGAGTCCTGCAAGTGTGCAGGGTGAGCCGGCGCAGGCTCTGCCTGTGGAGCCGGGGGGGTTATTCCAAATCCACCATCACTTGCCCCGGAAGCCCAGTCAGCGGGGCCCCCCTCGGACATTCCTCCGTCACTCATCACCGAGACAGGCGATCCAGCCCTGCTGTCACAGTCAAGGGCTGTCAGCAGAATAAATAACAAACGCCAGGTTTTGTGTAATTCTAACGCTGCCGGCTCCCCAGTCGGGAGCTCGTGTCGGACAGTGCATCCGAGCTCTTGCCATAAGGAAAAGTCCAGGGCAGTATCTCTGTCCATGGAAATCCCTTCTAAAGCAGCCCAGTCTAATAATTCCCGAACTGAGTTTTCAGGAATGGAGGTGCGCAATATGCTAAACACACCTTTCCAGACCAGTACGACAGCGTCGTTCTGTGAGCCGCTGTTCGCCATTTCTCAGTCCTGTCGGACCTCCCGGTCCCGGGGGGGTAAAAGGAACAGCGTACCTCTACAGGAATTCGGCTTGGCTCGCAGCAGCAGGACACGTCAGAGAGTGCAAATCACCTCGGGCAGCACCAAATATTACCGCAGGCCTGGTTCCTACGGTATATCACCGTGTCCCGCAGCCGTAGGGAGGAGGATGAGGAGGAGAAGATCCAGCAGGCAGGAATTGTGCAGCAAGATTGATTGATTTAATTATTTTACAAACTCTTTTATAGACTTTTTTCTTCATAGTCTAATTGGACAAAGGACTAGCCACCCCTTGGGGGTGATTGGCCAAAATCCTAAAACATCCATTATCAAAATATTTTCTACTATACCATAAACAAGACTTTCCAAGGTTGCAGGTGGCTGGGTTGTTTACATTCCCTGCTACCTCTTCTGTGAGAGAGAAAAGTCTCTCAAGGACTTAGAAAAATAACAAGAAAATCCTCACTAACAGCATTTTTGTACCTACAAGTCCCCTCTAAGATGTTAAAGAAAAAGCTTGAATTTCTCTCTGCCCCAGAGTCTGGATTTTTTTCCCTGCTGCTTGCAGAAGTGCCCCAGTCACCACCCATCTGCTGTAGGCTGCTGTCTCTTTCTTCTGAAGATGCTCCCCTGCCTCTGAAGGAGTTCCAGCCTGTCACAGGTAATCTTTTCCCCTGATGCATCTGTTTAGCAAGCAGGAAATGTAATGCCGAATAATACACAACCAGGCTGGATGCACCCTTCACAGTTTGGCAGATGCCTCATCAGAGCCCATAAATGTGAGAGATGGAGACTACAGAAAGGAGAAGGTGGTTGTGTCAGTCTTTGGTGAGATGAACTGGTGTGAGACCTCCCTGAATGTAGGAACCCAGAGTGCAGAGAATATTTCTCTGCCTTTTTTGAAGGGTTTTACCCCCCTGAACAACACTGTTTTGACCTTTGTCCTTGGAAAAAACTGCCATCTATCTGGGAAGAATTAGAATCTACGCTGGTGTAAACTAGATGATAGAATACTATGTAAGATTGTCACAGGGTGAAAAATTTAGTGGTTTTGGGTTTGTTAATGTAATAAATAGATAAAAGCAAAAAACATCAAAATGGAGGATTGTTGTTCTCCAAACCTTCTTCTTCTACTACTCCTCCTCCATATTCTGCAGTAAAAGTAGTTTGGGATGATTGGACAAAGAGTTCCGCAGTTCCTGGCTGTGTTACTAGATAATTGGTAGAAAAGTAAAAAAAATGTACGTTTTTAGTAACCATTGGTTAATTTACCTTTAAAAAGGCTGTGTAATCTTGATAATTTGGCTTTCTCCTGCATTCTCTGCTTTGTGCTATGTCTGGGTCACGTTAAGTGGCTCTATTTCTCTGATAAGACTTAATAAACAACTGTCTGGAAGCAGCGAAGACTGAGAGTCCCGTTTGTCTCTCAAACTCCTGGCAAGAACTTTAAAAACTCTCTCCCATTAGGAGAGACATAAGTACGGCACGGTCAGTGTCACTGAAGAAACTCTCACCCCAGCAGAAAAATGTTTTATAATTTATGTCCAAAGGATTTATTTCTGCGTGCAGTGGAGAGTCTTGTTCCTCTCCACGCTTTCTCTGTCCCTCCTAGCACTGTTTCTGGTGAGTGGGGCCTCTCTTAAAGTTGCTGAATGCAATGCAAAAGTACAAATACAACAATTCCAGATCATTCTTTTGTGGCCGCTGTTTTGTGTCTCAGTCTTTCACCCTCTCAGCCCACTCAGTTTGAACCCGCTGAGGGAAACTCAGTGATACCACCTGAACACAGAAAAGCTTCAGCTACTGAGGTAATCTGCTATAAAGCAAAATGTGTACAAATACTTGAATTTTGAAAATGTTTGGAAACAAAGAAACTCTTGGAAGCTGAAGTTCTCATTTTGATGTAGCTTAGGGGGAAAAAAAAAGTAAAAATGTGGAAAAATTAATGCTAAAGGAAATGGAAGGAAAGTTGGTTTACTGGATGCAGGGCAGTGGTTTCAGAGAGTTCAGTTCTCAGAGGACCAGATCCAGGTACATCAGCACAGAGCTCTGCTCAAACTAAATAATCCCCACTGACAAACTGTGTAAAAATATGTCTGTTTTTTCTAGGGGAGCTACGACTTAGTTCATTAGTTTATTTATTGGTAGCAAAGTCATCCCTGCGTGGTCCTGAGTAACAACATGAGGATGATGTATTTCATAGTATACAAAACAAATTTTAATTTGTGACTTTTGGGTTTGATTTTTTAAAATTTATTGGGCTTGTTAATTCACTGAGTTTATAACTACCTTGAAGCAGTTAGATTGGAAGAACCAACTTGCTTATATTTTTTGTGAAATGACTGCCAACAATAACATATTTGTTTATTCATATATATTTTTTTTTTTCTTTAATGAGTGGATGATTTTGACATGTCTTAGAGAAGTCAAATAAGAAGGAGGTTTTGTTCATGTGATATATAGTCCTTAGGAAAGCTGAGAGCTTTAGCACATTGTAGATTATGAATTTTAATTTATAATGCATTACATATACATTATGAAGTGGATATGTAATGAGCAGAAGCAATATTACAGTTTTATTCACACTTCATCAGTCTGTTTCCTCTACCTCTGTCTCTATTTGAAAGATCATCTCAAAATAAGTAAGAAAAACCTTTTGGCTGTGTTCACTGAAGCACTGCTTAAGGAGCATCCCTTCCTACTGGGAATGAGACTAATTTTATCCAGGTATCTGCCTGGATGTCAGACTATTCTTTACTTGGAGGGCACTTGAGCTGAGGATTTTACATACTGTGTGAAAGCAACGGCCCCGTCCTTAGGAGCAAAGATCTTACTGGAGACAGAAGTCAGTGCATGAGAGGAGAAGCCTGTGTGCATGTGTGGGGCAGGAAAGAGCAGGGAGAGGAAGGGTCAGGGTTACAATAATAATGATGTTCAGGTTCGTCTGGGTGCACTTCTTGAGTTCATTACTGCTCTTTTTAAATATAACACCGCCCCATTTTTTCCTGACCAGCCTCTCCTTTAGCCCAGTGACTTATGTAATAAATGTGAAGCAAGGGAAGAGGAGATGTGATTACTGAGGATTAGCATCTGTGAAGCTGGAGGAGGGAACAGCTTCTTTCTGGCAACTTGAAATTTGAGACAGAGCTGGGAGGCAATGCAGGACTGCAATAGGTTGCCTTTATTGACTGAGAGGAGGAGTCATACCAAGAGGCATTTGAAGCCATGACAAATAGCCAGTGGTGATATTGGGGATGCAGGGCATTATTTTAAATGTGAGCTGTTATATATAAATAAATAAATAAATACATACACACACACACACACACACACCCCATATATGTATATATGTTTGTGTTTTGGGGTTTTTTCTGTGCAAAATTAAAAAAAGATGAGCAGGCCTGAGCTTCAGAGTGGTGTTTAGTCCCTTTGAAACACCTTTTCAGCCATCTATTATGCGTTAGGTTTAACACTGAAAAAAGTCAAGAAATGGAGTCCTTTATTTATATTACAGTAATGCAAGCTCATGTTTGTAAAAACCTGGGTAGGGGGCATAAAGGAGAAGGCTGGAGGAAAGCTCAAATAAGAGCTCAGCCAAGGACTGCACCTCCTCGTTGTGATAGATAACCTGACTGCTGCATATATGGAATTTAAAGTTGCTTGGAACTTCATTTTCTAATAAATTGATTTCAGATTGAAATTTTGTCAGATCATAGTAGCTCCTTCTAGTGCCATATATTCATTGCATACAACACTGAAGGGCTTTTCTCTTAGCCTTTAGGTGTTATGTATTACCACAACCCTGGGATATATCACCGTGTCCCACAGCTGTAGGGAGGAGGAGGAGAGAAGATCCAGCAGACAGGAATTGTGCAGCAAGATTGATTTATTTAATTATTTTACAAACTCTTTTACAGACTTTTTTCTTCATAGTCTAATTGGACAAGGATCAGCCACCCCTTGGGGGTGATTGGCCAAAATCCTAAAACATCCATTGTCAAAATATTTTTCTCCTGTACTATAAACAAGACTTTTCAAGGCTACAGGTGTTTGGCTGTTTACATAACTCTGCTACCTCTTCTGTGAGAGCGCAAAGTCTCTCACGGGCTTAGAAAATAGCAAGAAAATCCTTGCTAGCAGCATTTTTGAATCTACAGTTATGTTTAAGGATTGGGGGAAAAACAAAGGGAAAAAATGTGACTACTGCTTAAAAAAACCACCACCACCCGCCACTCCAAACTCAGCGAGTAACAGCTTATTGGTCTTGCCAGCAATTAAGGTACTTTGTAGTTGGCTTCTGAAATGCCTGAAGCTTCTATTGCTCTGTTTAAAAAAAATTTGAACTAGGCACGTAATTATTTTAAGCAATTATACCCTTTTGTATTCCATCTCCCCTCTGCATTGTGCAAACCATAAATCTTCAAGTTCTACAAATGTGTTCAGTTCTCCCCTGCCAACAGTATGAGGGAAACAACCTCTTGTACAAAGGTATTTACCAAACGCTTAATGTGTTTTGCAAAATATTCCACTCTTTGCTGAAATTGTTGATCCTTGTTGGACTTCCACCAATTATTTTTTCTCCTTTTTCTTTTAAAATTTCTTCTCCACTGCCAATTTCTGCGACCCTCAAAGAAGGTTCCCCAACATTCAGACAATCATAATTATTTTCCTTAAGTCAGCAGCAACACAGCATGACTTCTTCAGAATCAAGAGTAAAATTATGCTGTATGAGAAAAAAAAAGAGCTCTGAGACTTCAAAAAAGGGTTAAACCATAATGGAGATAGTTCTGGATCTGGTGATTACCTGGATTCTCCAGCCAGCCTCTTGGTGAGAGGGTTATCTGATTTGATTGTCTCAGTTTCCAAGTAGACTGCAAGGAGAGTCTGTGCTCACTGAGTGTGCTGCTAACTAAGCTTGTGCTTTATTTCTTGTAGCTCACGTGCCTTATTTATTTAATACCATTCAAGTGTTGCTCTGAGAACAGTTTCAGCAATTTCCTTGTGAGGTTTTCCAGCTCCCTCATTGGCATGGTGTTTCTATTCTTGTTCTATTCTCCCTGTGAGAAAATATGATGATGTGATCTCTTCTGGAGGAAGGAGATGTGATGGTTCTGGTGCTCAAAGTGTCTGACTGAAGGAGCCTGATGAGTTGCCTTTCTGATTTCTCCCAGAACTTAGTGTTTTATAGCACCTCAGCCCAGGTCTTCTTCATCCCTGTTGCAAATAATAACTAAGTGCTCCAGCAAATCAGACCTCACCATAGGAACACTTTAAAATAATCCTATCTGGGAAAACCTTAATTTAAATGGTAGCCCAACATCACATGCCATTTTTATTTGTCAAATATATGTCAAAATTACAATTATGTCTATTTTCTCTCCTTCTTTCTCTGTTTTTCTACCAGTCAGAGTGTCATATAGTAGCAATCACTTAATGATCACTCATGCCATGAGTGACCCTCGCAAGAGAGATAAACCACACAGGAGGCATAAAAGCTTTTATATCGAAATATTTCAGTCTTCAATGACTTCTGTCCTAAGACTCTCTTGCAGAAATTTATGCAGAGGTGCCCAGATGGTGTGTTAAGGCTGTTTTGTTTTGCGAATTTAACTGTAAGCTGCCCTTACCCTTTGACATTTCGGCCGTTTCCAAGAGCACACCTTTAGTCCTTGTATCTGATTTGTGTTTGCGGCTGCAGTTGCAGGCTCTGAGCAGAGCTCGCCCTCGCAAGGCGTTGCACGACATCCCGTAGGATGTGTGTGTTTGGGCTGTCTGAATTAAGGCACGGCAGTTGTTCACACCTCTGGGCAGCACACAGTGGAAACAGCTCAGAATTCTGTGGGATGAACAGCTCTGTTCCCTCCTGGCCAGAAAGAAAGCATCCTGGGGACGGACCGTCCCCTTGCCGGTGGGTGGCTGGCCACGTGTCGGCTTCGTCCCACGCTTCCGAGGATGGGCGGTTTAACGAAGGCCGGGCTGGAGGGATCATTCATTCCGTGCCCTGAGGTTCACCACAAGCCTCTCAGAAACCGCAGCCCTCGCTGCTCCAGCAGATGTGCTGGAGCCCTGTGCTGTGACTGGAGGTTTTTCAGCGCTCTGTTCCCCCACCCTTCGCTTATTGTAAAGCACGCACCCGTCCTGCTGCCAAAACTTTTAATAAAAAATAGATTGGTGTCTGCAGTTTCCAGAGTCTTTCTCAACCTTCCAGCCAAAGTCAGAGTAACAAACCCAGAGAACACCTAAGCGTGTGCTCTGCAGATGACTGATTTCTGCTCTCGGGATGTCTTAGAGCCAGTGGCTCCCACCATTATTTTTACAAGGTGTGCTGCAGGGGACTCCTGAAAGCCTCTTTCCTCCGAGTTGCACAAAACATTTGGGATCACTTTTTGCCTTTGAAGTGAGTAATTTCTCTGTAGAGAATTAGTTTGTTCTTTCTGCAGAAGGTACCTTGTCATTAAGTTTTGGATGAACTACTCTTTTTATTTCTAGATTTCAAAATTTGTGTTAGAAAGTACCATAAAAGAAAGACTTTCAGGAGGCTATCCTTGTGAAAAAATCTGCTCAAATATTTAAAAAACCCGCAAACCTTTTTTTATTGCTCTTTCTTCCACACAAGACAAGATAACTATCACATTCAGCCATTATACTTAATATAGGTTATGTAAGGGAAAAAACCTCACCCCAAATCCTAAACCCACTAAGGTAACTGTCTTGGGGTGACTTTATGATGTGTATCCCATATTGCTGCCTATGCCCAGAAATTAATTTTTGTGCCTTTCTATGCCTTTTAACTGAGCCTGAGAGGGGGAAGGAAAACTGAGCAAAACTTTTTCAAAGCAGTTTGCAGCTTGTTCAAAGTCACACGGACATAGGGATTTTTTTTTCAGCTGTGGCAGAGAAGCGAGGAAGCACCCAGCTTGCTGCTTTCCAGTCAGCTTTTGGCCAGTTTCAGCTTCTTTTTCTCCGGAGAGAGACTGGGAGCTGAATTTTTTTCCCTTCCCTGGAATTTATGATTTTCTCTCTTTTCTACTGGACTGCTTCAATATCAGAACACATCAGGAGGACTTTCCATCGAGCGCAGAGGGCCTGGCCCTGGGCCAAGCCCCAGCTCCGAGGAGACCAAAGGGAGGACTCTGACACTTTCCCAGGTTTTTCTCCACAGCAAGAGATTTTATTATTTAGCATTATTTTCCTTTCCCAATGTGTTTGTTAAATAAATAGCTTTTATCTCTTTCACTTTCCTTCGAGGAAAATTTATTTTTTCCCAAACCTGGTGGGGGAGGGGTGGTTTGTAACCTGCCTTCTCTCAGAGGATATATTTCTAAATTTGGCCAAACCGGCACAGTAACATATATTGAAGCTTAATGTTTAATTAGTTTAACAAATGTAAACTTTTCTGTGAATACCATAAAGATGGGGAATTAAGATAATCTGACTTTAAAACGCTATCCTGCTGTTTGTTATTGCTCCCCATCTGGGACTTGCAGCCTTCTCACTTGAGATGTTGGAATTTTGTGTGTAAACATTCCTCATTTGTTCAGTGCAGAATAAAATGTGTTAATTTATCAGGTTAATCACCTGTCGTTTAAGGCGCTTTGTCTCACTTTTCAGTGAAATTCAGAGGGTGCATTCCCATCCCAGGGAGGAGGCTGACAGTGTGTGCAGCTGAGGGTGCTAATGTGGAGCTGGTGGTAAAGAGTTTATAAAGCTCAGGCCTTCATCACACATTTGTTCACCATGTCCTTGGTGTGACTGAGCTAAAGCCTGAACCAAATTGAAGCAAAGCTGATGTAAGGGCAAAAGAAGCATTTGTGCTTTTATAGCTTTAGTTTAGAGCAATGTGTTTTCTTTGTATGAATGAAGTACTTCCAATCTCCAGGAGCCTTATTTTCAGGTACTGTTTAATGCATATTTTTTGTTAACCCTCCTAAGAAAATATGTTCAGGTGGGAAAGGAATGTTCTCCAGTCTTTCTTTCTGCAGGACCCATCTGTACCCACGGGTTGCTGACATGCAGGGAGCATGTTTGTGGGAATCCTTCTTCATAGATTAGTAGGAGATCATTGACATTGAGGGCAATTCTGGGAGAATGAATGATCTTGACTTCAGGAAGTTCTGAGCTTCTCCAGGTATTCCTTGCCCTAGCTCCACTATATTTCCTAATTCCTTTTATATTTGTTGTCAGTGACACAAGTATAATGTACAATATTTCCAGTATCTTAATGTGAAAAACTGGGACCCAAATTCTTCAGTTAAAGTAACTCAGATATAACAATTCTAACTATTAGGTATCTTATTATATGCCTTCCCCCAAGCATTCAAGTTTGAAAGTGCAGTGCTAAATTTTCATTTATGTACTTAATCCTCCTTTTTGGAACTTGCCAACTGGAACCGCATAATGTTAACATTTTTAGAAAAAATGTTTATTAAATTGAGATTATTTTGATTTCTCTGCAAGGAGGAGCAAGAATAGAACAGATTTTGGACTACTGGACTACTGCTCACCAGTTTGTAAGCATTCTGGGATTAATCTAGATTTAGTAAAGGTAGATGTTTTTACCATTTGTCTAGATGTGTTCGTGTCCATAAAAATTTAAGTGAGGCAATGTAGGTGCAGGGGGGTGCTCGGTCTGGACCGGGTGTAGACGGACGGATGGTGACGGATGGAGACGAGAGATCTCTGTAGTCAGATCTTGGAACATGCGGTTTATTGCAAAGGGCGTGGGTACAGAGGCACTGCTTAGAGCTGCAGCTGGCAGCTCTGAGCAGGCCCAAGAGAGCAAGAGAGTAAGCGGGTAAGCAAAGAGAGAATAGTAAGAGTCTACAGTAAGAGTGTATAGTAAGAGTGTAGTAAAAAGTGTCTGAAGTCCTGGTTACAATACAATAAATCATCTTCTGTACTGAATATTCTAATTGTCACTAACCAATCTAATACAAGATACAAATCCTATAGCATTTACATACAGCCTATAAGAGTTCTTATATTACCATAGAGTGTTACATCTTAACTTCTAAAAACTACTCTTTGGACCCCTTCTGCTGAGCTAGTAGGGTCTGCTCTGACCCTTGGACCTGCCTGCAAGCAGAGGGTATTGTTCAATCAAGAGGGGATTACCTTCAGTCGGCCATACCATTGTTTTCCAGTTGTTCAGTAACTAAGACTTGGTATCTCAAAGGTGGCTTTCATTTCGATGTCGCTTATAGTTTTCATATTCCCAAAATCTTTTGTCAGGCAATCATATTTATAAGGTTTTCCTGTTTCATCTTTCCCAACATCTCCCCCGTTCCGATGAACAACTAAGATATTAGACACAGTCCTACTCATCATTTTTTGCACACACTGAAGTATACAAGGTACTGCTACTAGAACTATAATTATTACTACTAGAATAATCAAGCCTATTTTACAGAGTTCCCTTAGCCAGGGTGCAAAGCTCCAACCATTAAACAAGCTGTCTAGCCAAGATGGGTTATCTGTTGTAATTTGGTTAGCTAGGTCCCTTAGGTTTTGTAACTGTACTAAAACCTTCTGGGAAAGGCACTCTATAAGTTGAGAAAGGTTTGTCAGGGCTTGTGTCAGACAGACAGATGGTATCGGAGCCTGCAGATTTGGCTAAAGCAACCCAAACATTTGTCTTTGGTTGATTTACAGGTAAAGCTTCACTGCAAAAACAAAAACAAAAGGTTAAAAATAACATGCATCTACACAAATAATACTAGAACTCCATTTTTTTCTTGAGCTGTTTCTGGCAGATGATCTTCTCTCAGTGGTTCTGCCTAGTTCACATTTGGGTGACGGCTTCTCGGCTTCCACTCACGGGGTCACTGGCTGAAGTGGAACCGACAGCAGGCTTTGATGCATGGTACGGCTTCACGTTCTTTGCTGGAATCCACTTGGTTCCTTCACCTGTGGAGAGACATGCAAATCCCTTTCCCCACATTATGAGATTGTATGGTCTTTCTATTTTTCCTGATTCTAGAATCTTAATTAAAACTGGGGGGTGTTTTTTCAGTTTTGCTTTTTTATTGTTCAAGAAATATCTGAAAATGGGGGGATCAGGCTCTTCTGCAGAGCTGTTCAAGAAATTAAAAACATACAAGGCTTTATTCAACCTTCTTTGAGGTGTAGCCTGGGCTTTTCCCCCTTTCTGTTGATTTAAAATGCGTTTTAAAGTTTGATGTGTTCCTTTTAGGGTACTTTTTAGCAGTTGTTTAAGATACGGTGAGCAAATGCCACTGTATCTTACAGCCTTTTTTAGTTCTTTAATTTCGAGAGTGGGGATGGGAGCCCACGTTTTAGGACTGTTAGGCTGTTGGCTAGCTATCACAGGCTTAGCTAATAGACTAAGACTTCCATCTTTATAGATTTGGAGTCTTATTTCATGCCAATCTGTTAATTGAAAATTATTAAAACATTTTTGGGAGTTTTCTACTTTTGGGATTAACGCAGGCGAATTTTCAGGGTTTAGTGTCTCTTTTTGGGTTGAGGAGTCTGTCCCAAACACTGGGGGGACAGTGAACCTGTTTGGGAACAGACTTAATTCTTTTTCGGAATTGTTTTGTATTGGGATTAAGGTGTTGGCATTTGCAGGGGCAAAATAGTTCTCAGTCTGTCCTGTATTTATAAAAGCAGGTGTCATATTCCACCCTCCCCCTCCTCGTTGCACGGCTTGTGTGCCTGGCCGCGGCAGTGCGATCGATTGGTGATACAAAGTAGTCCCATTCGGTGCCAGGAGCGCGGAGGGCGATAGCGCGGCTGGGTGTTCGAGGGAGTGCGGGCGTGATTCGGTGCTGCTTGGGTTGGCTCCGGGATGCGGCGGCGGAGGCAGGGGGGCAGGCGGCGGAGCCGCGGGAAGATGTGCGGCTGGTCCCGGGAGCGGTGCTGCGACTGGAGGAGTGTGAGCGGAGTGATATCGCTGGTCCGGGGGTTGCAGCAATTGCGCATGCGTGGGTTGCGTCATCAGGGCAACGTGGCAGGCTGTGATGGCGGCAGTCCGTGTGGCGGGCGGTTCGGGCAGAGCGGGAGATGGCAGGACTGCAGAACCAGGGGCTGGGGCTGCGGCCGCGGTCGAGGGAGGGGGCGATGGGACGATCATGGATGCCGGTGGCGGTGGGACTGCACTATTTGGCAGCTGAGAAGCGGGAGGCTGCGGTGGATACAGCAGGGTGCGGTCTGGGGCCACGGAGGCGGGCGGCGGCGGCAGAGCTGCTCTGTCGGCAGGAGATGATCTCGGGGCGGCGGGAGGCAGGAGGGCCGGCGGCTGGATCACGGCGTGCTGCCGCTGGGAGCTTGTAGGCTGGGCTGGGGTGGGTGGTGGTGCGGCGGGCAGGAACGACGCTGCCGGAGCGGCGGAGCCGGGAGACGGGGCTGGGGCAGCGGCAGGCACGGAGGGGGCTCCAGTCATCCGTGCAGACGCTGCGGCACCGGCACCAAGTGGCTCGCGGGGCTGGGGCGCTCCGCGTTCCAGCGCGAGCGATGGTGTGCCGGGATCGGGGGATTGCGCAGGGACGCCGGCAGGGACGGGAGTAGACATAGGCGTCTGTGCTGCCGCGGGGCCGGGGGACAGCTCGGGGCGTGCTGTGTGCGCTTGAACGGTAGGGTGAGGGGGCAGGGTTCCCGCGGCAACGTGCACAGGGGGCACCGGGGGCCCCAGCGCGGTCGTGACAGGCGCTGTCGGTACTGGTGGTTCGGGAGCGGCAGGAGACTGTGAAGACGCAGCAGCGACGGACGCGGATGGGCTATCAGCTACCACCGGCGCCGTGTCGGTGGCGGCAAGGGGGACCTGGGGGGCTGGAAGAAGGGTCGCCGCTTGGCTTTGCAGGGGGCCGGCTATAATGGCAGCTACGGCCATAACCGGCGCGGCTGGGGGAGCGGTAGCACCCGTAGCTAGCAGGGGGGTGGCCGCCGCCCCCGCCGGGGTATCGCCGGGGGGCGGGGCTACGAATATGCCAGCAGTGGGGGGTGGGGTAACAATGACGGCAGCAGCGGGGGGGCACGTGGGGGCAGGGGCAAGGGGCGGGGTCGCGGGGACGCTGGAACCGAGGGCGGGAGCCGGGACAGCGGGGACGAGCGGGATGGCGGGGGCGGGGATGGTGGGAGGGGCCGTAGGGTCCGGTGGGGTGGCTGGGGCCGGGGCAACGGGTGCCGGGACCACGAGCGTGGGGGGCGGGGCGGCGCGAGTCAGCCGGACCGCGGGTACTGGAGCCGCGAGGTCCGGCGGAGAGGCGGGGGCCGTGCCCCATTGCAGGCTCGCGGCGGCAAGGGGCGGGCTCGCAGCAGGAGCCGGGCTCGCAGCAGGAGCCGGGCTCGCAGCAGGAGCCGGGCTCGCAGCAGGAGCCGGGCTCGCAGCAGGAGCCGGGCTCGGCGGGGTGACTGCTGCGGGCGGCGCCTTCGCAGCAAACAGCTCCACCAGCGCTCTGCAAGCTGGGAGCAGCTGCGCGGCAGCCATATCCCGGTAGGAGATATTATTAAAGAGCTTAACCCCAACTGTGTCCCAGAAGTCTCTTGTAAAGACGGCTGAACGGTCAGCATTTGGGAAATTAATCAGAGTCCATTCTAAGAGGTTTTTTAGCTCCTGTTTAGGTAATTGTCTTGAACTAGAGCTTAGTAAATGCTTAAGTTGCTTATAGAGATCTCTGTCATGGGCAGAGTGCATTTGTCCCGTTATCAGACCAGTATGATACTCACTTAGATGATGTAGGAGCAGTGTCCTTGCTCAGGGGTCCGTCGTGGGGGGCTGGCCAGGCACTCCACTCGGCGCTCAGGACGCTGCTTTTGGGTCCTTTCTCAGAGCTCCGGTTTTAGGCGTCGCATGGCAACGGCTTTCCGTGCTCAGGACCTCACGGGTGGGTCACACTAAGAGCTCCAGTGCGGGCGGTGCTGAGCACTACTCGCCTGTGCTCGGGACGCGCGGCAGGGTCCCTCCTTAGAGCTCCGGTCGGCACTGCTTAGCAGCGTGTCCGTGCTCGAGGGGTGCCACGGCAAACTTCCTCTAAGAGCTCCAGGTAGCCGCTGCGCAGCAGTGGCCGCCTGTGCTCGAGGACTGCCAGGCAATTCCCTCCAAGAGCTCCAGGTAATCCCCGTGCTCGAGGGCTGCCTCGGCAGAATTATAGAGCTCCGGCTTTTACGATGCGCAGCAACAGTATGCCGTGCTCACGACACGTTCTAGGTGGCTATAACTGGTCTTTTAGTTACCGTCCATGGAGAAGTCTCCCACAGATGGAGAAAGCTGAACCGAGCCTTCAATCACGTTGTGCGCCAGACTGAAGGTTCTTGGGGGGTTCGGCAATCACGTTGGGCGCCAGACTGTAGGTGCAGGGGGGTGCTCGGTCTGGACCGGGTGTAGACGGACGGATGGTGACGGATGGAGACGAGAGATCTCTGTAGTCAGATCTTGGAACATGCGGTTTATTGCAAAGGGCGTGGGTACAGGGGCACTGCTTAGAGCTGCAGCTGGCAGCTCTGAGCAGGCCCAAGAGAGCAAGAGAGTAAGCGGGTAAGCAAAGAGAGAATAGTAAGAGTCTACAGTAAGAGTGTATAGTAAGAGTGTATAGTAAGAGAGAGAGCACGAGTGTAGTAAAAAGTGTCTGAAGTCCTGGTTACAATACAATAAATCATCTTCTGTACTGAATATTCTAATTGTCACTAACCAATCTAATACAAGATACAAATCCTATAGCATTTACATACAGCCTATAAGAGTTCTTATATTACCATAGAGTGTTACATCTTAACTCCTAAAAACTACTCTTTGGACCCCTTCTGCTGAGCTAGTAGGGTCTGCTCTGACCCTTGGACCTGCCTGCAAGCAGAGGGTATTGTTCAATCAAGAGGGGATTACCTTCAGTCGGCCATACCATTGTTTTCCGGTTGTTCAGTAACTAAGACCTGGTATCTCAAAGGTGGCTTTCATTTCGATGTCGCTTATAGTTTTCATATTCCCAAAATCTTTTGTCAGGCAATCATATTTATAAGGTTTTCCTGTTTCATCTTTCCCAACAAGGCAACTTTTTAATTTGATGGTTTTATTTAACTTTTCAGGTTACTGTTCAATATAAAAGTTTACAGTCCTCTTTGGTACAATCCTATTTTCACTTTTATTTGTGTAAATTAGGAATAACCGGGTAAATTACTTCACAGCCTTGATGGTTGTACAGTTGTGTAACACAGTGTAGGGCTGGGTTGACACTCCTGACTCTGCCATGAGTAAATGGTTCCATGTGGATAAGGTAGACACAGATTAGGATTGAGGAATGTGCAATGTGAAGCTTGGAGACAAAACAACAAATGAAGATAATTGTATGGGAAAGCCAGAGGAACTCCCAAGCCTATTTCAGTGACATAACCCTAACATTAAACTCATTGTCGTGGAACTAAGGTTAATAGAGTTGTGCTAAAGATAGCAGCTGTTTGAACACCATAATAAGCTCTCAAGAATGGCAGTAAAATAGCCTTAGATCTGCTTGTTCAAACAGTTCAGAAATGGGCTGCCACAAAACACATAGCCCAGTCAGCTTCTTCTGTACCTTTAATGATTTGTTTCCCGTTCTTCTTTTATTGCAGTGTGAAGCCCTCCCTCTTTCAGACATAGCACCAAAGGCACTGCACCCCATCAACAGTTACTGGCAGCAATATTCACCCATCTGTTACCATCCAAACTGTTCCAAAATTCTCAGACTGTACATGCTGAGGCTCTGCTACTGGCTCATCTGGAAAAAATAAAGTAAATGAAATGTACTTTCATATCATCACTGTATGTCTTCCCCAGATGTTCTCCAGAGTGCTACTTCTGCAAAAGATCCCTGTAGGAGCACTTTCTGTGTATCAGTTCTGCAGTCCCTGACAGATGAGAACGGGATACTTTCAAACAATCTTTTTACAAACAATGCAGATTTTCCCCATGTGTAGATCTCTACTGCTTTTCAGAAAGGGTGCATGAGGCAAAGTGGTTTTGCACAGAGATGCTTATCCTCAGTTTTAAGTGTTCTTTCTGTAAATTGCTGCTTCATCCATAGCAATGCTCACCACTGAAAATTATTTTTTCTCCCAAAATATATTGGTAAGCTCTCAGAACCATGCATTTTCAAATCTAGCTCATCCTGTGCAAAAGCTTTTAATGTTATGTGATACTGAATGCTCATTGAAGGAGGAAAAAATCTCCTTTGTATTGATATGAGGCAACAGAGACAGAGAGTTTTCCTTTAAACCAGTAAAATTGGCTTTTTCATCTTCCATCTTCCTGTGTTTAAGAAGCACGGAGTGGGATGTGTGTGAGGATTTTGCTCATGGAGTGAGTACAGAGACTTCCACAGCTCAGATGGATAAGGATTGCCGAAGGACCTCTGTTTGTGTAGGTGAAATGTGGATGGTCTCTGACCTTGAGAGGGACCCTTGACAGAGCTGCAGTGTGCAGGCACTCATTTTCACTGCTGTGCCTCTGAGGGTAATTCCTTGTGATCACAATCAGGAAAAGAGACATCTGCTAAGACAGAAAGGTAGGAATTCCTGTCTGGGTTCTAAAGCACGTGAGAAGCAGCTTCAGCCTCAGGTGCCTCTGTCTCGATTGTCTTTCTTTTGCACTTCACATCAAAACCAAGTCTTTCTTATGTATTGTATTCTAAAACATTACAGACAATTTTAATACAAGTTAAAAGGTGATTCAGCCTCTTGTTTAAATAAATAAACCTCAGGATTTGGGCTTCTTTGGGACTTCTTCTGAAGGGATTGTAGCATTTGAAGTGGAGACAGTCACTGTACATATTATGCAAATACTTCACAAGTCTCTCGGACTCTGTTCCAGCACAATTAACAGTGGTTAGAATCACTGGCTTTGATTTCAGTGCAGTGAAGAAAGAGTATTAAATTCATACAGGTGGAAGTGGAATTTTCTCTTGGTGAAATACATGGTTTTATGCCAAATTAAAAACAGTGGAGGAGCTTGTATGTCACTTTTCTCATTACTTGTCCCTGAAACAGAATACTACAAGAAAAGCAGCCCATGGAGGTATGGCATTTCCCCTAATACAATAAATTGAAAAGGCAGACCTGGGGTGCAGTGGTGTGCCTGCCGGGACAACAGCGCTTCCTGTACCTTACAGATGGACTGTCTTGCCTCCTCTGTCAGATGCCTGGGTGATGTGAGGTCATCTTTCCCTTGCAGGAGGTTGAATAGAGGAGCGAGATCTTCTGTTGTCAGCCCTAGAAGAGGCCTCACCCAGTTTATGGACCCGCAGAGCTGGTGGAGTTCCTGCAAGGTCTTAGGGCTATCATTAATTTTGACTTGTTGGGGAACCACAGTTCATGGATTTTCAGTCCAAGGTATTTAAATGGAGAGGTTTTCTGGACCTTTTCAGCCTGGATTTCAAATCCATTTGCCTCTAAGGCCTTGATTACCTTCCCCAATGTCCAGTCTAAATAGGATTGGTTAGGAGCACACACCAAAACATCGTCCATATAGTGGAGCACTATTGCCTTTGCTGCTAACTTTCTGATGGGGGACAGAGTGCGAGCCACATACCATTGGCAGATGGTGGGTGAGTTTTTCATGCCTTGCGGCAGAACTTGCCCCTGGTAGCGCTGCATGGGAGCCTCTCGGTTGATGGAAGGCACTGAGAAGGCAAACCTGGGAGCATCGTCTGGGTGCAGGGGGATCTGGAAAAACAGTCTTTAATACCGATGACTGCTACCTTCCACTGCCTGGGGAGCACAGAGGGTGAAAGCATTCTGGGCTGCAGGGGTCCCATGTCTTCAATGACTGCATTTATTTTCTGCAAGTCCTGTAGGAAGCGCCACTTGTCTTTCCCTGGCTTTTTGATTACAAATGCTGGGGAATTCCAAGGGCTATTAGAGGGTTCCAGATTACCCTTTCTCAATTGCTCCTCCACAAGTGCAGTGAGCGCCTTTAATTTGTCTTTTTTCAAAGGCCACTGATCGATCCAGATGTGTTCGTCAGAGATCCCATTTAATTTCTGGAAGGGGTGCTCCGCAGTGGCCTTTACTAAAAATTTTGGGGTTGAGATGGAATTTCGACTCGAGCCCTCCACTGGGACATGAGATCTCTGCCCCACAATGTAAATCCAGAGTCAATTACAAAAGGACGGACTGATGCTATCTGTCCCTCTGGACCCTCGATTTGGACAACTGCCTTGCTTCTCTGGGCAGATATAGATCCCCCCAGACCTGTCACAATACCTTCTGCCAGCTGCAGCTCCCAGTGTGACAGCCAATTGTGGGAAGAAATGACTGTCACCTCTGCTCCTGTGTCCATCATTCCTACCAGGCTGATGTCCGAGCCTTGGCAAGACAGTTTGCAGTTAAGCATGGGCTTGTCATTCCCAACTACCTCAGCCCAGAAGACAGAGGGGTTGTAGTCCTGTGGCGGACTACTGGGCATGAGAATAGCTTGGGCCACAACCTGGTTAGCAGCAAGAAAAAGGGAGGGTTAACACACTTGATGTTGACAGTAAAGAACCCTTGTGGCCCCACTTGAACAACTTCTGGGGTAACACAAATGTCATCTGGTGAATGTACAACATCTTTTAACACAAACAATATACAGTCTCTCAGATTCTCACAACTCGCGACTCTTTGGGGTGTCACTGAGTCCATTTGAGTTGCAGAGGTCGTGGTGACCATTTTCCTGGTGGCAGTTTCTTGATTCATTCCCCTGCATGGCCCTGCCAATCCACGTGGTCCTGTCAGTTTTTTGGCTGCATCCCATCAGTGGCAGGCAATGTCACTTGCCCTGGGGAGACAGCTCAGGAACCCTGATTAGTTGGAGCCGGAGCTCTGCAGTTTCAGGCCAAGTGCCCTGGTTTGCCACACCTGTGACAGACCCAATTAGCATTTTTATTGCCCTGAGATGCTGTTGCATCAGCAGCGGCTGCAGTTCCTATTAAATTTTCCCGTTTTTAAATTTGGCTGATTAATACGCACTAAAGTCATGCAAGCATGAATCATTTTACTTAATGTCGGTGGAGGTTCGAATGGGAGACCCAAAATCACTATTTTACAAGCATCATTGGCATTAGCTTTTGCGATTTGTGTTATAATATGCTCTCTTGTTTTCGGATCTTCTACTTGTCTTTCCACTATAAGCCCCAGTTTATCCACAAAATCAATAAATGGCTCATTTTGCAGTTGCCGAATCTCTGTATAATTCAACTGAGGTCCTAATTTAGGGGGCATCATTAAGAACGCTTGCTGTGCTGCTTGCTTTACAGCATTCAGGACCAGCTCTGGTGTATATTGAGCCTGGTTCTGGGGCTTGGACAATAACCCCTCACCAGTAAGGTGATCCATAGAAACCCTAGTGTTGTTTGGATCCTGCAGTAAAATAGGGAGGACCTCTCCCAGTTGCTTTCTCCAACCTTCTTCCCACATTTGAAACTCGGATGGGGAAAGCAAGCAGGAGAAAATGCTTTTGAGGTCATGTGGCACAAGAACTGTACTGGTGAGAGTTACCTTAAGAAGGTTCTTAAAATACTGACTCTCCCTCCCAAATTCTTTCAGGGCTTTGCAAAGCTCTTTCAGCCCTGCAGGATTAAAAGGTTTCCATGTGGGATTATTGCCAGTTCGATCATATGTTACAGGAGCAGCAAAGGGATAGGAGGGGGCTCAGGGGACTCCTGGACCCTATTTCAAGCTGGAATCGGTTCCAGTTTCTACCCCGTGGGAACCAGAAGGGGGGGGTAGGAACCAGGAAGTTCTCCACAGGGGGCGGGGTTGGAGGACCTGGGGGTGTGGTCACAGGATGGGCGGGGATTCCTGATGCAGGGGGCGGTACCCGATGTGTGGGAGGAGCCCGATGACGTCATATCTGGGGATAGGAAAGGGTGGGGTAGGAGGGCGAAAGGGATTGTGGGAAGAAGAAGGGGGGGAGGGGTGAACTGTGCCATGCGGTCAGTGCCATTGTTCAGACACGTGGAGTGGGGGGACAATGGCAAACGGCATTTAGAACAGTTTTCTGGGCTTATAACTGGGGAAGAGGGCGAGGGATACGAGGTTTGGGAAGGGGTCGAGGCAGCCTGGCCAGGGCTATCCCGACAGAGTGGCTGAAAAGACCGAAAGGGGTCAGAGAGAAGGGAGCAACTCTGTGCCTCTGGGCATATCACCCCATTTGGTTTTTCCAACGAAGGGGAAGTGGGATGAGGAGCAGGAGGGGAGGAAGGAGGGATATGGGAAGAACTGCGAGGGGATTTGTGCTTTTCTTTTACTTTCTGATCCATTTTACGCAAGTCCCGAAGGACTAGAACTAGAGGAAAGAATTTTTCTCCAGAGGAGTACCCTTTTTGCTTTAAATCAGTAATCTTATCCCCCACAGCCTGCCAGAAGGCAGGAGATTTTAAATTTGCAGGAGACACTTGAGGAAGGTAAAAGAAAAGCCAGCGAATAAACTGTTTTAACAAACCCTATTGTGAAAAACGAGGTTCACTCTCCTGTTAGAATTTAAAGAGTTTAATATAAAGACAATAAGAGACACATAAAATAAAGCAAAGGGATAACGGCCGGGTGCCTTGGCGCTCTGCCAAGAGCACACCTAATGTTCAAGGTGAGTCCTTTTTATACCATTTTTACTGTCTGTTCTCTATTCATATTCAAACTTTTCCAGGAATTGATCTGCATGGTCACTCCTTGGGTCCGCCTTTTTAGAGCATGCGTAGTCTTCTGCCTTGCAGTTTTATTTCTTTTGATTCTTGGGGTTGGGCCCGCTAGGTAAGAGTCGATGGTGGGGTGGATCTCTGAATTCTCCAGACAGTCAGGGCTGATTGCAGCTTTGGCCTCTTTGCCCCCCGGGCAGAGCGGTGATAAGGGCTCTCGGACCCTCCTGGCTGCCCTTTCTCCAGGCAGAGCAGCCTTTGGGCCCTTTTGTTCCCTGGACAAAGTGTTGATCAGCAGCTCCTCGGGCCTCATCCTCTGCTCCCTTGGAGGTTATCTTACTTGCTCACACTTGCTAACATTCTTGCTAAAACGAGAGAAAACTACATCCACACAGCAAAAGCATTTCTAACATTATATAATATCTCTTTAATACTTTGCGAGAAGCCAATATTATATGTTTATAACACTTTGAAAATTTAAACCTACAACTTCCAGCGAATAAACTGTTTTAACAAACCCTTTGAAAATTTAAACCTACTAACTTCAAGGAATTTTGCAATTTGCAGAAAAACCTCTCTTTGGGGCTGAGAGAGTTTTGATCCCATCTCTCTCTCTCAGCACTTCTTCCATCCGCCACCCACAAAATGAAAAAAGAAACAAAATATCGGGGACCGGGGATGCTCACACAAGTTTCAGAAATCAGTTAAAAGGCATCCTGTCCCAAACTAAAAAGCACAGGTGGGGTTCTCCGAGGCACAGCTGCTCTCCAAAGTCAGTTCAGTGCAGAATCAGTGGGAGTTAGCAGCCTTCTCTCAGGGCACCGCTCCTAAAACAGAGTGGACTGCACCGAGAGGCGTCGGCAGGTCCAAAGTCGCTTCTTCTTGCTGTCCACCGACAGCCACGACGTCGCAGGGATCCACTCGCGTGAGCCCCTCGCTTGGTGCGCCAACCTGAGGAGGTATTTGTGCTCGAGGCACGAGCTCTGGTGTGCCCCAGGTCATTGAGAGTCCAGCTGCGTGACTTCTGTACGTCGCTGAAGTGACTTCAGCATCAGGAAAAGTGCTGCTGGCTGAACTAGCTAGCTGGCTTCTTTGCAGAAGGAACACGGCAGGAGCCGATGGTATCGGCTCACATTAGCTTGGAGACAAAGGAAGAGAGAGGCTGTTCTGGTCTGACTCCTAACAGGTTTATTGTTAGAAGTTTCACAAACAGAACAAGCTTGGAAGGGATGGAATGCGATGGGATGTGATGGGATCCTTCCCCGAGGCTCGTCCTCAGTTTTATAGGGAATTTGAAAACTGTGGTGAAAGGGGAGAACAACAAATGCGTTACAAGCCAGGGGGAGGATACAATTTAACAAGAGCCACTGGGGGAAACTGAGAGGCGGGAGTTATAACAGAGAACCAGTGAACAACCGAGTAACCGGGAATTTTCCCGAAGCGGGGGAGGCAGCTTGTGCCGGGGCACCACCCGGGGGGGTGCAGCTTAGGCTTCTGAGCCACCCATCGACCCACCCTCTGAGTCTGCCTCTTCGGGAAACTCGATCCAGGGGAGGGGCTGGGATTGATTGGCATCATGCTGCCCCAGCCCCACAGTGGGCTGGGTCACCGCAACAGTGCTCCTTAAAGTCTCTTCCCACCCAAAACATTCTGGGATTCCATGATGATTCTATGATATCTCTCTGCATTTATTTTGCATCATTTCCTCTCAAATTTAATTTTTCAATTAGATGACTTGTTAAAGGAATAATTTTTAAATTATTCCAGGAATGAAAAGGGGAGCATCAACCAGAAAAGAATCATTCTTAAGTCCATCAAATCATTACAAATTGGAAGCCTATTCCCTCATGTCTGTCCTTGTTCTGCTTTCCAGAAAATCTTATGATCCCACAGTTTCTCAGAGACATCTGCTGGGATTGCAGAAAGGCTCCCTCTGTCAGAGAGCCAGGGGGGTTTAGAACACTTGTTCCTCTGCATCTTTACTCCATAACCAGGTTTTCCCCAGACCAGTGTTCTGGGAGAAGTTCAGAATTACTATAAATGGATCAGGTTCACATTTTTTCCCCACTGTTTTTCAACTATTTTCAAATTCTTGGAATTACCCTCAAATGGGCCCTAGAAAACTACTGTGGAAACATCAATCAGAGGAACATCTTGAAAAGAGAAAACCACATCCAGCAGCAGCAAAAACAATCCCATTGCTATTTTTACCTGATCTTTAGGTGCTCCACCAGAATTCCCAACAGGCATTCCCATTCCCAAAAAAGTGCTATGGAAGACACTGTGTCCGTGAGGGTGAGAAGGCAGTTTTGGACATGTTCTTTGCCATGGAATGGGATGACAGAGTCCAGATGGTCTTTGTGGTCCCTTCCAAGCCAAACTGCCCCATGATTCCATGATAGGATCAGCACCTATCCCAATTCCATTCCAGAAACATCCTCCCACTAACTCAGAACTTCCCCCTCCTGTTTTTGCTCTACATTAGGGATGTGGTTCCGAGTGCCACAGTTATGGGATGACTCAGAATTCCCTGGGGATGCCATTCAAAGCTGAACTTGTGACTTCAGTGATCCAAAACACCCAGTCAGCCCCAATTCCAGTCGGGAATATCTCAAAGAGCAGTGTGGGGTGTTCCCTCTCACATCCCACCACTGGGACAGCTCACATGGAATGTGACTGACTTACTGCATTTGGAATTCCTAGCTGAAAAAGCAGCGGTTGGAATATCCTCTCCTGGGAATATCCAGAACACCGAGAGGCTCCCTGGAAGCCACACATCAGGCGCAGAGTCAGATAAACAATCCTGAACTGGTTTTCAGGGGATGCATCCACAGCCTGTTGCCTGCAACAACTCCAAAGCTATTCCTTCCCCTTGGGACAGCCAGGCAAAACATCCTTATGGAATTCTGACACAAAAAAACCCTCACAGCTTCAACCTACTTGGCTCTTCCCAAATCTAGGCCAGCACTCCAAGAGGCTCTAAGTAATAAACAACAGGAAAGACCATCTCACAGTGTACACCATAAGCTGGGCAGGACATTTCTCACTGGAACCAGGCTGTTCCCACGTCTGTGACATTTGGGAGCATCCCTGTTCCCCCACTCTTCCATTCAGGAGAAAAAGACAACACAGCCTTTAAACACCCAGTTACACCAGTGGAATCCCAACAATCAAGGAAAACCACCTAGCTCTGGGAAGAAACGTAATGCCCAGTTTTGGCCAAGACTGAAAAAAACCCAAATAGCAGTGCTGGAAACATTTCCAGGCATGGAGCCTCCCAGCTCTGAAAGTGCAGCTTGCAGGCTCCTTCCCACAGAAACCCCAAAAATGCCCCTGACTGGGCTCAGGGACAAAACCCTGCCGTTCCACCAGCCTGGCATGGAGCGTATTCCATGGGATGCCCCAGGAAGGCGTCCCTGACCATGGCAGGGGGCTGGAATACAGTAAGGTCCTTTCCAACCCAGATCATTCCAGGAATTTAAGGCTGATTTGAGCTGCTTCTCTGCTCACAATTCCTTCCCAAGCCTCATCCTCTGGGCTGTCTTTTCCCTGCCTTGCTGGTAAGGGAAGCAGTGGCTCCTCTCCCTAAACATCCCCAATGCAAATTGCTGAGCCCTGCCCAAAAATCACCAGGTGACATAAATGATTGATCCACTGTCTTGTCTGTTTTCTGTAATCTAGCACATCAGTGACTTCAGAGTCAAAAAATCCCAGGTTATAGGTACTGGTACAGACCAGCTACCATCCTGGAAGGGGCAATTTCAAAGGCTCCTGTCCCATTACTTGGGAATTCAGTGCTGTCAAGAGTCCAGCAGTGATCATGGATTTAACCCTTCCAATGGATTAAACCCCAGTACTCACTGCCAAGTGCTGCTGGAGCATCTCTCCAGGAAAGTAGCGTGCCCAGTCCAGATGGTATTTAGGAGGGTCTCTATCCAGTTTCCCAGGAAGTATGGGAAGCTACTACTGACAGACTGGATCTCAGGAGAGCTTCAGTACTTCACTGAAAGCTTCTAAAACAGGGACTTGTTTCCAACTGTAAGGCAGCTCAAATGGTATGGTTCGCCAGCCTTCCTAATAAATTGCTGCATAAGTGTGTCTGTGTGTGGGAATATTCCTTTGGCTCGATTTCAGGGAAGACTTGCCTAGGATTACAGTTAAAATTTAAAACACAGGCAGGAGTCTGGCATAGAGAAAAGCCCAGCCCAGATCAAGGCCAGGATGGAGAATGAGGGAAAATCCATACTGAATTGCACCCAGAGTCTGGCACGGGGAGTGGGGGGGAAACTTGGGTGGGCTTGCACAGAGGCAAGGGGCAGGGCAAAACCCCGTTCTGAATCAACGCTGGAATATAGAATAATGAAAAACTCAGGTGGGATTGCACAGGGACTCCAGCACGGGGAGGAAAACCCAAGAAGGATCATGCCAGAAATCTGTCACAGGGGAGAAAACCCATTCAAGATTGTGCATGCAATCCAGCAAAAAGAAAAAACTTGTGCTGGAATCACAAGGCTGGAATACAGAATAGCAGTAAACACAGGTGGGGCCACACGCAGAGCCCACCCATCCAGGTGGGAGGGAAAAACACCTGGGATCATACCTGGAGTCCAGCACGAGGAAAAGCCTGGGTTGGAACACACGTGGAATCTGGCACTGGGGGGAAATCCAGGGGGATTAAGACCAGAGTGCAGAACGGGGGAAAACCCACGTGGATAATGCATGGAGCCTGCCACAGAGAGGGGAACACCCAGGCAGGATTGTGTGCAAAGCCTCTCACGGAGGGGAAAATCCAGGCACAATCACCCATGGAGCCTGGCACAGGAGAAACCACTGAAGGAATAGTGCTCATATCCTGGGAGATGGAGTAAACCCAGGCAGGACCATGCACAGAGTCCAGCACAGAGGAAAACCAGGACAGGTCAGAATGCAGAATGGGGAAAACCCAACTGCACGGGGTTCAACTTCCACAAAACCCAGGACTGCATGCAGAGTCCAGCACAGGGAGTGGGGGTGTGGAAACCCAGGCAAGAACATGGACATAATCCAACACAGGGGAAAAGCTGGAGAGAATCGCACATGGTGTGCAGTATGTGTGACAACAGGGGAGGATCACACACAGAATTCAATGCACAGGACAACACAGAGAGGACGACAGGGGATCCAAGACGCAGGACAATGCAGGGAGGATCACGTGCGGAATCCAATGCATGGGACAACACAGGGAGGCTTGTGCGTGGAATTCAGTGTGTGGGACAATGCAGGGAAGCTCTCACACAGAATCCAAGACGCGGGACAGTGCTGAGAGTATCGCGTGCAAAATTCAATGCATGGGACAATGCAGGGAGGATCACATGTGGAATTCAATGCGCAGGACAACATGGAGAAGATCGTGTGCAGCCTCCCACACATGAGACAACCCACAGATGCTTGTGCACAGCCTCCAAAACATGGAACAACACAGAGAGGATAGTGTGTGGCATCCAGTACGCCAGAGAACATGGAGAAGTGCACACAGAGCCTCCAGTATGCCAGAAAAGAGGGAGAGGATTGCATACGGAATTCAGTGCATGGGACAATGAGGAGAGGATTGCACACAGCAGTGAAGATGCAGGACAAGCCAAAGGGGATCACATGTGGAAACAAACGCGTGTGTGGGACAACCCCCTTTTCTCTTGGCTCTGCCTGCATGGACTGTTCCTCTTAGGACACCTATTGGGTTGCTTGCCCCTCCCTTGCCTTGCCTTTCCTCGCATGCCCAACCTCCCCGTTGACATGCCTACTTCTTTCTTCTCTCATTGCCAGGCCTTTGCATTTCCTTGCCATTCCTGACTACCCCCTTCCTTTGCCTTTCTGACCCATCCATGTCCTTCCCTTGCGCTTTCTACCACTCCATTGCCTTGCATTTGCTTGCTCACCCATCCCCCAACTTGAATTCTCTACCCATTTTTCCAGGTGTTACCTTGCCTTTACTTCTCCTTCTAGGATTCCCATTGACTTGCCTAGCTCTCACTTGTCTTGCTTTGCAAAGCCATTACTTTACTTCCCTTGCCATTGCACCCCTGCCTTGCCTTGCATTATCTTGCTCAGCCTTCCCCCACCTTGAATTCAATACCCCTTTTTTCCTGGCATTTCCTGGCCTTGCCTCACCTTGCCTGCACCTCCTAGGACTCTGAACATCTTCATGTCCACCCAGTGTTGCAGAAGTTCACATGAGGCAGTCCAGGGGAGGTCTGTCCTGGCAATTTGGATTGCTTTGGAAGCGTAGTAGGAAATGTGTGTTAGGAGAAGTGACCTGTGGATAAACTGCTGTTCTATTGTACATTTGCAGCAGTGCTGAATTTTGAAGAGTGGTCTAAGGGTTTGTGAGGGCAGAACAGGGAATAGACAAATCAGCTCCAAGAGGCTGAGGACTGTCTCCTTAATATTTACACAAGACTTGCCTGCCAGCGAACCCAAAGCTTGTGGCAATAATGAAGAGTGGTAATTGTGCCTTTTCATCTCTCAAGGTCACTTGCAAGCATGGGACAAGAACTGACCCAGAACTTCTTGAGGCCCTGGCAGAGAGAAGAAGCAGCAAATGGTGTTAGAAGAGTTGCTGTGAGTCCCTGTTTGTGAATTTTTTTGGTGTTCTTCCATGTCTTTGGGGCTCTTTGTGAGCCTCTCCATGTTGTCTTGTTTATTGGTGCCATATGTGAGCCTCTTTGGGTCGTCTTGCATATGGGAGGCCGTGCTTGTGCCTCTCAGGGTTGTCGTGTGTTTTTGGTGCCATATGTGAGCCTCTCCAGGTTATCCCACTTACTGGAGGCCACATGCAAACCTCTCTGTGCTGTCCTGCATCTTGGAAGCTGCACGCCTGGCTGTGTTGTCCCTCATATTGGAGGCCGCACACCTGCCTTGCCACGCTCTCCGGCTTATAAGATGATGCACGCACCTCTTCATGTTGTCCCATGAATGGGATGCTGCGCACATGCCTCTCAGGGTTGTCCCACACACGCGTTTGTTTCCACATGTGATCCCCTTTGGCTTGTCCTGCATCTTCACTGCTGTGCGCAATCCTCTCCTCATTGTCCCATGCACTGAATTCCGTATGCAATCCTCTCCCTCTTTTCTGGCATACTGGAGGCTCTGTGTGCACTTCTCCATGTTCTCTGGCGTACTGGATGCCACACACTATCCTCTCTGTGTTGTTCCATGTTTTGGAGGCTGTGCACAAGCATCTGTGGGTTGTCTCATGTGTGGGAGGCTGCACACGATCTTCTCCATGTTGTCCTGCGCATTGAATTCCACATGTGATCCTCCCTGCATTGTCCCATGCATTGAATTTTGCACGCGATACTCTCAGCACTGTCCCGCGTCTTGGATTCTGTGTGAGAGCTTCCCTGCATTGTCCCACACACTGAATTCCACGCACAAGCCTCCCTGTGTTGTCCCATGCATTGGATTCCGCACGTGATCCTCCCTGCATTGTCCTGTGTCTTGGATCCCCTGTCGTCCTGGCTGCTTCTGCAAGGCTGCTCGTGCTCCCCCAGACACCACCAACCCCCACCACTGGTGCTGCTGCCAAGGCCCTGACCCCTCACTGCCTCGCTTGACTGCTCCTGGAGGGACTGGAGGAAGACCCATCATGGTGCAGATCTCCCCCTTGGCACTCTAGAAGTAGCACCAGACCCATGGTGGTAAGTATCCACTTTCCTGTGCTTTTCATAGTTATTCTGGCCATTTCTCCTACTTTTCTATTTTCTCTCTTTCTTTCCTCTCTTCTATTAAAAAAAAAATTGTATTATACTTTTGGATCCCAACATTTAAACTTGTTTGTGTTTTAACGTCATTTTTGGTATGTTTAGAACATAGTTCCTTTCCACAGCTGTGAATTGAGGTAAACTTGCGTCTCCTCCCCTTAGGCGAATTGGAACAGGCTCGGACCAAGAAATGTGCCTGGAGAAAGAGCTTTTGCTGACCTTGCTCTTCCTGACATTTGAAAAATTCCATTTCCACCACAAGCAGGCACCATTCACTGTTCTCTTAACAAGCTGGAAAGTGCACATGTACCATGATGATCTGCTCTTCAATGCCCTTTTGGTCTGCATCGGTCCAGACTGCAGTGGTCTCTTGGAAAGCTTGGAGAGATAAGTACTAGTGCAGTACTAGAACCACTTCTGTTCTGAGCCTTGCCTTTGAAGCCCTCCCTTGCCTCACATTACCTTGCTCACTCCTCCCCAATTTGGAATTCAAGACCCCTTTTCTCCTGGCATTTCCCAGCCTTGCCTTGCCCTGCCTGCTCCTCCTAAGACTCTCAAGGCCTTCACATACCCACAGTATTTCAAGAGAACATGTGAGGCAGCCTAGGAGAAATTATGTCCAGCCAGACCTGCCTGTCCTGGCAGCTTATGTCTAGCACCAGTGCTTGCATGTACTGAATTTTGGGTAGGTCATCCGGATTTTGCCCTTGGGCTCTGGGACCAGAACAACAGTTCTTCTTCATAGGAAGGAAAGCAGGTAGCCCAAGAGTTTTAGGTGCAGATTAGAGATGGCCCATGAGAGATCAAGGCCAGACAGTGTAGTTGGTCCTGGCCACTTTTGTGTACCAGCAGTCCTTGAATGTACTTCTCACCTGCCTTGCCTTGCCTTAGCAACACAACAGTTTCCTTGCCTTGCCCTGCTAGCCCACTGTAGCCTTGCATTCCCTTGCATGGCCGTGCCCCACACTTGACCTGCCTACTGCTTTCCTCCAGGGCCTTCCCTTGCCAGGCCTACACCTTGTTTCCATTTCCTTTCCATTCCTGAACAACCATGCATTTCCCTGCCATTCTTGACAATGCCTTCCTGACTCAGCTGTGTCCTTCCTAGCCCTTCATATTGCTGCTTTAGGATTTTAGCTTTTATATTTTTCATATATTTGTAATCCTTCAATTTTTCAGTGTATAACTCTCAACTCCATATAGAGTGTTAGCTACTGTTTTCTTATTTTGGTCAGACAAAACAATTCCTTTCAAGGTCTGGAAATCAAGGACACCTTACTGTCTCAGGCCCTGAGAAACGTGAACAAGAGTGAGTTGGGGGGGAGCAAACTTGGGGTGAATTACTTCATTACTTGAAGCTGTAATTGGAAAATTAATCCCCAATATGCAAATGGACCAAACGTATAAAAGTATGAAAACCCATGACGCGTCGTCCACTTTTGGGTGTAGTCCCTGAGGGGGCTTCTTCTGGCCTAAATGTACCTGAAGGCCCTTCAATAAATATAACCGCTTATTATTGTCTTAATTTTGCCTGGCGTCTGTTTTTAGGTAGTCCCAAAAAGACATCACTGTCATTCTATTGCCTTGCATTGACTTTGTCCTGGGTTGCAGTGTATTCTATTACCATCCTCATGAGCTGTTGGAACCAGCTGGGGCAGTGTTTCCTTGCCTCCTCCCTCCAGGCTATCTTTCTGTTAATGGCACATCAACGCCTGGCCTCATGACTCATTATCCGCATTGTGAGATGCTCCACCCAGAGGGAGGAACCAAAGCATTCCATCCTAGATATAATCTGAGATTCCGAACACCACAGACACCCTTTCCACTGGATTCCCAGAGGACAGGAGCTACATAGCCACCACTGGACCTTGCGACGAAGAGCAGCCCCTTCTACAGGATCACCACTTCAACAGAACCACATCCACCACTTCGGGAGGACTGCAGCCACCATCTTATTGGACTGCTACCGCCACCCTGACTAACAGGGTGTCAGGTTGTATCCTGACTCTGTCACTTTGAACCAGTGTTTTCTGCCTTTTTTCCAATTTCCCTTTTAAATTGTTATTCTGACTTGATGCCTCCCACTGATTTGTTTTCAAACTAGTACAGACTTGCTCACCCATCCCCACCTTGACTTCCCTACCCATTTGTCCAGGTCCAGCTTTGCCTTTCCTTCTCCTTCCGGATTCTCATTGCTGTGCCTGCCTCTCCCTTGCCTTGCCAAGCCACCATTTGCCTTGCCTTCCCCTTGAAGCCCTCCCTTGCCTTGCAATACCTTGCTCACCCCTCCCCCACCTGGAATTTAAGACCCATCTTAATATGGCATTTCTTCAGCTTGCCTTGCCCTGCCTGCTCTTCCTAGAACTCTCAAGGTCTTCACTTACCTCCAGTGTTTCAGGAGCATGTGAGGGGAAGCCCAGAGGAAGTCACGCGCAAGCACACCTGTCTGTTCTGGCAGCTTCTGTCTCACACCAGTGCTTAAGTGTCTTGAATTGCAGACAGAAAATCCACATTTTGCCCTTAGGCTCCAGCAGTAGAATGACAGTTCTTTTGCATTCAAAGGAAAGCAGGTAGCTCAAGTCTTTTAGGTGCAGATTAGAGATGGCCCATGTGAGATCAAGGCCAGACAGAGCAGTTGGTCCTGGCCACTTTTGTGTACCAGCAGTCCTTGAATGTACCTGTCACTTGCCTTGCCTGGCCTTGCCTTGCCTTGGCAACACACCTGTTCCCTTGCCTTGCCCTGCTAGCCCTCTGGAGCCTTGCATTCCTTTGCATGGCCATGCCCCGCCCTTGACCTGCCTACTGCTTTCCTCCAGGGCCTTGACTTGCCAAGCACTTCCTGTTTCTGCCTGTCCTTCCCATCAGTGGACTTCCCTTCCTACGGCCAGCCTTGCCTCTAACGTCTGGGCCTTCTCTTGCCTACCACTCCATTTGCTTTCCCCTCACTGCTCTGGCCTTGCCTACCTCTCCCTTGACTTGCCCACAATTGCCTGCACTTGCTTTGCAGAGCCTTGCCTGCATGGAAGGCAAGGGAAAGAGTGGTAGGCAGGGCAAAGCAAAGCCAGCAAGTTGTAGGAAGCGCAAGGCAAGGCAGACGTAGGCAAAGGAAGCAAAGCAAGGGTAGGCTAAGAAAAACTAGGCAAGGTCCTCAAGGCAAGGCAAGGCCAAGTGACTCGGAGTGCCTTTCCTTGGGAAGCAAAGGACATAGTGCCAGTGTTGCTGGCACCTTTGCAGGGGATCAGCCAGTGGACGTTTTTTATTTTGGAGGAGGGCATGCCATTTCTGTTGAGACGGGTTTCTAGCAGACATTTAGGTACCATCATCCAGCAAGATATTTCTTCCCTGACCCCTTCCACGTAGGAGCAATTGTTGGACGGATTCAATACTGAAAGTGGTATGCAACTTTTGCTTCATAAGATCCCGATTGAGAATGGCAATGTTTTTCCTGGGAAGGAAAGCACGTGTAGCCCCAGTGTTGGAGGCGCAGAGAAGAAGCTGCCTCGTGGAGGTCAAGGGTGGCAGCAGCTTTCTGTTGGGGCGTATTTGGTGTGGACGCACCACCTCACTTTGTACAATGATGGAGTCTGTATTCATCCTTGGAAGGTGGTCTCCTGAAGATTCAATCTGGCATGTGGTTTCCACTTCTCAGAGGTGGCCCTCTGAAATTCTGGCAACACACATCTTTTGGACAAAGTAAGCAGCTATGCTGAGTCTTGGTGTGCAGCTGATCTAGTGTCCCGGGCAGGTAATGCCCAGGAACAGTGTTCTGGCACCTTTGTATGGGATCAGCCTATGGATGTTTTTTATTTTGGAGGAGGGCATGCCATTTCTGTTGAGATGGGCTTCTAGTTCCTCTCTTTGGCAAAGCAAGCAAGTTTAAATGCACACAATGGGTGGTCTTAGTGAATTTAATGGCTTTTGCCAATAGGCAGGTCTCTGGGTTGGAGCTGTTGAAGTGTTGCAGTGAGAATGCAAAAGCCGAGCTGTTGAGCTTTTTGTCCTCTCACCTCTTGTGTGTGAGCAGTCCCTGGCGCTGTTCCGCTTAGACCCTGACTCTGTGAGACCTAGAGCTGAGAAGGAAAGTGATGAGAGCAGCGTGTGTGCTGCTAGTTCGAGGGGTGCAGTTGAAGTTGTAGGCAGCAAGAGCTTTCTCAGCTGGCCCTGTTGTGAGCTCTGCTTTTGCCAGATGGTTTCAAGATGGCAGCTGGACTCTGCGAGAGGGAAAAGATTTGTTAGGGCAAAGGAGTTAATCTTGCTCTTGGAGTGTGGTGTAAAGAAGAGTCTGATCTTGGAAGGGGAAGATGAGGGAAATCTTTTTGTCCTGACACCGTTGATTTGAGTGCAGGGAAGTTTCCAAGTTGCCTCTGCCCTTGGGCTGCTTTCGAGCTGGGCTCGCAGTGATTCCTTCTCCTGCAAGTGGGCAGCGCTATCGTGTGCTTGTTTCCATGAGCGCTGACAGTGGCCAGGAAAAAGCCAAGCGCTTGGCTGGCGCGGCCCCAGTCGTGTGCGAGCAGTGGGTGGAAGAGCTCGGCTGTGCATCCTGCCTCTTGGAGACATAAAGGAAGGTGATCCTGCATATGAGCTGGGGATGAAGAGGAATCCTCTCATTGTTGTCTGTGCAGTTTGTAGGCTGCAAAAAAAGGGCAATTCAAGCTGGGCCTTTATATTTTAGAAACTTTTCTGTGCGACCAGCTGCTCAACATGTAACACTCACACACTGAACTGCATCAAACTCCCTGGACATATGCACCTTCCCTCAAGATTTATGTACCATCTTACCCTCTCACTCTCACAGAACTTAAACAGCTTCAAAATATCCAGCAGCATGTCTCAAAAAAAAAATCCATCAACAAAAACCCAGTGCTGGTTGTCATCTTCCCTTTGCAGTCTCTAAACTAGATGAAACACACTACTGATTTGCACTTTCCTTCTCAACTATATATATAGCATCATCAAATTCTCTCAAGGTGGCAGAGTCCCTGGCTAAAGCAAAGCATTTCCATCTGCAGTTCGGACTGAGAGATGTGCCAGGACAGAAAGCATTTGCTGACCTTCCCTCTTCCCTGGGAAACCTGATATTTGCAGTGCAATCACTTTCACACACCTTCAGTGTCTCTGAGTCCAAGCAGCTATATGTCACAGAGAGGGAAGTGTCAGGAGAAGGCATTCCAAAAGTACTCCCTTCTCCTAGCAGCCATTAAAGTCCACACAGAGTACTGGGACTATGCACCTTCCTTCTCACATATATGTACCTTCACATTTTTCACTCTCAGAGCTCTTGCAAATGTCCAGCAACTGTTCCTGGTAAATGGGCTTATAAGAAAAAGCCAGTGCTCGGCTGCACCTTGCTGCATGTCACCCGCACCAAACCAAATTCTGTACTATGTACTTACCTGTGTTACCTCTTCTGCCATCATAGTTTTGGATCTTGGAGCCTAAAGCTTGACAGAATTTTTTCCATGTAGGGCTTAGTAGGATTTTGTGTGAAAACAAGTAGCTATCGAGGACCTTCCCCCTTACGACTAGCTAACGAATTTGGCAGACAAACCAGTGGCAGCCATGCTCACCTTGCAACCTGTACTCTGTGAACACAACCACAGTGCTCTGCCGCTTTACTCTTTGCCCTATGCAACTTCACGCACTTTTGTTCTCCCAGAGGGCAAAATGCCCATCTACTTCTGGCATAAAACACAGTGCCAACAGTGAAGTGTTCCAGTGTACTGCTACTGTCGAAATATGCCTCTGCCATGCATTTTCCTTCTCAGCGCTACATACCCCTATATTCTGCCTCTCTTGTAGTCCGAATCTAAATGGAAAGCTTTTTGGCTACATCTCAGAGAACTGTAGAAGGACAACAAGCTTGGCTGGAGTTTGCTGCTGACTCATGGAAACTTGTATTAGCACCACATTCAAGGGGCAGTCGTCTTTCCTTTACAACCTGCACAGTGCCATCAGATTGTGGGGTTCTCTGAACAGTCCTTCTCAGCTGGAAGTACCACCATGCACATTACAGCCTCTCAAGGACCAAAGATCCTGACAGACTTCTCGCACAAAAAAATGTGCCAGGAAAAAAACATGTTCTTCATTACCCTTTCTCATTGCCCTGATTGTGGTGCCCGCTTGAAAGTCTAGGATATAGAAAGAGGAATCCAGCAACTTCTTCTCTGCTTGCACATATAGCTGGGGAAAACCAGTGCACAGCACACTGTGGGTGTGTGCAGTATCCATACTGAAAACAGGCAAAGCTGAATGGCATCAGTGGGCTTCTCTTCTTAAAGCTGTTTTATGGGAAGAGCTGCGGGCTGTTCCAAGGTTCGAATCACGGGGTTTTGAGAGTGAAAAATGGGACACTCTAGCTAGTTAGAAGGAAGGAACATGGCTCTAGAGTGTGGTGTATACTTGAAAGGCTTCCATGAGGAGGTGTAATACAGAAAAAGCTTCTGTGCTGACATCTTTTTCTCAGTGCGAAATGGGCACTTGGTGATGCTGAAAGCTGAGGATGGTACTAAGCTGAACTTGAAAGTGCAGCAGCACACCATTGGGTGTGTGCAGTTTACAGACGGCAAGCAGTTGTGCATGCCACTTGAATGCCCTCTGTGAGTGCAAGTTAGCAAATGTAATGGGGAAACTCAGAGGAAGTAGCTTCGCGCACTTTGATTCTCCCAGAGTGCAGAATGTCCATCTACTTCTCGCACAGAACACTGGGCCAGCACAGAAATCGTCCAGCATGTATAAGGTGAAGAATGAAGCTACAGAGCACCGTGCTTGTATGCACAGTGTAGAGAACTGGAAAGTTCCAGCCAAACGCTCGTTCACAGTCCATGTCAGTTTTAAATGCTCTTGTTGCTTCGACATGTAACTCGCCCACGTTGAACTACTTCACACAACCTGGAGATACGCACTTTCGTACACCTTCAAGTTTACAGAGTCCAAGCAGCTATACCTCCACAGAGAAGTAAGCATCAAAACAGAAGGCTTTCCTAAATTGCTTGCTTCTCTTAGCTGCCTTTAAACTGCACATAACACTGCAGCTTTGTACCTTCTCAGATAGACGTGCCGTCACATTTTTCACTCTCGCAGCTCTGTTGCAAACATCCAGCATCTCCTCCCATCAAACAGGCTCTAGAAAAAGAAGAAGCTAGTGCCGGGCTGCACCTTCTTCGTGCCGCATGTCAGCCACACAAAACATGATTCTGCACTATATACTTACCTTCACAGCTTTTTCTGCTATCATAGTTCTTGAATCTTGGAGTCTATAGCTAAACAGAACTGTTTCCACATAAGGCTCAGGTAGGAATATGTACGAGCACAGGTAGCTCTGGCGGACCTTCCCCCTTACTATTGATAACATGAATTCACAGGCTACCCACTGGCAATCTCGCTCCTCTTGAAGTCTGTACAGTGCTCACACCATCACAGTGCTCTGCAGTTTCATTCTCAGCCTTCTGAAGCATCATGCTTTTTCTTCCTCCCGGAGTGCCAAGCGTCCACCTATTTCTCACACAGAACACAATTGCGTACAAAAGGACATGGACATGTTGGTCTACGCAAATTTGAAAATGTGTGACCTTACCTGAAGCCAAGCAGAAAATTTCAGAGCAGCGGAATTCAATAGGAAAGATCATTCCACTTGTGGAATGAATATATGTTTCCACGCCTGAAGTGCGTGGTTCAATGAAGCTCTTAGTCTTGGCACAGTTATCTGTGCTAGACGTAGCTGAAATTTTTTGGTTTAGGTTCAGACTGCAAGAGAAACAAATTGTAACTGTACATAGAACTGAGAAGTAAAGTGCATGGCCCAGGCGTGTTTTGGCAGTAGGAATGGGCTAGACTGCTTCTGTGCTGGCACAGTGTTCTGTGCAAAAAGTAGATGGATGTTTCTCCTTCCGGGAGAAGGAAAGTGCATGAAGTTGCATAAGGCGAAGAATGAAGCCGCAGAGCACAGTGGTTGTGTTCACAGCATACAGGCTGCAAAATGAGCATGGCTGCCACTGGTTTGTCTGACAAATTCAGGTGATCAACCATAAGGGGAAATTCTATGAAAGCTACCTGGTCTGGTGCACATTTCTGTCTGAGCCCTAGTGGAAACAATCCCGTTTAGCCTTAGGCTCCGAGATCCAGAGAACAGGATGGTAGATGCAGCAGAGGAGGAAAGTACCTAGTACACTGTTGAGTTTGATGGGACTTACATGTGGCAAGTGGAAGGTGCAGCTGAGCAGTGGCTTTTTCTTCTAGAGCTTTTCTATGGGAGCAGCTGCTGAATGTATGAAAGGGATCTGTGAGAGTGGAAAAATCTGACGGCATGTATATGTGAGAAAGAAGGTGCATAGCGCCAGTAGGCTGTGGGCACTTTAAAGGCTGCTGGGAGAAGGGTGTAATTTAAGTAACCTTCTGTACCTACACTTAGAGGTCTGTGAGATATAACTGGTTTGACTCTGAAAGTGTGTGAAGATGATTGCACTGCGTATATCAGTTTTCACAGGTAAGACAGAATATTAGGTCAATGTTGCAGCGGGGATTACTGCAAGAAGTATATTTCAAACCAGGAGTCCTGTGGAAACCGAAGTATATATGGACAGATTCGTGGTAGATGTTTCAGAGATGTTTATTTCTCCAGCCGCATGGCCGGGGCTCAGCTCAGGAACTCTCCGGTCACGGGACCCAAGGGTCCTTGGCCACCCCGGGGAACACAAACCAACCAATGGGGAATGAGACTGACCAGGGGCAGGGAGACCCCGTGCCTCCCCCCCAGGGCCCCTCTCCCAGGGCTCCATGGCAGGGGAGGGACCCCAACATCTCACCCGTTTTATTTTAATAAAAGGAGAATGAAAACAACTGGATAAACATAACAAGAACAGTTTCAAGACAAAACAAGCCACCCTCCTGAGTCTTTAAATGTCCAATCAGATTCTGTGGAACATCTTAGGGCTGACAGAAGGGAGACAGAACTCTCTGGGCATGCTTTCTGGGCAGGAGAGGGTTAAATTTCTTCCCTCCCCCTTTTCATCCCCCCCTCGGTAGCGGAGAGGAATTGTAGGGAAATGGAATTGTATAGGGAAGCCATGGGGTGAAAAACGGATTAGGAATAAACTGGGGATAGGGTAAACTTAGGAAAGGGTTCATATTGGGTGTAGGGTAAAAGGGGGAAGTAGGCCGTGGGTAGGGAAAGTGCAGGGATGGATATTGTTTATAATTTTGTGCATAACGGCTGCCTTTGACTGGAATACCTCCAGGCCCAGTAACATTTGCTGCTTGTAAACCCTTCTTTCCTTGCACTATATCAAACTGTACAACCTCCTCATCTCCTACACTTTGCAGGTAATTTTTAGGGTTATTCCTTTTAATGGCAGTTCTGTGGATGAATAAATCTTCCCCTGTATCATCTCGTGTTATAAATCCATAGTTGTTTTTGACATTGTACCATTTCACAGTTCCTGTGATTTTTGTTGCTATAACTCCTCCTATCACGTGCTTGCGTGTTTGTCGTGGCTGCCGGTCCTGCGTGGCCTCTGCCTCGCCGGCTCCGACGTCTCGGCCGGGCCCCCGCGTTGCGGCTGCTCCGTGCCCTCCGAGCGGCGCTGCTCCGGCGCGTGTCTGGGCTCTGCGCGGCCCCGCGTTGCCATCTCCGCTGGCTCCGTGCCCTGTGAGCGGTTCTGCTCCACAAACTCCACGCTGCTTTGGGTGCGGCCCCGTTCCGGCTCAGCACTGCGCGGCTTCTCGTGTCGCTGTGGAAACCGCCGCTTCCCCCTCCGCAGGGCTCTCCGAGCCGTGTGCTCAGAGCGGGCTGCCACGCCGATGCCCGGTTCCTGGCTGCTCGTGGCCCACGGCACCCGCGGCGCCTGCGGCATCGCTCCCTCACTCGCGGCCGCGTGGCCGGGGACCCCGAGACAGGGATGGGGTCCGCGATAAGGTGCGCGCTCCCGAGGGGGCCGGGCGCATCCAGCACAGGCACCTCCGCTGGCACGGCTGCAGTCATGTGCTCCTGGGATGGCGGCCGCGCGGTCTCGGCCACGGGATTAGTATGATCCTCTGCTTTAGGGGTAATGGGACCGTTCAAATGCTCCTCAAGGGCTTCCCTGATTGTAAGGTATGCACGGCAAGCTTCTCTTTGATCCCATACTTTATCCCAGATCTCATCCCAGAAACACCCCTCACAAGATACAGGAGGTTCGATATTAAAAAGTAAGTCTCGAGAAATACAGGGGAACCTTTTGAAAAGCCAGATGAAAAAGTGTTCTAGATCTCCCGGTTGCATTACTTTTTTGTTTTGTTGTTCAAGGATTCCTTTTACTTCTAGATACATTTTTCTCTGTGGCTCAGAGAGCCCCATTTCCCATGATTCTTCCATAGTCCAGAGAGAATATCCAAACCAAGATGAGAAGAGAGAGGTCTAGAGTGGTTATTTTACTCACGAATCTTCCTCAGGGATCGGTATCTTGCTCGCATTCCTCCACCAGTTTGTCGCAGCGGGGATTACTGCAACAAGTATATTTCAAACCAGGAGTCCCATGGAAACCGAAGTATATATGGACAGATTCGTGGTAGATGTTTCAGAGATGTTTATTTTCTCCAGCCGCATGGCCGGGGCTCAGCTCAGGAACCCTCCGGTCACGGGACCCAAGGGTCCTTGGCCACCCCGGGGAACACAAACCAACCAATGGGGAATGAGACTGACCAGGGGCAGGGAGACCCCGTGCCTCCCCCCCAGGGCCCCTCTCCCAGGGCTCCATGGCAGGGGAGGGACCCCAACAGGTCAACTGCTTCCTGTCCTGGCACATCTGTCAGTCCAAACTGCAGCTGGGAGCACTTCAGTTTAGCCATGACACACTGAGAGAATGTGATGTTACCTAGTGTTGAGAAGGAAAATATTGCTCACTAGTGTATTTGTTTTAGTTTACAGACTGCAAGGGGAAGATGAAGGCCAGCACTGGTATCTTGTTCTAGGACCTTTTCTTTGTAAGCAGATGTGGGCTGTTTTGAAGATGTTTGGAATCTGCGAGAGTGAGCAAGTTGGATGCTACATAGAGTTTGAGGGAAGATCCATATCTCCAGAGAGTTTGATGCAGTTGAAGGTTGCATGTTGAGCCAACAAGAGAAAGGGAGAGGTAATTTAGGAACGTGTTCTGTTTGACACCTCTCTGTGGAGATATAGTTGGAGTCTGTAACCCTGAACGTATGAAAGTGCGTGTCTCCAGGTTATGTGATGGAGTTGAATGGGTTCTCAGCTGGCAGTAATTGTGAACCAGCTTTTGACTGGACTTTTGCAATTTTGTCCCTGGGCTTCCAATGTGATTGCAAATAGCTGCGAAGGAACAGGGGTAGATGGATGCTGTGGTGTGCAGTTTGAAAGCTGGTTATCCAGCAAATGTTTCTTTCCTGGCACGGGAAATCTTCTTGTCCCTTGATTGCTGCATTTCTAATGGATAGTGAAGTTTCTTCTTATTGGCATCTTGAATCTCCTGTAGAGACCTCCAGGACTCGCTGCCTTTAAAAAAAGTTCATAGAACAAAAGTGGCAGTGCTGGGTATCACTTCTCTTATGCAGCTTTAAAACTGCACAACATGCATTAGTATCACACTTTTTTTTTCCGCTGCACACACCTTTATATTTTTACTTCCTCACTGAGCCCAGCTGCCTCATTTTCTTCTGGAAAAATAGACTGGGTTTCCCATTCACTTTGAAAGCTATCAACAACATGCAAATGGGGCTGAGGGTCTTTCCTATAAAACTAAATGTACTATTCCTTTTTTTACTTCAGTCATGCAGAGTTCCTGAGCCCAAACTATCTGTATCAAGAGGAAATATTGGTACCAAATTGTGCCCAGTCAGAAAGCTGTTTCTGTCTCCATCTTGAATTCGCATCCTGTGAAAAGCAAAACATGCCCTGGAGTTGTGCACTTTCCTGCTCGGTTACATGTCCCATCACATTCCTTCACTCTTGCCAAGCCCAGCTTCAAAACTTATTATATCTCTTACCAAAGCTCCGAGAACAAAAAGTAAGCACTGGCCCTCAGTTTCCCATTGCAACTAATAAAGTGCAGCACACACAGGTCTGTGGACGCCCACACATTGTAGGTCTCACAGAGTCCAGTAACAAAACTAGGGATGTTTAGCTGTTGGTCCTAGAGAAAAGGTTCTAGAAAAAAGGGGCTGCTCTAGCATTCACTTTTCTTTTGCAGCCTACAAACTGCACAGACAACGAGAGGATTCCTCTTCATCCCCAGCTCATATGCAGGATCAAATTCCTTTCTGTCTCCAAGAGGCAGGATGCACAGCCGAGCTCTTCCACCCACTGCTCGCACACGACTGGGGCCGCACCAGCCAAGCGCTTGGCTTTTTCCTGGCCACTGTCAGTGCTCATGGAAACAAGCACACGATGGCGCTGAGGACTTGCAAAAGAAGGCCAAGCACCTGGCCCAGCTCGAAAGCAGCCCAAGGGCAGAGGCAACTTGGAAACTTCCTTGCACTCAAATCAACGGTGTCAGGACAAAAAGATTTCCCTCATCTTCCCCTTCCAAGATCAGACTCTTCTTTACACCACACTCCAAGAGCAAGATTAACTCCTTTGCCCTAACAAATCTTTTCCCTCTCGCAGAGTCCAGCTGCCATCTTGAAACCATCTGGCAAAAGCAGAGCTCACAACAGGGCCAGCTGAGAAAGCTCTTGCTGCCTACAACTTCAACTGCACCCCTCGAACTAGCAGCACACACGCTGCTCTCATCACTTTCCTTCTCAGCTCTAGGTCTCACAGAGTCAGGGTCTAAGCGGAACAGCGCCAGGGACTGCTCACACACAAGAGGTGAGAGGACAAAAAGCTCAACAGCTCGGCTTTTGCATTCTCACTGCAACACTTCAACAGCTCCAACCCAGAGACCTGCCTATTGGCAAAAGCCATTAAATTCACTAAGACCACCCATTGTGTGCATTTAAACTTGCTTGCTTTGCCAAAGAGAGGAACTAGAAGCCCATCTCAACAGAAATGGCATGCCCTCCTCCAAAATAAAAAACATCCATAGGCTGATCCCATACAAAGGTGCCAGAACACTGTTCCTGGGCATTACCTGCCCGGGACACTAGATCAGCTGCACACCAAGACTCAGCATAGCTGCTTACTTTGTCCAAAAGATGTGTGTTGCCAGAATTTCAGAGGGCCACCTCTGAGAAGTGGAAACCACATGCCAGATTGAATCTTCAGGAGACCACCTTCCAAGGATGAATACAGACTCCATCATTGTACAAAGTGAGGTGGTGCGTCCACACCAAATACGCCCCAACAGAAAGCTGCTGCCACCCTTGACCTCCACGAGGCAGCTTCTTCTCTGCGCCTCCAACACTGGGGCTACACGTGCTTTCCTTCCCAGGAAAAACACTGCCATTCTCAATCGGGATCTTATGAAGCAAAAGTTGCATACCACTTTCAGTATTGAATCTGTCCAACAATTGCTCCTACGTGGAAGGGGCCAGGGAAGAAATATCTGGATGTTTCTTCTTGCTTTCCTTTGTCTATCCCTCCTTATCTCTGCCTTGCCTACAAAACACTGGATTTCTCTGTTCTGCCTTGCCTTTCCTACAGATTTCTGTAGCTGGACTATTCCTCCCCATGGTACCTTAACATCAGATTCACCATCACGGGGACTACATCTTTTGCTTCCCAAGGAAAGGCACTCTGAGTCACTGGGCCTTGTCTTGCCTTCAGTGCCTTTCCTGGTTTTTCCTAGCTTACTCTTGCTTTCCCTTCCCTTGCCTACCTATGTTTTGCCTTGCCTTGCCTGCCATTCACTTGCTTTTTTTTTCCTTGCCTGCATGGAAGGCAAGGCACTGGAAACCAAGTCTAGGCGATTGTAGGCAAGTCAAGACAGAGGTAGGCAAGGCCAGAGCAGTGAGGGGAAAGCAAATCTAGTGGTAGGTGAGGGAAGGCACAGGTGTTGTAGGCAATGCTGGGCATCAGAAGGTAAGTCCAGTGTTTGTTTGGCCAGACAGGGACAGGAAGGGCTAGGAAAGGCAAGACCAGGCAAGAAAGGGGCGGACATGTCAAGGAAGGGAATGGGTATGCAAGGCAATGCAAGGCAAGGGATGCATTAACGAGGCAAAGCAAGAACACAGAAGGGATGGTAAGGCAAGGCAAGGGAGGGATAGGAAAGCAAACCAAGTCACAGGAGAGGAAGGCATGGCATTGCAATGCCAAGGAAGAAGGCTGTAGGCAGGGGTTGGGTCTGAAAGGCAATTCAAGGCAAGGTAGTGGTACACAAAAGAAGGCCAGAAATCTGTAGAAAAGGCAAGGCAGAACAGAGAAATCCAGTGTTGTGTAGGCAAGGCAGAGATAAGGAGGGGTAGACAAAGGAAAGCAAGGCCAAGTTGGAAAGGGGCACTACTGTCAAGGAGAGTTATGCAAAGCAATGCAAGGCAATGGAAGGGTAGGCAGGTCAAGGGAAAGCCATGGAGTGTAAATTAAAACAAGACAAGAAGACAGATGGGTCAGTAAGACAAGGCAAGATGGGTGCAGGAAAGGCAATGATTGGATAGACAAGGCAATGCAAGTCAAAGTGAGGTAGGCCTGGCTAGGCTAAGCCAGGGAAAAAAGTTGTAGGCAGGTCAAGGTGGGGGGATGGGCATGCAAGGGAATACAAGGGAAAGGAGGGGTAGCAAGGCAAGGCAATTTTTGGCTTTGCAAGGCAAGGCAGGTGAGATGTAGGCAAGGCAGAGAGAGCCCTAGGAGAAGTAGACAAGACAAGGCCAGGAAACAAGGGATGAGGAAGTCAAGATGGGAGATGGGTGAGCAAGGAAATGCAAGGCAATGGAGAGGTGGGAAGGGCAAGTTAAACACACAGAGGTGCCCGTAAGGCAATGCAAGGCTGGGCTCTGTAAGGCGAGGAAATACAAGGCAAGGAATGATCAGGTATGGCAAGGAAACACAAAGTTGGTTAGGCAAGTGAAAGCAGTGGGAGGGAAGGCAGGCAAGACAAGTGAGGGGACAGCAAAGCAAGGCAATGGAGTGGTAGTCAAGAGAAGGTTTCAGAAGCTGTAGTCAAGGCAGGGCATAGGAAGGTAAGTCTGGTGATGGGAGGCCAGGCAGGGACAGGAAGGGCTAGGCAAGGCAAGGCCAGGCAAGAAAGGGGCAGGCAAGTCAAGGCAAGGTCTGGGTAGGAAGGGAAAGGCAAGGTGGGGAAGTGGTCAGTAAGGCAATGTAAGTTTGGGGCATGCAAGGCAGGGTAAAGGTAGGCAAGACGAAGGAAATTAAGGGAAAGACAAGCCAAAGCAATGACACAGAAGAAGGGGGGGTAAGACAAAGGCAGAGAAGGATAGAAAAGGATAGAAAAGGATAGAAAAGGCAAGGCTAGACAAAAGAGAGGAATGCAAGGTGAGGCAAGATCTGGGAAGAGAAGGCTAGGCAGTTAAGGGCCGGGAACAGGTATGAATGGCAATGCAAAGAATGACACAGATGGGCAAGGCAAGACAAGGCAAGGGATGGAGAGGAATGGCAAGGAAAAGCAAGGTTTGGTAGGAATGGCAAGGCAAGGCAATGGAGTCATAGGCAAGAGAAGGCCCAGAATTTGTAGGCATGGCAGGCCAGAGGGAGGCAAGTCTAGTGATGGCTAGGAAAGAGAAGTCAATGTCAGGGCAGTAAAGGCAAAGCAAGGAGATGGAAGAAAGGGGTAGGCAAATCAAGACGGGAGACTTCAGGGAAGGGAAGTTCTGAGTAGGGAAGGGAAGTTCAGGGAAGTAAAGTTCAAGAAACTTCAGGGAAATTCAGGGAAGTTCAGGGAAGTTCTGGGAAGGGAAGCTCTGGGAATAGAAGTTCTGGGAATTTCAGGACATGGAAGGTGTAGGGAAGGTCAAGGCAAGGCAAGGGAAGGCGAGGCAAGGCAAGGTGTATGAAGGGAAGGCCTGGGATGTATTTACAAGGTAAGACAAGGTTGAGGGAGGCAAGGGAAGGCAAGTCAAATGCGTGGTTTGCAAGGCAAAGCAAGGGCAGTACAAAAAGAATAGGAAAGTTCAGGTGGGTGAGTAAGACAGTGCAAGGCAAAGGAGTGGGAATTGGGGCAAGGGAAGGACTTACTGTGAATGACAGTAAGGTACAGTTGGGGTAGACAAGCCAAGGCAAGTCAAAGAAGGAGCAAGCAAGGCAAGGCAGGGCCAGGCAAAAGGGGCAGGGAAGTCAAGGTATGAGAAGGGAGAGAAAGCCAATGGAGTGGTAGAAAGAGCAAGGTAGGGACCCCAAATATTCAGTAAGGGAATGCAAGGTTGGGGTAGGCAAAGCCAGGCAAACCTAAGGAGGGACAGGCCTAAGGCAAGGCCAGGGAAGAAAGGGGTAGGGAGGTAAAGGTGGAGGATGGGCATGGAAGGCCAATACATGTATTGCCCTGCATGCCCATCCCCTCCTTTGTCTTGTTTGTTCCTTACCTTCTGAAAACTTGTGTTGCCTTACTGGCCTCTTTCTGTCCTTGCGTGACCCCTTCCCTTGCTCTTCCTTACACTCCATTTCCTGGCATTGCCTTGCTCAGGGATCCCCCACCTTGACTTCCCTACAGCTTTTTTTTTCCCTGGTCTTGCTGTGCATTGTCTGTTTCAGTTATGACACTCATTGCCTTGCCTATCCAGCACTTCTCCAGCACACCCACCCCTTGCCTTGCCTTGCACTGCCTAGCACTCCCATATCTTGCATTGCCCTGCATGCCCGTTCCTCACTATGATGTGCCCAAAGATTTCTTCCCTGGACTGGCATGGCCTTAATTGCCCTTCCTCAATTTCCTTTCCCTTGCCTACCCACCCCTTGCTTTGCCTAATCGACCCCTCCATGTTCTTCCCTTGTGGTTCCTTCCTCTCTACTGTCTTGCATTGCCTGACTCGCCCACCCCCACCTTGACTTCCCTGATGCTTTCTGCCTATGACTCTCATTGCCTTGCCTACCCCTCCCTTGCCAACGCAACTGGGGGTTTGTCACCACAAGCCCCGGCGTGCCCTCGGGCAGAGGGGACGCAGCGTTGGCCTCCACAGCGTCCTCGCTGGACGGCTCAGTGGAATCGGCGTGAGATGGGTGCGTGCGCTGGCTCCTCCTCAGAGGAAACACGTCGGGCAGCCGATGATCAGGCTGGTGTTTGCCCGGAGGCAAAGAAGGTGGGAGGGGCTTCTGGTGTGAGTTCCAACAGGTTTATTTGCAGGAGGGACCAGGGACCAGCAAAAGCCCGAGGAGACGCGGGCTAGCCCCCTTTATGGTGGGGTGGAGTAAGGCAGGGAAAGGGAAAACAACCAATGGGGTACAAGCAGAGGGGAGGATACAATTTTGCAGAACAAATGGGGAAAACAGGGAGGCAGGAGTCATAACAGGGAACCAATTAATAACTAAAAAAGGGAGAACTTTCTGGAACAGGGGGAGGTAATTTAGGATTGGGAGCCACCCAGGGGGAGGTAACCTAGACCTCAGTGATCTCTTCTGGTGACTGACATTTGATGGTTTCAGCCCGAGAGCAGGCTGACCCACCCCAACACCTTGCCTTTCCTGGTCCACCTTGCATTTCCTTGTCATTCCTGACAATCCTTTGCCTTTCCTTCCATACACCTACCTTCCCTTGCCTTCCCTAGGCTTCCATGCCATTCCTTTGCAATTCCTGCCACTGCATTGCCAGGTACTGCCTTGGTCACCCATCTCCCACAAAGACTTCCTTTTCCTTTTTTTACAGGTCTTGTCTTCCATTGCCTTGTTGGCTCCTCTAAAGACTGATAATTTTCTCTATCCCTCTCTTGCCTTGCCTTGCCATTCCTACCCAACCTTGAATTTCCATGTCGTTTCTGACTGTCGCTTCCTTTGCCTTTCTGACCCCTCTAGGTCCTTTCCATTCCCTTCCTTCTCTCAATCGCCTTGCTTTGACTAGCTCACCCATCCCTCACCATGACTTCAATACCACTTTTTTCCAGTTCTTGCCTTGTTGCCTGCTCCTCACACTGCTTTCATGCAGCCGCAGGGTTCAAAGAGAAGATTAGAGATGAGCCACGCAAGGTCAAGGCCAGCCAGACATGCCTACCTGGAAGCTTGCATCTGAAAGTAGTATTATTACTTAACTCTGACTTCCCTTCCAAACACTCCGCTGCCTTGCATTGACTTGCTCACTCATCTCCCCAACTTGTCTTCCCTACTCATTTTTTCAGATCCAGCCTTGCCTTTTCTTCTCCTTATAGAACTCTCATTGCCTTGCCTACCTCTCCCTTGTCTTGCCTTTTAAGAGCCACTGCTTGCCTTGCCTTTGAACCCCTCCCTTGCCTTGCATTACCTTGCTCACCCCCCGACACCCCTGGAATTCAATATCCCTTTTTCTCCATGCATTTCCTGGGCTCGCCTTGCCCTGCCTGGTCCTCTGAGGACTCTCAAAGCCTGCACAGATCCCCAGTATTTCAGGATCACATGAGAGGCAGGCCAGAGGAGGTCCCATCCAGCCAGGCCCATCTGTCCTGGCGGCTTTTGTCCGGCACCAATCCTTGCATTTATTGAATTTTGGGCAGACAATCTGCATTTTGGTCATGCACTAGACGACAAAAATGACAGTTTCTTTCAGAGGAAGGAAATCACCATAGACCCACTGTTTTAAGGTCACATGACACGAGGCCCATGAGATGTCACATCAATCCAGACCCATCTGTCCTGGCAGTTTATTTCTGGGATGAATCCTTGCCTGTATTGAAGTTTGGACCATCTTAAGAACCTGACAAGACACACTCTTCAAGAAGTGCTTTGTTATTATGTCAGCTTATTTATTCCACACTATCCAAGCTGGGCCTTCTCACAGTGAAGTTGGAAGCCTCTTTGCCTGCATGTGGACATACTGCACAGAAATTCCCAGTTGTTGGGAGGGGCTCTCCAGTCCTTGGCTGTGACAGGGGCTCCCCAGCTAATGTGAGGATCTGGGTGATGGTAACATATTAGGGTACCGATGATGTATCTTTGCTAATCCCTATAGGCATTCTTTTGTAGTATTGACCAGGTGCATTGCTGAGCTGTTTCTTTTGTAATTATTTGATGTTTTGAACTGTAGTAAATTACATTATTTCTTGAGTTGGTGTATGCCCTGCCCACTGGAAAAAAACACCCAGGCAGCCACACATTGTAAATGGAAACATTGTTTACAGCACCAATTTTTACCAAGAAAACTGTGTGTAACCCCTCCACATCACTAGTCTGGGAACTGTGTCCTTTAATCACATGCCTGTGCAGGGTGAATCTTCTTCCCTGGAGGTGTCCCTGCATCTCCTGTGGAGGAAGCACCCCCTTATGGTAAGTTAAGAGCTCTATAATGATGCCTGGTTTACCAATGGGAGAGCAACATATACCGACACTGGACAGAAAAAATGAAGAGCAGTTGCATATGCTCCGGTTCCAGGAATCATACACTGGCAAACAGGTGTACAGGCAACTAGCCAGTGGGCTGAATTGGCTGCAGCAACCCTTGCCATCATGAAAGTGCAGGCACATTACTTATACCCTGACAGTTCACTTGTACACAAAAGCCTCACAATCTGGTTACCCCTCCCTCTCTGGGCCCAGCAAGCTTGTCATGTACAGCAGTTCCCTGTGTGTGGGGCCGATATATCGCAACAAATTTGGAAACATGTACAAGAACATCTCTTAAAAGTACGACATGTCTCAACCAATCAGAAGGATGACTCATTTGAGTCACAGGCTAATAGGGAAGTGGATGATATGAGCTCTGCTAAGGTACATGCACAAGCTTTGAATGTACATACAGCTTGTGGACATTACCCACAATCAAACCTCTTTGACATTACTTTTGTATAAGACATTTGTACATAACTGTACTATTTGTATACAGCTGCATTTAAGGGCATTTTATAGGCCCTGGGGGGAAATAAAGTGGGGTCAGTGGGCTTTGACTACCTGGTAGGCTAATTACATTGGCTCCTTGCCCCCATCAAGAGGATGGTGATGTGTCTGTCTTCACTGCTGCAGATACAGGGTCAGGATTGCTCTTTGCTCGACCCACCAAATATGCCAACCAATACAGCACAACTGAAGCATTAAAGCAACTCATATAAAGGTTCCCTCACCAAATGCTGACTGACCACAGAACACACTTGTAGGTACAAAAATGCTGTTAGTGAGGATTTTCTTGTTATTTTCTAAGTCCTTGAGAGACTTTTCTCTCTCACAGAAGAGGTAGCAGGGAATGTAAACAACCAAGCCACCTGCAACCTTGAAAAGTCTTGTTTATGGTATAGTAGAAAATATTTTAACAATGGATGTTTTAGGATTTTGGCCAATCACCCCCAAGGGGTGGCTGGTCCTTTGTCCAATTAGACTATGAAGAAAAAAGTCTATAAAAGGTTTGTAAAATAATTAAATCAATCAATCTTGCTGCACAATTCCTGCCTGCTGGATCTTCTCTCCTCCTTCTCCCTATGGCTGCGGGACACGGTGATACACCGTAGGAACCAGGCCTGCAAGTAATACACACTTTAGTGGAAATAATGCCCAGAACTGGGAATATACTGGCTCTTCCACATTTTCCACCATCCCCAAGCTAATTGACTGACTGAAAGAATAAATGGGATGTTGAAGGAATGATTGAGGAAGTTTATTATTACTAGAACTTTACAACAATGATGTTCACACCTTACTAAAACAGTTTTTTTGTTAAACAACCAGAATACTCATAACCAAATGCCCTAGGATTGGGCAGTACAGTACAAAATTTTGTGAAGATTGAGATTCTTCCTGACAATGTCTCCCCCAAAATATTACCTTCGGGGTAATGGAATTTTCACCAATGGATTGTGTCGTGGGACCACAGCCTGTCAGTCTAGATATCAAAATTCATGTAATAACACCTGACAGTGAGTATGGTTCTGTACTCCAACTTCTCCCCTTAGGCAACATCCTCTGTTAATACCAGATTTTTGAGTTCTTGCATTTCAAGTGTCTTCAACAAGTGCCTGGGTCTTATCTAGGGGGGACAGTGTTGGAGCTCTGTTATTGGTGCCATTAGCCCACCATCAAATTGAATTTCAGTCTGAAAGGCCACAAACCAAACACCTTCAATCTATGTGGGTCATCACCCCATCTCAAGCTACCAGGCCTGGAGTAATTTCAGCTGAAGGAGTTGGAGTGACAGCATCCATATCACTGGAAGGAGATGACACTCCAATTTCCCTTCCTTATCACAGGCTGGCTCGTCATGCTTTGTAGACCTGCATGACATGCATATACTCTGGATACATTTCCACAGGATTGCTATGCATATACTTGTCTGTGGTAACTTTTTTCCTTCTTCTTCTCCACATAGCAAATATAGAGCACCTGGGGTGTGCCTTCACCTAAGGTTTAAACTGGACGTCAGAGGCAATTGTTGCCTGGAATGTGGAAGTAATTGCCCTGCACCTGGGAACCTCACCAGGGCAGTTGCTGGAGAGCCAGCTCCTGTCTCAACACCGCAGATGCTGTTCTGAGTGTGACAGCCTGTGCTGCCTCAGCGTGACCCTGACCCAGCAGCACTGAGAGGAACATTTGACATCGACAGGACTTCATCCATAGACTTAGACAACCTATGGGTGGTGCCTTGACAACTGAGTGGTTTAATTCCCTGACAGGAGGATGGGACATTTACCCTAGACTATTATGTGTTTATTCCTTTTTTCCTATATGCTCCATTAAGTGCCTCTGCAAATTGCCCCGTCCTACACTTCAGGCTCCAGCATCAGTGGGCTCTTGAGCGAGGGGGTCAAATGTCAGGAGGAAAGGGTTAAAAGCAGAAGAATGGCAAGGACGATGGTAGATTGCTCAATTGACCTTGTAGCTGGGAATGCCAAGGCTGGAGAACCTTGGGAAAATGCCTTATATTTTACCTACTTCCGTTTATCCTCTGTTTTGAGAAGTAGGATTTCTGTGTAGAGATAACGTAAGTGTTATCAGCGACTTGGAGGCACTTTTCACAGACATGCTTGAGCTTCCTGTTATGGGAGAGATCATAAAAACCACAGAGAAGATATCACCACATGGTGGTAAACTACTCATGCACGGGGCCCTTGATAAATTGGTGCACACAGTGGCCTGGGTTTTGGACTAAAACTGTGCTGGTGTTCCTGTTCATATGTCTCTGCTGCCCAGGTGTTGTTTTGGGATCCTTCAGTTAATGAGCTAATGAAATAAATCTACTCTTCGCATTTCAGCTGTGGTTTGTGGTTGTCCTGGTCACCTGCCTGCATTGATTCCTACAGGAGGGAACGTGCTGCAGGACCCAGTGTCCTTTGTGCACACACATCTCTGCTCCTTCCCCTGTCAGTTTGAGTTCGCATGGTGCTGTTGCAGGGTGGCCTGAGTCTACAACACAGATATGGGATCCACCTGCACATCTGTACATGGGACTCTGAATCTCAGCGAGGTTGCTTGGCACAGCTCCAACACAGCAAGCCAGCCTAGAAGGAAATTCATGCAGATATTCAATGAGCTCTACTTTTAATGGCTTCTGAAGTATTTAATTCTTGTCAATAGTAAAAAGCAGAACTGATAATTCTATTTCACTTTACCATAGGAACATTACCTTGTCCAAGCTGTTATAATGGGAATAGGGTTTATTTTCATTGCTTGGAAGCATTCTTTAATGTTGCCAGTGCAAAACTGTTTTGAAAACCTCCTTTTATTTTAGACAATTGAGCTACATTGCTGCCTTCGCTTGCATTTCAGTAATATATATACTGTGATAAAACTGTGAAAAAAATAAAAATGCAAAAGTCTTCCAAATTTCCTGAAGAAATTCTTTCTATTTAAACTACATTTCCTAGAGAATGTCCATCCTATGCAGTTCCCCCCAAAAAAAGACTTAAGCAACTTAAACAGTGTCTCACTACAACGATCACCTCCATCCTGCACTTCTGGGGCACTTAGAGCAGGGCTATTCATTTCGGTTTTTGAACTCAACCAAAGTCATGGTGGTAGAAACAGGTAAAATAACAATTAATCCTGCCACTGTAATTATCAATGTTCCCCTTCCTTATTCACAGCATGGAAAGGAAGCTTCCCTTGCCCATGTCAGAGAAGAAACATCCCTGTGTGGCCCTGGGGGACCTTGTGCCCAGGGACTCCTGTGACACTTTGGGTGTTCATTCTGTGCATGGACCCTAATGACAGTGTAGGGTCATGGAACTGGGGGCTCCTGTGACACTATGGGGCCTCATGGAACCAACAGGACCATAACACTGTGGGGCCTGGTTGCCCAGGGGCCACTGTGACCCTGCAGGACCTCATGGAACCAATGGGTCATTGTGAAACTGTGCAGCCTCATGAAACTGGCGGGACTGTGTTTGGTTTGTGTGGCCAGGTTTTGGTAGCAGTGTGGGATACAGGGTTGGCATCTGTGGGAAGGTGCTGGAAGTTTCCCCTGTGTCCAGCAGAGCCAACCCCTGGTGGCTCCAGGACTGGACCATCAGACATAACATATTTAAGGGATAACATAGTTAAGAATGGAAAAAATGTTATTGCACAGATGCAATTTGGTCCAGAGAAGAGTGGGGGTAGAACCTGTGAGAAGAACAGCTCTGCAGACACCAAGGGCAGTGGGGAAGGAGGGGCAGGAGCCACTCCAGGTGCCAGAACCAAGATTCCCTCAAGCCTGTGGTAAAGCCCATGGTGAGGCCGCTGTGCCCCTGCAGCCCATGGAAGACCACGGAGGAGAGATCCACCTGCAGCCCCTGGAGAAGCTCACTCTGGAGCAGAGGGATGCCCAGAAGAGGTTTGACCTGACTGGAACTCTGTGCTGGAGCAGGGTCCTGGCAGAGACCTGAGGACCTGTGGAGGAGCCCACACTGGACCAGGGTCCTGGTAGAACTTGTGACCCTGTGGAAACAGACCCGTGCTGGAGCAGCTCACAATGAGCTGTATCTCATGGGAAGGACTCACGCTGGAGAAGAACTGTCTCCAATGCAGGGATCCCACACTAGAGAGAGGTAAGGACTCCAGCTCCTCTCCCTGAGCAGCAGCACCCTGTGGTGAACTGCCCATAATCCCCTTCCTGTCTCCCTGCACCACTGAGGAGAAAGGAGGCAGCCTTGGGAACAGGGGAAAAGTGAGGGGAAGGTGTGGATACAATATTGCTGCTAGCAAGAATTTTTCTTGCTTCTTTCCAGTCCCATGAAATACTTTTCTCTCTCACAGAAGATATTTGTAGAGTTCTATAAGCTATGAACACCTGTGACCTTGCAAAGCTTTGTTTATGGTACAGTAGAAAAATATTTTGACAATGGATGTTTTAGGATTTTAGCCAATCACCCCAAGGGGTGGTTGATCCCTTGTCCAATTAGACTATGAAGAAAAACTCTATAAAAGAGTTTGTAAAATAATTAAATAAATCAATCTTGCTGCACAATTCCTGCCTGTTGGATCTCTCCTCTCCTCCCTATGGCTGCAGGATATTGTAATAGGAAGGTGTTTTGGACGCCTGTTTTACTCTTCATTATCTTGCTCTGATTTTGATTGGTAATAAATTCAATTAATTTCCACAAGCCAAGTCTGTTTTTCCTGTGACTTAGTTGATGCAGGATCTCTCCTCATCCTTATCTCAGCTGATGGAGCTTTTATTATATTTTCTCTCCCCTGTTCAGCTGAGAAGTGCAGTCATAGAGTAGTTTTGGTGGGTACCTGGAACCAGCCAGGGCCAAATCACAACAGGGACCCTGTGACACTGCAGTGCTTTGTGGTGCCAAGGGGCCATTATGATGCTATGGGGACACCTGGAACCAAGGTGATGCTCTGAGGCCTTATGGAAACCAAGGGCAATTGTGACACTCTGAGAGCACATGGAACCCTGTCACACTGCAGGTTGTGGAAACAAGTAATCCTTGTGACACTGAGTGGCCTCATGTGCACAAGGGCCGTTGTGACTCTGTGGGGGCATATGGAACCAAGGGGCAATTGTGACGCTGCAGGATGTCATGGCACAAAGGGGATCTGTGGGCCCTCTTGGTGCCCAGGGGCCAGTGTGACACCACAGAGCCATGTTGAACCAAATGGCCATTGTAACCATGGGGACCCCATGGTGCTGAGGAGCCCCAGTGACACTGCAGGACCTCATGGAACCAAGTGGACATGGTGACACTGCAGGGCCTCATTGTTAGCAATCTTTTGTGATAGTTGTGTGCATCTACAGGGAGGGAAACCAGGGGAGCCTCAGCCTGTTGATCCCCAATATACCCATCTTCATATGTCTGCTGACAGAGGTGCCGTGTGTTCCCTCTGCTCTCTAGGGCACTTCCATCCTTTGAGAGATGCCGATCACTCTGGTAGCTGACACCACTGGGCAGGGCCCCCATGGTCCCAGTCGGACCCCAGGACCTGGGCCCAATTCTCACTCCCTCCAAAAGGTCTCAGCAGCAGCAGGAACTTGGTCCTTACAGCACACAAACACACATAGACACACAGAGTGAAACTGGGAATACACAGAGAACAAACACAGAAGAAGAAGATTGAATAGGGCAGGGCAGACTCTGGTGACCAGGTACCAGGATCAGCCAGGAAATCCACTGAGCAGCCTCTTTCCACCCAACAGTCAAAGAATGGATTGGAAGAGCTCTGCTCTCGTCTGACCCTCCCCCCCCTCCCCCCCGCCATGAGCAGGCACATCTTTCACCAGATCAGGTTGCTCAGAGCCCTGTCCCACCTGACCTTCAATGTTTACAGGAATGGGACATCCACCACCTCCCTGGGAACTTGTTGCCACAGCAATTATCAATCACGCTTGTTACCGCAGCAATTACCACAGCAACTATGAATTTAAGACTCCTTCCCTAGTGTGGTGCCAAGGAAAGCAAGGCCTGAAACAGTCATGATGCTCCATTGCCATGGAAACCAGCATTAGGACCCATTGATATGGGCTTGTGCCATGGAATTCTGGAGCTGTGATGTTACCAAGGCAAGCATCAGCCAAGCGCACTGTGATGCCCAGCGCCATGGCAACCAGACATGGAAGTGCTTTGCCAGGGACTGTTTCCATGGTAACCAGCACTTGGGGTGGCTGTTGTGGCAACCATCATGGAAAGGTGTCCAGTGACTGTTGCCATGGACACTTCACTGAGACCTCTTGTAGTTGGCTGCCACCACAACCATTTCAGGTCCTGTTGCCAAGGCTGGTTATGACAACCATTGGGGGGGAAGCTCCTATGGCAGTTGCCACGAAAACCTACACAGAGACCCCCATTGCTGCAATTTCCATGGCAACCATCAATAAACCAATTGCCAGAGACCTCGCAAGACACTTGCATGAACCATTTGCTGTGGAAACTATCCCACAATGCTATTGAAAAGTCAGTGCCATGGCAACCATAATAAAACCCTGTTGCTACAGTTGGTTGCCATGGTATACATCACGGTATCCTGATGCCTCATTGCCAGGACTGGCTGCATGATGTCCGAAAACTGGGCAAGAAACCAGTACTCCATAGTATAAGGCCTATAGAGCAGGTATTTGTTTGTTTGATGCCGGGAGTGAGGGGGATAGCTCCACCACAAACTCACTCATCCATTCTTTGCACAGTACCAGCTTTTATACATTTTTTACTCAATGTGCACATTATACTTTCCTAACCTTCATATCACAACATATTTGCTAACTCCATGATTATGTAAGCCCGTGTAGCACATGCATGGTTTTTGCACGAGGTGGTCGTCACCCTCCTGGTGGCCCTTTTGGACGAAGGCTTGTAAGTCTTCCTTGGGAGTGAACTTTTCACCCTTGCCTTCTGTGCATGCTCTATGATTGTCTGCTCAAATAGCACTCAGCTTTTTGCTGTTAGCTCGTTCTGCTAAATTTGCTGATTTCTAAAAAGTGCCTCATTCCATACCCTGTTACAAAGTAACTACTTCTTTTAACATAGCTACAGCTTTTTGCATAGTTCAAGCATTATCTCACTGCCTAGACATCAAGTTCCCCCTTTTTTTATTTTTTGCAAATTCTTTTGCAACTATAGTCTTGAACTGGTCTCAAAATATTTACCTGTTTAGATCTTGTATAATTAGCTACGGTTTCTATTAGTGTTACATAGGTGTTAACATCAAAGGCAGCGACAGTATAATCAGTTGAAAAGACAGTGAAATACAATATGGATTTCATGGTCTACAAGCGAATTTATTGAGTCAATAATTTTAGTCCATTATCTACAACATCCAGGGTTTAGTTGGTGATATTTTCACTCGGGTGTGTTGAATCCAGGTAGGTTTCTCTTTTACTCAAATGGATGTAAAGGTAATTAGGAAGGAGCAAGGTAGTTAGGTAGTTAGCAAGGAGCACTTGGAACGGTCTGTCCCACTTCTCTTGCAGAGGATCATCTGTAAAATTTTTAACATACACCCAGTCACCAGGATCAGTTGTGTGCAATTTATGATCTGGCTGCTTGGGATGATTCTCAAACACATTATTAAACTTCTGATGCAATTGTTTGTTTATAGTCATTAAATATTCACAGATATTACTAACTTGAGCCAAATTTTCATCATGAGTAACATTTAATCTGTAAGGTCTGCCATAAAGATTTTCAAATGGGTTAACTTTTTTTTTAGACCTAGGTTTTATTCTGAGTCTGATAAGGGCAATAAGTAAAGCTTGATACCAATATAAATTCAATTCTTGACAAATTTTAGCTATCTGTTGTTTGATCATATGGTTCTTCTTTTTTTGGTTTGTGGTGTGTAGGGTGTGGGAAGCTGCCATTGGATTCCTAATGCTTCGCTGACAGCTTGCACAATTTGTGCACAGAAATGTGATCCTCTATCAGAGGGTATTTCTCTAGGTATTTCTACCAAACCTAGGTATGATCTTATTCAACAATTCTTTTATCACTTCTCTAGCTTTATTTGTCCTACAAGGGAACGTTTCTGGCCATCCAGAGAAAGTAAGTGCTAGCAAATATCGAAAAACCCACTTTCTTGGAAGTTCAGAAAAGTTTATCTGCCATAAATCTCCAGGAAAAGCTCCTCTGCTAGTAACTCCTTGTTCTAGCCTAGCTGTTGTATTTGGATTATTCTTCAAACAAGTCACACATTGTGATGTTACTTCTTTAACAATGTCCTGCAAGCCTGGGCCTGCAATTCATTCCCTTAGGTATTGGTGTAAGGGTTCTGCTCCCCAGTGAGTCTTACCATATTCAGATTTCACATAATGTCTTATTAACTTTCTTGGTATTATTAGTTCACCTGTTTCTAATTGTCCCCAACCATTTTCTAAAAGTTTTCCTTTATTTTCAATCATCCATTTATAATCAGAATGTTGGTATTTTATAGGCTGGCTAGCCTAATATCTACTGCAGTAGATATTAAAGCTGCCTGAGTTGGTTCATTTCTTCCAGCAGCAATTCTAGCTTCAAAATGTGCAAATTTGTTACCTGCTTACGGGAGAGTGTTACCTTTGGAGTGCCCTCAGCAATGTATAATTGACACTTGCAATGGAAGTTTTACCCCCTCAAGGAGCTTGAGGATTTCAGTTGCATATTTGACAATCTTCTTTTGTGCAGTCAGGAGTCCTCTTTCTCTCCGTATGGCTCCGTGGGCATGAACAATTCCAGAAGCATATTTGGAATCAGTCCAAATATTAATTTTTTCCTTTTGCCAGTTCTAATGCTCAAGTGAGGGCTTTCAGCTCAGCCTTTTTTGCTGAGTTTTCTGTTGGTAATGGGCTTGACTCGATTACCTCTGAGACTGCTGTCACAGCGTACCCCGCCATTCGCACTCCCTGTCTCACAAAACTGCTGCCATCAGTGAACCAGTTCATGGCATCTGGGAGCGGCTCCTCCTTTAGATCTGGGCAGCTGGAGTACTCAGCTTCGATGGTCTCTAGGCAGTCGTTTACTACAGGTTCAGTTTCAGACTCTTCTTGCAGAAAAGAGGCAGGATTAACAATATTGGTCACTTGAATTTCAATATCATCAGATTCGGCCAGGACTGCTTGGTAATTTAGGAACGTTGAAGGAGACAGCCAATGGTTGCCTTTCTGTTCTAAAACAGCTGACACCGTGTGTGACATTAAGACAGTCGTCTTTTGGCCTAGTGTGAACTTCCATGCCTCTTCAGTGCTCATGATCACTGCTGCTACTGCCCTAAGGCAGGTGAGCCAGCTCTTGCTCACAGTATGGAGTTGTTTAGAAAAATAGGCTACTGCCCTTTTGTAAGGACCCAGCTGTTGTGCCAGAACTCCTAAACTGTTCCCTGTCTCTCATGTGAGATTAAGCAAAATGGCTTACTCACACCAGGAAGCCCCAAAGTAGGGGCTCTCATGAGTTCACGCTTCAATTCTTCAAAGGCCTTGTTCACTTTGGGGGTCCACATCACGGTATTTTTAGAGATTTTCACCAATTTATATAAAGGTTTCATGATCAATTATAGTTGTACATCCACAGTCAGCACTAACCTGTCATTCCAAGTAAAGCACGGAGTTCTCTTACTGTTTGTGGTCTAGGTGTCTGGCAAATTGCTTCCTTCTGGGCAGCTTGCAAGGACCGTTGTCCTCTGGACACCTCATATCTGAGGCAGGTCACTTGTTGCTGTACCAGCTGGGCTTTCTGTTGAGATACTTGATAACTGTTCAGTTAATAGAAAATTCAAAGAAAATCAGAAAATTCAAAAGTGTCACTGTCCATTCAAAACATTCTTTAGTAGTTTCAGTAGCAATTAGCAAATCATCTATATATTGTAGGATGTAGACTATTCCTTCCCCAGGTGGAGATTGCCATTGCTCTAATTCTTTAGCCAATTGATTCTCAGAAATTGTGGGACGGTTTTTGAACCCCTGAGGTAATACTGCCCAGGTAAGCTGGTTTTTCTTGCCTCTACTAGGGTTCTCCCATTTGAAAGCAAATATATTTTGAGTTTCTTCTGCAAGTGGCAGACAGAAGAAGGCATCTTTAAGATCTATCACCGAAAACCAAATAAAATAATCTCAAAGTTTAGTTAGCAAGATATAGGGATTTGCAACTGCTGGGTGAATACTTTTAGCAATTCCATTAACTGCCCGTAAATCTTACACTAGTCTGTAAGTTCCATTAGGTTTCTTTACTGGTAATATAGAAGTATTAAATTCTGAGTCACATTCTTTCAGCAATCCTAATGTCAGGAATTTATTGATTGTTTGCTCTATTCTTTTTCTATCTTCTAACTTTAAAGGGTGTTGCTTTCTGACTACTAGCCTAACTCCTGTCTGTAGCTCGATTCTAATAGGGTCTGCCTGTTTTGATCTTCTTGGTGTATTAGTATCTCATACGCTTGGATAAACCTGATTCAATATTTGTTCTAAATAGTTACTATTGTTTGTTGGTTCTGTGTCAATTGTCAGTCCTATTGTTAATTTGTTTTCAGGTGCCTTAAATTTAATTTTTCCTTTTCTGAACTCAATTGTTGCTTCTAAATTTTCAAGCAAATTCCTGCCTAGTAGAGATTTGAGTGAGTTAGGTAAATAAAGAAACTGGTGTATTCCCATCTTCTTCCCAATTTTATATTTAAGTGTGTGAAAAACGAGGTTCACTCTCCTGTGAGAATTTAAAGGGCTTAATATAAAGACAATAAGAGACACATAAAATAAAGCAAAGGGATAATGGCCGGGTGCCTTGGCGCTCTGCCAAGAGCACACCTGATGCTCAAGGTGAGTCCTTTTTATACCATTTTTACTGTCTGTTCCCTATTCATATTCAAACTTTTCCCAGAGCTGTTCTGCATGGCCACTCCTTGGGTCCGCCTTTTTAGAGCATGTGTAGTCTTCTGCCTTGTGGTTTTATTTCTTTTGATTCTTGGGGTTGGGCCCGCTAGGTAAGAGTCGATGGTGGGGTGGATCTCTGAATTCTCCAGGCAGTCAGGGCTGATTGCAGCTTTGGGCCTCTTTGCCCCCCGGGCAGAGCGGTGATAAGGGCTCTCGGACCCTCCTGGCTGCCCTTTCTCCGGGCAGAGCAGCCTTTGGGCCCTTTTGTTCTCTGGACAAAGTGTTGATCAGCAGCTCCTCGGGCCTCATCCTCTGCTCCCTTGGAGGTTCTCTTACTTGCTCACACTTGCTAACATTCTTGCTAAAAAGAAAGAAAACTACATCCACACAGCAAAAGCATTTCTAACATTATATAATATCTACCTTAATACTTGCAAGAAGCCAGTATTACAATATATGTTTATAACAACTGGTTTCAGGAAAAATGCATTTTATGGCTGGCAAGTGGCTCCTATTAGTTGAATATGTTCTTCACTTTTAGGTATCAATGCTTGATTCAAGACTGAAAATGTGGCTTCAGTATCTCCTAAAAATTCAACTTTATTATTCTCTAGTTGTATTTTATCCAGTGGGTCCTCTAGGGTAAGATCTGCCTGTCCCCGTCATTCATTATCATCTAGAGTGGCTACAATAGTTTCTTGTACTTTGTCTGCTAACTCCGGGCACTGGCATTTCCAATGTCCTTCGTTCTTAGAGTATGCACATTGATTTGTCCCCAGCTTAGTCTGCGGCTGGTTGGAACCTCCTCTGCCTCTGGTATTTCTGCTCCTGCCTCTGCCTCATCCATGCCCACGTCCTCTCCCTGGTGCTGATCCAGAGCTGCCACTATGGCTGTAGTGACTTCTCTCCTCTTTTGTTTATCCCTATTACTGTACACCCTCCATGCTTCTCCCGTTAATGCCTCTAAGTCTCTATTTACAGGCTTTTCCACCTTCTGAAGTTTCTGCCTGATATCTGGGCTAGATTGCCCTAACATCAGGGAAACTAACTGTTGCTTTCCTATATCTGACAAGGGATCTAGGGTTGCATATTTACAGCAGCACAGCTGCTCGGAGCCTGTCCGCAAAGGCAATGGGTGACTCATGCTGTCCCTGTTTAACACTGTATGTTACCGACCAATTTACTGCTTTTGGAATGGCATTTTTTAATCCAAATTTGACTAGTTCCGGGTATCTAGTTAACATCGCATAGCTGCCTGCATCATTTGGGTCCCACAAAGGGTTTACAATAGGAACAACAGGTCCACTGTACCTTGTAAGGCTCCACTAGCAATTTGTCCCTGCACATGTGCTCTGGCTGTCTTTATCACTAACTCTCTGTTTCTGTTAGCTCTGCCAACATTAAATCAGTATCAGCACAATCTGGGTCTTGATTCTTGACTATTAACTCAAACCTTTTTGTTACTTTGCTAGGGTCTTCTCTAGAATTCCTAACTTCCTCCCACCAGGAGGTCAGGTCACTAGTAGAAAAGGGGACCTTCACCCACACAGCTTCTCCTGTGGGACCCACCACGTGCCTTAACGGGGCAACGAAAGGCAAAGCTTTCTTGGTTTTACTCCTTGTTTGTGTGGCCCCTGGGGTCCCTGAACTTGTCCTCTCACCAGGATCATCCATCTCATCCTCATTACCACTCAGGCTTAACTGAGGGGGAGGAGCAGCTGGTGGGAGTGTACAGCTGGCCTGGGGTAACTTGGCTGTAAGTCTTGGACATCTGTAACCCTGTCTTCCTCGTACTTTTCTGCCAACTTCAGACATCTCTGCCCTATACTACATGCTGAACAACATGTCCTTATTTTCCGCCTGTTATCTCTTTCCAAAGATAGGATGAAAGGGTCTCTATCTTTGTGGGGCCAAATTATTGCCACATTCCTTCTGCCACTCAGGTTTATCCTTCAGGGTAAAAAACACGTCTGCATATATATCACTTGATCTCATTTTTCTTCCCTTCTTAAAAGCCACATCAACTGTAACAGTGTAATATAATTTAAAGTTCTATTAGGGGACCACTTTTCATCACTTTCCAATTTATACAAAGGCTACCATTGGTTACAGTATTTAATCAGATTACCTTTCTTCAAATTACCCCCTGGGATTCTTCCCAAATCTTTCCAATGTGCCAAAATACATCCTAGTGGACTCCTTTTAATAACATCTTTACTTCCTGTGTTACCCATTCTTAATGCAATCCAAATTTCCACGCTTATCAGTATGTATTAGTACTTCTCCTTTCTTTCTTTTTATTCCCCCTATACTACACTGAACACACACTGGGCATCTCTGAGTCACCTGGCACTAATATTCTCTTTTACAGTACCGACAAGCAGTGGAAACAAAAGGATTACACAGTCACACAATCCACAAGGAATTGGGGTATGATAGGACATAAAATGAGTTTCCTAAAACACACAAGGCAAACAACTACTACCCTTACAACACGAAATATACAAAATAACAAACACCACAAATACCACAATTAAACGCAAAATTCCAAGGCCAAGGCCAATACCAAAAGTCATTAGACTTCTTTCAGGGACTCTAACCCCTTGTATCAACTTCAGGAATTTCACCTGTGATACAGCACCTTGCATGGAATGTCACCCACATCTTATGGGAGTTACTTAACCAAGACCAGAAACAAAATTCAAGAACAATCAACAAATACCTTAAATTTCCTGCAGTGGGTCCTTCTCTACCCCACAGAGAGCTGGTGAAGTACAGAGTCCCTCCAAGAAATTCTCAGGGCGCTCCAAGGGAGGCCCCAACTCCAACGGATCTTGCAGCCAGGCAGAGAGTCCCGTCTTGCCATGGTCACCAGACTGATGCCCAAAAACTAGGTAAGAAAACAGTGCTCTGTAGTATAAGGCCTACAGAGCAGGTGTTTGCTTATTTGATGCTGAGAGTGAGGGGGATAGTTGCACCATAAGCTCACTCGTCCATTCTTCACACAGTACTAGCTTTTAACACTTTTTTATTTAATGTGCACATTATACGTTCCTAACCTTCTGTACTGGTTTTGCTCGGCCTGGTTTTTGGTAGCAGGGGGGCCACAGAGGTGGCTCCTGTGAGAAGCTCCTGGAAGTTTCCACCATGTCCAGCAGCGCCAATCCCTGATGGCTCTGAAAGATGGACATGCTGCTGGCCAGAACTGGGCCAATGAGAGAGGCTGGTAACACTTCTGTGATGACATATTTAAGAAGAAAATCAAAACAAAGTCACAAGAGATTTTGGATTCTAGAAGAGAAGGAGGTGAGAACATGTGAGGGAAAACAACATGGTGAGACCAAGGTCAGTGAAGAAGGAGGGGGAGGAGGTGCTCCAGGTGCCAAAGGCGAGGTTCCTCTGCAGGCCGTGGTGAAGACCATGGGGAAGCAGCTGTGCCCCTGCAGCCCATGGGGATCCACGGGGGATGCAGAGATCCACCCACAGCCCATGGGAGAGGTGCTCACACTGGGCTGGGTGGGTGCCTGGAGGAGGCTGTGATGCAGTGGAAGACCCGGTGCAGGGAGAGGGCCCTTGATTCCAGGCTGGAGCAGCCTGTCCTTGGAGGGCTGCACCCCGTGGAAAGAGACCCATGGCGCAGCAGTTTTGGGAGGACTGTGTGCCCGTGGGAGGGACTCACACTGCAGTGGGTGTGGTAGGACTGCTGCTCGTGAGAGTGGACCCACATCGGAGAGGTTCATGGAGAACTGTCTCCCGTGGGAGGGAGCCCACGGTACCACAGGGAAAGGACTCCTCTCCTGGAGCAGTAGAAGAAAATTGCGGTGATGGACTGACCACAAATCCCCATGCCCAGTCTCCCTGCGCTGTCGGTGGGAAGGAGGGAGGGGCTGGGGGGGAAAAGGTGTTTATAAGGGTGTATTTTATTTCTCATTATCCTCCTCTGATTCTGTTAGCAATAAATTCACTTTGTAACTTTTAAGTTAAGACTGTTTTGCCCTTGAAGTGTTTTCTCCTGGTGCTTATCTCAACTCATGAAGCCTTTGTTCTCTTTTTTTCCGTCTCTCCTCTGCCCAGCTGTGGCAGGGGAGGGTGAGCGAGTGGCTCTTGTGGGTGCCTGGCGTCGGGCCAGTGTCAAATCACAACACTTTCATATTGCAACATATTTTCTAATTACATGATTAAGGAAGCCCAAGCAGCACATGTGCGGTTTCTGCACGAGGTGGTCGTCAGCCTCCTGGTGGTCGCTTTTGAGGAAGGCTCATAGGTGTTCCTGGGAGTGAACTCTTCACCCCTGTTCCCTGTGCATGCTCTATGATTGTCTGCTCAAATAGCACTCAGCTTTTTGCTGTTAGCTTGTTCTGCTGAATTTGCTGATTTCTAAAAAGTGCTTCATTCTGTACCCTGTTACAAAGTAACTACTTCTTTTAGCATAGCTACAGCTTTTCGCACAGCTCCAGCATTAGCTCGATGCCTAGGCATCATGTACAGCACTGACAGTGTTGGCCCCAGTGCTGGGGGATGGGCACTGGGGACTGGTTTGGGCTGGGGGGAGTTAACTTCCTTCCCAGGGGCTTCTCTGGGGCCAGGCTTGGATTTGGGCTGGAAATGGGGGGAAAATTCCAGGAGGCTTTTGTGCCTGTCCAGAGCCAAGGCCTTTCCTGTTCCTTGCCCTGCCTCACTGGTGAGGGGGCTGGGGGAGCACCAGGAAGGGGGAGAGACACAGCTGGGACAGGTGACCCTGACTTCACCCCAGATTCCCAGACCATATGGAGTAAGAATCATTCTGGAACGAGAGGGGAGAAGGAGGAAGGGGGGGATGCTGAAAGTGGTGGCATTTGTGTCCCCAAGTCACCACTGCCTGGGATGGAGTCCTGCTCACCTGGGGATTGATGAACACCCACCTGCCTGTGGGAAGCAGCGAATGAATTCCTGGCTTTGCTTCCTTGCACCACTTTTCCTTCCCCCATGCACCTGTCTGTGTCTGAGCCCAAGAGTTTGGTCTCTTTCACTCTCTGGATTCTCCGCTGGCCCCATGGGTGCTCCAGCGACAGAACTGGGTCCACAACCAGCGATGGAACTGGACATGAGGGGCAGGTGCCAGAGAAAGAGACACGGGGAGATGGAGCTGTGGGCTGTTGCCATGGCAACAAGTACGGGGACCCTCAGTCCATTGACAGGCACAGAAACAGGCAGACACGATTTTATACCCTTCCCAGCTGTTTGCATTTCCTGCAAGCTTTGGAGAGTGTTGCTGGCAATATTTTTGTAATTTTTCAGGTGATTTACACAGCACCTCACAGGACATACTCATGGCATGAGGAGAATTATGTGATACACCATGGATTCATGTCCCTGAAAATACCAAGGTTCTAATTGATTATTCACTGTTTGAGTCTAGCTGTGGGCAGTACAGACTTCAAATTTTAATTTCAAGTGCGCATGGGGAAAGCACAGTATATTCTTCCAGATCTTTGCACAATATTTGTTAGTTACATACAATAACAAATCTTATTAACATCACTGTTCAACAGCCCAGCATAAGGAACCCAAACCACTGGCCTATCCCTAAGACTACACAAAAAGAATGCAACACGTATGTTTTGCTTCCCACTTCAAATGAATCTGGGATTTTGATTTTTCACTGTATTTTAAGATGTACTTGTAGTTTTCTTGTTATCTCTAGACTCTGAAGTAGGGTTTGTCATTGTGGTGAAACTAAGACTAACCAAGGATTAATACAGAAATAGATGTTCTAATCTATCCTTACACTTCTGTGGCAGAAGATGCTGGTCCTTAGGAAGGCTGCCTGGTGATTTCTGTCTGTGTTCAAATATTTAAAGCAACAACATTTAGTCCCACACTTTATATTTCAGATAAACAATTTAATGACATCTTAACACTGTTTTCACAATCTTACAACATGCATATTTTACTCCTTATGAAGCTGAAATCTTTTTGAATACAAGTAAATCTATTGAAACTTCAATTTTAGAAGTTTCAAAACCGTTTTAACATACTGACAACAAAACAGTCTAAAAAGAAAGGTCTAACAGCAGTTAAAATGCAGGGAAAAGGCAAGAGGACTTCAGGTAAAACTGCATACAGTTAACAGCTATATTTCTTTCACTAAGTATTATGTATTAAGAAAAACAGAGTAAATTTAAAGAACAGAAGTTCTTTAAAACCAGAATTTCTAATGCCAGAAACAGCTTTGAAACAACTTTCTATGTAGTTTTATTTATTTTAAGATTTAAAATTTACTAATTTGTGTCCCAACATTTTGCAGCACAAGGGAGGAAAGGTGGGAAATGCTCTGCAAGGGGATGTAGTTACAGATCTATAAAGTTTATGTGTGTAAAGGAAATGAACATAGTATTACACACACTGAGTATGACAGAAAAATGCAACAAAGTACTAACTCGGAGAGAATAACAACCCCGTGGTGGCACTAGGAAGTAATGCCAGGGCACTGGGTACTTCTGCATTTTAAGCAAAGAACTTTACAACTTCTTTAATTTTTCTTTTCCTGTCCATTTTGGACATGGCAGTCCATCCTGCCTCGCGCGCTCTCCTCATGGTTTTGAGTTTCAGTGCAGAGCCTGGAGATTTCACACTGGATGGAGTTGGTGCCTAGGAAGGAAAATAAAGCCACCCATTAGTTTCTGTAAACAATCTGGTTAACTGTTTGGTTTAATCTTATAAAAGGCTAACATACCTTTTTTGGTGCTGTGGAATGTAATTGTGAAGCCTGAGGATAATCTTTGTACAGTTTTTTAAACATTTCTTCTTCCGAGACTATGCTCTAATAAATTAAAAAGTTACTTAGTCACACTATATTAAAAAGTACTTTTTATTTCCCCCTAGGGATACTAAACTATGAAAAAAAAAAAGTTAAGATGTCATTATGAGGCATAACAGTTCAATAAAAAGAATGTAAAGTATGTACATACAACTACAATTCCAGAAAGAACCAATTAAGTAAAAATATACACATAAATATTGCTTGACTGTGGAAGCCCAAACTCTTTATCTCCATTCTTAGACACAGCAGTGAGCACAAAGAACTGTTCAGTACACGCTTTGTTCTCTGACTCTTACCAGGAGGTCGCTGTGCTCAGAGCTCTCGGACTCACTATCCAGTCGGATAAGCACTTTTTGCTTTTTCCTCATGCTCTGCTCTGAAGGCAGGTTTGTGCTTCTTCCACTTTGCAGTTTATCTATTGGAGGAGTCTTCATAATATATGTCTGGGAAAGAAAATTTTAAAATTATTAAATTCTATTTTATGGGGTGTTGGGGAGGATGAAAGTTTGGTAAGAAAGTTTCACAGATATGTAGGCTTGGCAGAAAGATCTCTGCATGTAGAAACTGGGGATGAGATAGAAATGGAAGCAAGTTTTGGTATAGAGTAAAAGATGTTTTGCTGAAACAGTGATCGATGAGTAACTGAGAAGGCAAAGGTTGGAGATGAGTTGGAAGGAGATTTTTAGGAGTAGGACAAAGGGATGTGACTACAAACAAAGACATGTTTTTCACCAAGTAAATAAGTCTCGAGAAGAGCATAAGTAAATAGAAAACATGTCTTTACCAAAAAGAGAGAGATGGCAGGCAAACAAGAAATGTCGATGCAGGAAGAAGAAAGGTCTGAGAATTTTCCACTATAAGCTTGAATTGTAACTTACTTTCTCTTGTGATTGGATAATAATGACTATAAAATGGTGCTGGTAGTAGTTATGATAGGCTACAGGCAAATGTAAAGGTACTGTGTATGGTGCTTATTGGTTGTTATGTGTTAAGATACTCTGCAAAGAAAAGCATATAATGCTTTGTAACTTGAACAGAAAGCGGCTTCAGGTATGCCTACAGCTGGAGCTGGCAGCTGTAGGGCTGGCTCTGGATACCCACTCCCTGAAATGCTGTAACTTCACCTATGCAATAAACAGCTTTCAAGAGAGACGCCTGAAGTCCAGACATCCTTCGTGAAACTTTCTCCTATAATGGGTTATGTATAGAATCTAAACCCAAACTCATGACCCAGTTTATGGTCTGAGTGTCCACAAAGACACCTGAGAGATGCAGTGGAACTATTATCTTTCCATCCAAACGTGAAGCAAAGACCCAAACAAAGTGGGATGGGGTGGAAATATCCTTTTTCGGTGCCAAACAAGGAGAATGAACAGGAAGGTGTGGAAGAACTGAATTTCATGGCACATTGTATCTAAGTTTTTTATGCTTATCTGCAGAAACTCAGGTTATTCTGAACTTTAGCCACTACCTGTGGACTGTAACAAACATCTAAGAAAATGGAAACAAACAAAATTGCAGGAAAACGCTTTCAGAGAAAGATTGATAGCAACATCAAGATTGGTTTTACTTAAATAGTCTTTTCACCAGACGTTAAACTTCTGAGAAACATTGCAATGGTCCTGTGCAGTCCTTTTTCAGAAAGATAACATCAAAATGGTAGTGGATTCTATTGTTCAAAAATGAAAACCACAAGAGAACTCCTGACAGGGAAGAGGGGTAAGTTCTGCAGTCAGGAATACTTTGATACTTTGACAATTTTTACAGCTATATAAGCTTTTTTCTCTTCCATAGAGAAAAAAGTGCCTTTACAAATGGACACTTTTAAGACTAAGTAAAACAATTCTAGAGACATTATTAAATTCACAATCCCTCTGGGACAGGAATTGCTACTGATCCATAATAATGGAGAAATTTAGTAACTGAGCAAGAAAAATGACACACTGGGAGCCCTTCCACAAACTGCTCTCTAATATCGCCATGGAATGGTCTCACCCTTTAAGATCCCTTCTTATCCCAGGGAAAAAAATAAGTAAGCATCTACAGAGAAGTAAGAAATACAGTCAGAAAAATGCAACAAGAAAAATTCACTGTTAGGAGCTACAAACCTCCAATGTTGGACAGCCCAAAGGGCTTTCTGCAGGTACCAAAGGAGGCATTTTTTTCTTTTTCACTGTGTTGACTTCCATAGGAATATAATTTGGAGACTTTTTATTTTTTACATTAATAGATTCACCATCTAGATCTAAACAAGGTTTAGGAGTCTCAGGAATATAAGTTTGTATTTTCTAAAATTAAAAAAGGTTTAAGTTAAAAGCATTCCAATGTCCCAATGTCTTTTGTTGAATGCAAATAAATTATCATGGCGCTTCAATTAGATTCTACACATATAAATACGACTGAATTCTAAAACGAATTAAAAAGTTAAAGTTACCTTGTGTTTCTTTTCACTTTCAGGATTCATATTTTGAGAGTGCTCTTTTACAAGATTCTCCTATAAAAGAGTTATGTGATAGGAAGTAAGCATTTTATTTCCATTCAGTTGCTAAAAATCTTCTTGGTGTAACTACAGAACACAGTCTACAATCATACTGTTACTAAGTTTACACAAATATATGACAGGTTTAGTACCACTGCAGCATTCAAAAGTCATTATTTTTCTATTCAGTTTCATTTCTTATACAATTTCTCCCAGAGCACAAGCCCAGACCACACCTCTCACCCACACCACTCAGTTAGTAAAAAACTCCACCTTTTCTTCAATTTCTGCTTTCAGTTGTTCCTTAAGGGATGACAGTTCACTTTTCAAACATGACAGCTCATTTTCCTAAAAACAATTAAATAAAGGATAGGGTTAACTATGCACAACCCAGAAAAAAGAAAACAGTCCAAAGTGAGACAGTAATTAACAGGTTGTCTTGGGGTGACTTTATGATGTGTATCCCATATCACTGCCCCATGCCCAGAAATTAATTTTGTGCCTTTCTATGCCTTTAAACTGAGCCTGAGAGGGGAGAGAGAAAAGTATACTTTTTCAAAGCAGTTTGCAGTTTGTTTTCATGTTCCAAGGACACAGAGGCAAAACCTGTCTGCTTCTGCAGCGGCGGGAGCGGGAGGAAGCAGCTTGCTTTCCAGCCAGCTTTCGGCTTTCTTTTTCTCCAGAGAGACAGTTGAACTTTTGTTCTCCTGGGACTTCATTTTTTTCCCTTTTCTCTGCTGGACTGTTTCAACATCAGAATACATCGGGAGGACCTTCCACCGAGGCCTTGGCCCTGGAGGTGGGCCCACCACCTCATCCCAGCTCCAAGGAGGGGGAGAGAGAGATCTACGGAAGGACTCTGAAACTTTCCCAGGTTTCTCTCTACAGCGAGAGGTTTTATTATTTAGCATTGGTCTCCTTTTCCTATGTATTTCTTAAATAAATAGTTTTATCTCTTTCACTTTCCTTCGAGGAAAATTGTTTTTTTCCCGAACCTGGTGGGAGGAGGGGTGGTTGTGCCTTCTCTCAGAGGATATATTTCCAAATTTGCCCAAACTGGCACACAGGTATACGCATTAGAAACAAAACATAATTCTATTTGTTTTTCAACCCTATACCTGAAGCTTTGTTTTAGCTTGTTTAAAAAAGACTGAAGTACTATCAGAAACAGGTGCTTGACCAGAAGTGTTCAAGGTAAGACCTTAAAACACTTGGGAGAACAGGGGTGAGAGGGCAGAATCAAACTATTTAAAACAAAAGTTTCCTATTCAAACTGTGAAGTCAGAACATGACACACTATCTGGAAGAGTAGACACAAACACACTGCTACTCCAATTTATTTTTAGAAACATTTTGGAGTTTTTAGTGCCCAGAATAACATCTGTAAGAAAATAAAAGCAAACAATTAGTGGGCTGATTTGTACTGTTCAGTACCACTAAAGCAGACAGTTAACCCATCCCCAAGTATTAAATAGGAAGAAGTAAAATATGGCATTTATAATTACATTACACTTCAAGGACATCAGCCCCTCCATTGAATCATTTAATATTGGAAAGTACTCCTTACCAGTGCTCTTTCTGATGATAACTGCTTTTGCTGTTTAATTTTATATATTTTTAACTCTGCATCTCTTTCTTCAACCATTTTATCGTATTCAAGCTGTGTTAAAAAAACCAAACCAACAACAAACTCAAAACATGTGACTAAATGTTACAATCATAGATCTACCCCTTAAAACATCAGTCATTTTTTCAACCAGGCTCTTGAGGAGATTCAGAAAGCACCACGAACAAACACTGATGCTTCTGCAGAAAGTGTAAAACAGAAAATGCTCGATGCAGTGTTATTTTGTGGACTGCTTTATCTCCATGCAGCAGTACGTGTTCAGCACATGAGAGCCAGCTGTGCTATTGTTATTAATGGTATCTGCTAAAGATACTGCAAAAGAGAGTAACAGAAATGTAAACTAAAATGTGTCAAGCTAAACTGCTGACAGGCACTAAGTAATCTCCTCAGAGAAAGAGGCCAAAAACTGATACTGAAAAATACTGCATTCAGATGGTAACAAAGGAAGTCTGAATTTAAAAAAAAAAAATTTCATCCTATAAATTTAGACAAATGGAATTTTTCTGCCCATATGCATGTTTTCAAAATCTGAAAATTAATTTGATTTTAGATGATGAAAAGTCAAGCATGTGTTCAGCTTCCTTTTCCCAGATTCAGGCCTTTTTCCATTTTTGAAAGATTCTTAACATGGTATCACACATTACAAATCACAGCAATCAGTAAAATCTCCTACCTTGTGTTTTTCCATAAGTGCCACCATTTCAGTTATCTTGTGCTGACATCGGATATCAGTTTCTCTCTGTATCATTGTTGCTTCATCATAAAGCAACCGCATCTTTTCTACCTGTTAGTAATAAATTTCATTTAATTCAAAAACATAACAATATATATTTTTTAAATCTTGATGCCTTAAGAGGCCTCCTAGAAACAGAGACTAGACAGGAGTAGGGGAATAAAGGTAGGTATTTATTTGAAAGGCCTTCAAAGGTGCCCCCTGGGGCCCAGAGGCCACTGCCAAGATGGACCCAAGATGGACGACAGGTCACGAGTTCTGCACACTTTTATAGGTTTGGTTCATTTGTGTAGCAGGGTTAATTCTCCAATTAAAGCTTCGGTTTTCCCCTCAGCTTACCCCCCCCCCCCCCCTTAGCAGCTCTTTGGTTTATACTTTTGGGCCTAGGACACCCTAAGTGTCCTTGGAGAGCAGGCCCAGAGAGGCTTTGTTATGTCCACCTAGCACAAGAGCAGAAATTAACAGGCTACAAGGAACTTTCAGAGTCACACACTAAGCAGTACAGAATTTGAAAAATATAAAAGTTAAAACCTAAGGCATCAATCTTAGTTTCATTTCTTCTTCCCCCTATGGGTGCAAAGTATGTAGGCTCACTTAGTCTTCACTTGCTTTTAAGATCCTTTTCAAATCCGACATCTTTTATGCAGATAGTTAAAATGGGCAAATAAACAGAGAGTAAAGGTACATCCATAGCAGACAAGTGCACTTTGAGCCAAAAGGCCATTTCAAGCACTCTGTCCTAACGTTTCTTAGCATTACCATCAAAAAACGTGTGGGCAGAAAAATACTAATATGGGAGAAGTTATAATCTAATTTAGCTATGCTGACTTTATACCAAGAGTAGAATTTCTTTGAATGATATCTCAAAAAAAAAAAAATTTAACTGGGTTCTTATTTTCAAAGACATATTCAAATACTTCAGCTTATGTACCTAATGCACTAAAGCTTTGCTCACAGGCATACACAAGGAGTTCCATTTCTGTTGATAAGACTGAAATGTTTGAAGATTGAAAGGACTCTGGCCAATAAAGCTCCATAAAAACATTTTAAATCTTAAAAAATTTAAAATTGCAGTAAAAATTAACACCTCTCACCTCTTCATGAAGTTTATTTTCATTCACTTTTTTTGTTTCTATGTCTTTTTGATAGATGTCAACTGCTTCCTTATGTTGCTTGTTCATATTTTCCATCTCTAACTGCAATTTATTCACCTTTTGAGAATGTAGAATTGCTGCTGTTATTTGTTTAGGAATTAATACGCTAATGATTTTTTTACCTCTTATTTTTGAGCGGAAACACCCGGTTACTTTTCAGGTATATTATATTCAAGTGTTTCCTATTTAGAGTTCAGCTTTTTTGAATAAAGATTTGAACTTTGGCCCGAAGTGAGTTAGAAAATACTCAAAGAAACAATGGCAACAGGACAATGTGGAAGACAGCCCCAAGCAGCCACCCTAAATGCTGTGAATTCCTTGGAAAACACAAATACAGATGGAGATTTTATTCCCTCTCTTGTAAATCTATGTAAGATTTTCACAGGTTTTATGGTACATTTTCCTCTCAGCTGTGCATTTTGATTACAGTTTTTCCTTTTAAGTTTCTCATATGAATATCCTCAAAACAGTCCACTTCTTTCTCCAAGTGCAGTACCCAAAGCTGGACACAATATTCCCATCAGAGGGATTACCACTGCAAAACACATTTAAAGAACAGCCTAAAGTGAATAATATCTGTATGTCTTTTAAATACTTTTCTGTTACAATGGGGTTACTGAACCCTGTTCAGTCCACAATCAACGAAAGAAAAGAAAGAAAGGAACTGATTAGAAACATAATTCCTTGGGATGTGAAGTCCATCTCTTTTAAATATCCAATAGTCAGTGCCCAATGATTAAAAATGGAAGCATCTTCTAAAAATTATGGCCTCATTCCTGCAAACCCTGTATCCCAGATCCATAAACATGTTCAGAATGTATTTAACAAGTATTATCATTAGTTACACTGGGACTTAAAAACATTCACCTCATCTTCTACGTGGTGTTATTTAAACCTACCTTCCCTTCATAAATACTGTTTTTCTTGCTTTCTACAGTAATTTTCTTTTTCAGCACCTTATTCTGTTGAAATAAAACAAAACAAACACTGTACTTTAATAAGTTAATAGAATTATGTACAGGTTTAACTGCATCAAGAATGTCAGAATCTTCAAAATTTCAGCTTTCATCAAGCAAATAACTGTTTTGCAGTTCAGGTTCCAGAACAATTTTCCAAACAAAAGAATGCTCAACTAATTACTGTGATAATACTGTTCCTTCATGAGCTTATGAAAGGCTCCTCCTGGGCATCAACAGAGAATAACAAATGAGGTGCAGAATGGGAATTAAAACTAAAGTGCTGCTGACAGAAGGTGTGAAGATGTCATGACAAAAAATACAAGTTACATATTTTTACAGTGAAGTTACTACAATTTGTGCTAGTGCAGAATTCTTTTCTACTAGAGGTAATTGAGACAGGTCCTTATTACAAGTACATAAATAATACTACGTACTAAATGAAAAAAGTAGAAGTTTATTAAAGCTATTGTTTTTGTAATTGCTTTTTTCAAATTAGGGATAATTTAACAAATCAAGTCATTCCAAAGATGACTTCTTAATTTATTCAGAGTTAGGATAAGAAAGGAAACTTCTAAAATTACAAAGGTGTGTCTAAAGATACCACAGCAGACAAAAAATGTTGAAAAGTAAACCCCAAAATACCATGTGTTTACGTATTTGTGACTTAAAATCTCTACACACCTCCTGCTGCAACTCTTCAATGCATTTGGTTTTATTTTCCACCTCTTTCTTTAAATTATTCATCTGAAAGAGATATTTCGAACATTAATTAGTAAGTCCTAAAAATTACTCCCTGTGTTAGCAATTCCTGTCAACATTCTCAAACATGCATTTGCACCAGTCTGGTTTATTCCAGTGGGACTAAACACAAGCTGACATGTTACAATGACTGGAGTTTTAGCCATAAAGTACTACAAGACGTTAATTAATAGCAGTGAACCAGTTCCTTAGTGGTTGTGGAGTTAAGAAAGAAGAAGAAAAACCCCCCAGTATCTTCACAATTAAAAATTAACTTGTATGAAGTTCCCTACAATCCACGAAAAAACGAGCTTTCCCAATTATTTTCTAGAATCTTCAGCTGCTTTTCCTTTCTTGAAATTTTGTTTTCAGTACTTTTAAACTGGAATGACAATTGTAAATCTTTGACCTTTACAATGAAATTTTGAAATCCATTCTAGTGCTAAAAAATCCAGGTTGCTTTGAAACTACAGAAAGAAAGTAAAAATATTTGAATCTATTTAAGCTAAAACTCACATTACATATAAAAAGCTAATCCAGAGCCCATCCATCAGTCAGTGGGTGTATGAAAGAAAAGCAGGTTCTCTGCCTGAAATCTAACAAATCTTTAATATTAGACTTCCAAGCAAAGACTAAACATCCCAGTGATTGTCCTTGTCTTTTAAAATAATAGGGCTCACCATGTGGGCACACAATGACACAACTGGCAGCAGCTGTGAAAGAAGAAAGCCTCTGGCAGAAATCACATCCCCCAGGCAGAGCTTTGCAGAAAAAATCCCAACAAACATTTTACATTTAGATTCTGTCCTACAGGTTATGGTTATATATGTTCATGACAAATGATGTGACGTACATTTTCTTCTCTTTCATCCAGTTTACTTTTAATCTCTTCACCTGTCTTTGCCATTTTCTCCTTCAAAGACTCCAGTTCATTTCTAAGGGGCAAATTAACAAGCATTAATAAATATTTACTTATTACCTTTAACTTCTTTTCAGTACTGCTAATAAACCCGTATTTTATTTTCTAAAAAGAGCTGCTAATGTTGATAGGAACTTCATGAGCTACTCAATGAAAATGTTCTTAAAATGAAGCAGCGTGCCTACTAAGTCAATATGTGAACTGTCTATACTTTAAGTAGGAAAAGGTGTTCCACCTAACCTAAGGAAAATACATCCTAACCTGGAATATCATAATGCAGCTATGAAACATGGGAGGCTGCCTGTCTATTGAACTGATGGTACAGAGACTTCTGCAGAGAGTAACACTTGCCAGTTTTGCCTTTTCACATTTAATCCATAATCTTGAATTGCTAGTTTCATTTCCTTCACACCTAAGATGTCTAATGCAAAACAGGACAGCTCTTTCTATGTAATACAAAATGATGGCAAAAATTGTTCCTGTAGCAATAGGTATTTCTAATCTGAGAAAATTTCTACTTGGCCAACAGCAATACTGAGTAGTTTCTGTTTAGCTATATAATCTAGAAAAACATTTATCAAAAAAACCACATAAAGCAGCATATGAACACAACTATGTGAGTCTACTTCCTTTAACAACATCGGATATTAATATTTGTTTTTACTTGCCTTAGCTGGCCATTTGCCTCTTCTAGGTGTTCAACTAACTGCTTTGTATTTTCTTCTTTTTTCTTACTATCCTAAATAAAGACCCATGTCAGCAAAGAAATAATATTAAAAGTGACTTCTTAAAAAAATTCAAAGCCATTCAAAGCACACTGGCCTGCCTTATTCACAAGTGTAAATACACTTCCTTTCCAAATCAAACACAAAACATAGTTCAAATACTCTACAGAACCATGTCATGTTGCAGTTTACCATCTGATTTGTAGTTCAAATTGAGTACTGTCCTTTAAACAAAGCTGGAAGTTTACAACTTGCCTCTTGTCTTTCTTGCAGTTTCTTGAGTTCTGCAGCCACACCATTCTTCTCTTGTGTTATTTGTTCTTTCTCTAGTGAGAGCTTATTGAGATACACTGTTAGTTGTTCATTCTTTAACCTAATTTAAAATAAATGGCCAAAAAGAATAAGAACATGCATTTTGAAATCTCCTTTTAAGTTAAATCTACATATTATCAAGCGTTACTCCATGGTGAAAAAAGTCCAGGCCTTTATCTACAAATACAAGCTTTGCAACAAAATCACAGTCATACAAAAAGGTGACAGAAGAAGGAAAGACAACCAGAGTCAACTTTTATATAAATATAATGGTTACTGAAGATTATGTAGTTCAAAGCAGGATTAACAATGAATTCAGAAACTTTCTCTTCTTGTTAACTAGGTCACAGAGATATGGAACAACTGCATGTTCCATAGAATACATACAAATAGAGAAAGTGCAATTACAAATGTAAATATATAATTAATGTCATACTATGCGGTTCAAAATTTTCATTAGAAAACAATTGTAGTTCATTTCACTGTGTATTAAAGTAACTTCTATATAGCACCAAAAATATTAAATACTATATTTTCAAAATGGTCATACGCCTCTTGTTCAAGATCTGTTTTCAGAGTCAAAAGCTGCTTTAAATAATCTTGTTCCTTTTCAGCTGTACTAGTCAGTTGTACTTTCAAATCATGGATTTCTTTCTGCAAAAGGAAAAGGAAGAGTTTTGAGTATATGTGTGTAAACTACAACTCCTGAAAGTTATCAGACAATAACTGACAGCACAAGGCTTTCAGAAGAACCAAACACTAAACATCCATGTCATGGATTATCCAGACTGTATCTTTACAGATCTCTGGTGGGATATGGAAGTGGTGTGGGAGACAGTGAACTCTGGTACCAGTGCTGTACCGGGTACATGTCCCCGTTGTGAGTCTAATTAACTAATCTGCAAAATTACTAAATTAGATTCCTTGAACATAATTTTAAATAATTTTAAATAAAGACATTTGCTTCAGACTTCATACGCTTTTGCATTCATCTAAATTAAAAAGATTAAATAAACATCCAGTACTATATGTCAGAATAGAAAGGCAATCAACAGGGCTGTGTCCTCATCCTTAGTACAGCTACTGTAGGAATGCAAGGGGCAGCAGTTAGGCTCCTCTACACAGGAGGATAGAGGATCTGCTGTCACTGTCACGAGCAGAGCAGTTCAGGTGAAACACTGCTCTGTGCTATTGCTTATGTACTTGTATACAAGTTATGATGTGTAACTTCACTATTTATAAAAACATGTTACTATTGCCCTTTTTCAGACCTCTCTGATTTGGAGTGCATTTTCATTTCTCTCTCCAAATTTTTCTGTCTACAAATTTTCTACAGTAGCCTGAAGATCCTTCTTCAGTAGAAGCCCAAATTTTCCCATTTTAGAAAAATAGTGAAACTCAGTTGCACACTCAATGCACAGATTATAATGAACAAGTAAACATGGAAAAATGCACACCTGGTTTCACACTATCATAACTTTAGTTGATACAGTTTCTTGTTAGACTTGTAAATATAAAATCATAATGAAAATAAACGTCTATTAAGAGTGTACTTCATACAGCTTAGACTTCTATGACAGAAAATGGACCTGTGTCACAGTACAGTAGGGTTCACAGAGGCCAGAGCTAATTACCTTCCTATAAGTAAGAAAAAAATGGGAAAACTTTATATCCAGAGGGAGTGGCATTTGAATATGCATGAATGAAGAAGGAAACAACTAAAAATCTTGACAAGGGAAACCAAAACACAGGAGACAAGAAAAACCAAAAACATAGGAGACAAGAAAGACCAAAACACATCAGACAAGAAAAACAGTGGCAATAAACAAGTTCTTCAAAGAAAACACTGAAATTGTGTGTGAGGAAGTTTAGCAGAAATGTTAAGGTAGACTAGACTGTGTTTATTTATGGCATTTAAGATACTTACAAAGCAAGAGGAATTTCATACGAAGAGCAAATGCTATAAGACTAATAAAATGAACATTTACCAGAGTTTCTGACAGCTCTTCAAGTTGCACTTCTTTGTCACATTTTAGTTTAGTCATCTCTTCTACAGCACATGTAATGTAAAATTAATGGAACGGAAATAATTTTTCATATTTAGCAGGCAGTATAAAATATTTATCCTTTTGTAATACCCAGTTGTCAAAATTTCTTGGATCAAGTTCAGAAACTGTGAAGCTAATTTATGACTTAATTTAAATGTAGACTTGAAATAGGATTAAGAAAGACATTAGCAAATCTATATCTGAAGACAAACTTATCTGAAATTTATCTTAAATAAAATTCAGAGCCTATTAGATGCTCCACAATTACAGCTTCAAATAAACCATGGACTGTAAGACCAGAGTATTCTCCAAGTATTGATGCATCTGCATTGCTCCAGAAAAAAAAAAAAAAACCTGAACTGCTGAAGGTACTCACATGGATATGCTGCAAAAGGAAACCAGTTATTACTAACTTCCAAATGTTTTCTATGTGCACATTCACAATACTGGTTTTTGCAAGTACTCAACACCAAGGTCGTGTTCGGTGTTCAATTCTCACAGGTCTCATCTTGCCTTGTTCTAGACAAGCATTAGCAGTTCACTTCTGAACACTTCTCTATAGATGCCCTCAATGTATACAGAGACATCCAATTACATTTCTCATCTGTCAGATGAGATCTAGGGTCATGTGCTGCACAGCAGGAAAACAGTCCTGAAGGCAAATCTCTTACTCTGGGGACTAAGGAGCACATCCCTAGAAACCACAGGATATCAAAGCAGTATTTAAAGAAAATCCCTGCTAATGTCCTTCCACAGCCAGCATGGGGAGGGTCTACAGAAACCTTAATGGGAGGGTTTGATCTCTGCTACAAGCTACAGAAATCACTCCTGGCACCTGCAGTGCTACTGGTTTTAGCTGGAAACCAAAATTACTTCCATGAGAATTCATGCATGGATGGACATACCATTGGAGCTCTGCATAGCACTGCCCTTTGGCTGGTGACAGTATCAATGACCACCAAAGAAAAGGGAGTCAGATGAGTAAAAATAAATTTAAGCATTCCAGACAGGTACAGGTACTGTAAGATCATTTCTCCAAGCAATAGAGACAGTCCATTTCCAGAAAACAGCAGAAAACATTTTTATTGCTGCCTAGCTCATTTTCTGCCTTTCTACAAGCCTTACCCAGTTCAGCAGACCTATTTTGGAGCTCCAAGGCAAGCAGCTTTGACTCATCTTCATGTTTCTCTAACCTAAGAAAATGGTAATTTAAAAAACCCTGAATGTATAGTACAAAGCATTGCATTTGAAACTTAAAGGACAATAAGATAAATTCTTACCACTATTGAAAAACAATTACCTTTCAACAGGCAGATGATATAGCTGCCCTCAACACACATCAAATTTCACTTTTACAGCTTCAGAACAGCAGACATAAAAGTAAGCAAATATGTACTTACAGAAATCTGTATTTCTTAAAGACAGAATTATGAAAGTTGGAGGGGGCAAAAATTTACTTTTTTTATAGACAATTATCAACCAGCACAAATTAAAAAAAAATACATTAAATTCTCTGCATTTAGACCACTGTGTCAAAAAACCTCCAAATTTCAGCTACATTTCCAATTGTTCTTGATTTTGTCATAAACTGCAACCTGTAAGATGACTCTTTTAATTTAAACTCTTTAATTTACCTATTTTGCTCTTTTTGCAGCAAGCTTTTCAAATTGGCCATAGAAATCTCAAACTCCTCTGTCAGGGCTGCAAGCAAAGCCTTAGTTTTTTTACATTCTTCTTCCTGTGCTTCCTTTTCTCCAGTGACCTGAATTAATGTTTTCACTGTAGTCTGGAATTCGGTTTCTAAGCTCTTTTGAGTAACCTTCAAAAAATACAAATACAAAACATTTCTAAACATGTTTTGCAACAAACAGCCACAGTTGTTTCACATCTAAAGTATCCATAATTATTTATGCAAATACTTATCTAGTCTACTTATACTGTAAAACTATAAGCAAGGTGTACCTCTGCCTTTTGCAATGAAATTTTAGCCTCTTCCAGCTCTGCCCTCAAATGTTCTTGACTGAGCTGGGATTCCTTTAACATTTTTTCTTCATGTACTAAGCAAAAAAGATGTATGTTAATATTTTAAAAAAACAGGATATTTACTAAAAAATGCTGCTAAAAATGCAAAATGACATACATTTACAGAATTTAACATAGACCAAAGGTACTGATATCATATACTATAAATACTTTGAATATAGATGGCTTAAAAATATTGAAAATCAAGTTCTGAAAAGTAAGTTTCCTCAGTGGCACCTGCCTGACTGTAAATTTGCAAAACTCAAACAATGTATTTTCCCCTTGCAATCTTCAAAAGCTCTCACTGCTTCACTCACCCTAAAAACTACCCTGCCAGTCCTGATCCCACATAAGCAGCTTCTGTTCCAAACAAAAATAAGGCCTTCAAGGCCCCAAAATTCTGCTGCTGACCAGTAACAGAATAAAATTATCATGATCCTGTTTCCTATGCTTCTATAAACAATTACATTTAAACATAGCAGACAGAACTCTTACATTTTGCTTCTATTAAGTCAGCAATCTTATTTTGTGATTCCTGCAGCTGAGCCTTGATGTCTTTTATTACACCATCTTTTTCATCTCTCTGCATGGTAAGAGCTGAAATCTAGCAAAATTAAAGAAATATCATATTGAAGTCTGGAAAAGGGACAGATACTAATTTTCATTTGTATCCCAGGTATGATAAGCAGACATACTGCTGTCAGGAAGTTAGATAAAGCTGTTGATCTTAGCCAAATATTGATCAACTCATGTTACTCTAAATAATAAAGTTCTCCAGTTCAAAATCAAACCATGAATTCCAGTAGACTAAAGGTACTGAAACATCACTAAACTTAGCAGAATCTGACTTAAATGCAGCTACAGCTGTTATTTTTGTCTTTTTTACTAATGCCCAGAAACACTCTTTGGTTCTTGCATTGCCCCTTAGTCACAAATAAAGCTGTACATATTAGATGGTAAAACTGAGCAAACCTGCTTTTCCTTCTGACTGACTTCCAGTTTGCATTCCTTTTCAAACTTGTCCACTTTTTCTGCTTCTTCTTTTACTTTCAAGATACAGTAATATCCATAGTTAACATTCTAGCTGAAATATACTCTAAGTTCAATACAACTTCCAGTTTATAATTGCTTGTAATTGTACAGCTGTACAATTTGTTTCCTAAGAGTAACTGTTGAGGCAATGTTTGATTTTATAATCAAAATATCTTTGATTTCCACAGAATTAGTTCATTACTCTATGTTTGTTATAAGAAACAAACAGAAAAGAACACGTGAAAATGAAACAGGAACATAGTAGCCTATACATATAGAGTGAGAGCATTTAGTTAAAGTTGCCGTAGCTATACACTAGTGCATTATCATTTAAATAAACTAACTACATCAAATAAGTATTGCTCTCTAGACTGTACTTCACAGTCAAAACTTGGACTTTGAGTGCCTATTTGAAAAATAAAGTTCCAAATTTGGCCCAGTGGAACAACAATAGAAGGGGCCAGGCAGTGAATACAGGCAGCATGAATAAAAGAGGGTCCCAGTGTTTCAGTGTGACCTGCCCACCATTTGAGCACTTCACATCTGTCTGTCCTGACACTGCATGTGTATTAAAAGCTATGAAGTACAGAATTGTTAAGCCAGCACCATAAACACAATAAACAGAATTCTCACATTTGAAATTCATTTCCAATCTGTCATTGTCTGCTTGCACACGAAGCTCTTCAAATGCCACTGTCAGTCTCTAAAAACAAAATATAATATTTGAAGTTCAATATTGGAAACCCTGTAAGTTCTCCAGAGGCTGCTGCCTACCTCAGCCACTCTGAGAAATCACCAGGTAGGTGAAACGGAGTCCAAAAAGAAAACAGAAGTTCTGGCAGTCACCCAGCACTAAGCACATATCACACAGATCACATGGATCTACATCCCACACACTGCTGCACTTTCTCCAGTGAATGTGCTTGATATAATACAAAAGTAATTCTTGAAAGGGACTGAAAACCTGACTTCCTGCATCACACATGACATGATACACAAATGATGATACAAACAGTATCCCAACATAAACGTGTAACTCAGCTCAGCATACCCACATAAATCACATTCCTTTTATGAAGCTTATTTGATACTTACTTCCATGTTGCTATGAAGCTCCTCATACAATTGTCTTGTTTCTTCTTTTTCCTGCTCATCTATCAAAGCAAGAATGTACAAGAAAGTTTTTCTTTTGAAAAAGAATGCCAGCTGTCCAAGTCATTATCCTTAATCAGCATAATGAATTAAAAAAGGAATTACCAACTCTTTACTTATTAAAAGAAGTCATTATGAAACAGGGTGCCAAAAGTTATGTAATTTAGGGAAAATGTATTGAAACATTAAGCAAGCTCAGCTTTTAAATTTCCTTCCCAATGTATTTTTTTCTGTGAAAAGTGTAATTTTCGATCAATTTATGTAACTATATTAATTCTTATAGTATTAATGTTGTTGAATAATAATGTATCAAAACTGTTAGTATTTTATAAACTGTAATGTAGGGTTTACCACTGAATTTCTTCCTATCAGCAGAGATACCTATGGCCACAGAACTGCCATTATAAAATTGCAACAACTCCATGTCTGTATTTTCCTTCTTTCCTTTCACTTTTGTAATTGATACTATTTTTCCGTAAGAAAACAATTGTAGAAGAGAACATAAGGAACACAGCTATCAAAAAAGAACAGTACATCTATATACAGGTGTTTCTAGAATTAAGGCTAAAAAGAAATAGGCACTTCTTAAATATTCAGGATCAAGTTAATAAAATTTTAAAGATAATAATAACAATTCTAAATTGCATATAAAGTAAAACTCTCGATCATTAACATGTTTTAAAACCTCAGGAATTTAAACTTCATTAAGTTATCCAGCTGTCTTGGCTTGCTCAGTTTCATGAGAAGCATTCTAGTTACTCATTGTGCCTTGGGTTTGAGACCTTTTTTCCCCACAAATGTGTAACTGCTCCAAACAGGAGGAAATGCCAGCTCTGGAAATTTGTTAAAGAGTGCTGGGAATTTAGAGTACATTCTACAGCCTAAAAACAGGCATGAAGTGCCACTTCAAATGTCTTAATATATTCACAGTATCTGGATGGGACTGAGAACCTTCAATGGGCCAACCAGACCTGAGGAGACCTGCACTGCTATGGAGGGGCTGCCAGTGGCTAATCAGGGGTGTTGACACTGCCTCAAACCTGTATCAGTGTTCAGGCACCCAAACAGCTCCCAGGCTTGGAACCTTTGAGCCAACAATTATACTGGCTTCAAAAATCCTCTGGATTTAGCATTACAAAGCAAATCTCTGTTAGACCTGTGGCTTCACTTCTAAGTTTGTGAGCCACTTAAAAGTCACTTCTCATTTTAAGAGCCATCCAGTTGATCTCAACTGGAAAACATATCTGGAACAGCATGAGAACTTTTTTCTGTTCATGAATTTAGAGCAAGCTAGAAGTACATTTACTCTCATAAATCAAAAATAAAAAAGCATTTACATTTGCTGGTCTTCTCTGTGAAACGAATGCAGGTTTCCTTGAGCAGATTACACAGATGCCTCAAAGCAGTGGTTCTAAAAGAGGGAAAAATACCATATGTTTTCACAGGAGTGCACAGTACTTTAGGTACCTAAGGAGTAAATGACTTTCACAATTTAGCAGCTATATGAAACTGGCCACATGAAAACTGATTATTTTCACCACAAAAATATATATTTGGTTGTATTACTTACTCTTTCAAGAGATCTTTATTTTCACATATCTCATCTTCCAGTTTTAAACGGAGTTTTTCATTTTCAAACTAATTTCATAGGAAACAAATGCAAAAAAGACACTGTTATTGAAAAATATATTAGAAGTACACTTTGACTTCTCAAATCCCACAATGAAAAGTAATTTTGGGCATCAGTAGAGAGAAGTCTGTTTTACCTGGTATTACATGCTGAGTCATCTTTTGCATGAAAGACGCAGTAATGAACAACAATTTACCAGCAACTGAGACACTTACAGGTATACACACATTCACATGGGACAGGAGCACACACCTTCTCAAAATAACCATTTTCTCAAGGCACAAACCAAACTGCCACATTCTTTAATATTTAACTGTACGAATAATATTGTCATACCAAATCAGGAAGCACTTAACTTCATCTGCTCAATGTACATTATACAATACTGGCCTGCAGTTCTTGAATGGCTTTATTCTGTGCTTCAATAATCTTTATATTTTCTTGGAGTTTTCTTTCTTTCTGGTTTAGCTCTGATTCCACAGTCAATTTCCACTGCTTGATCTTCTCAGCCTCTTTGTAGAGTTTTGAGAACAATTCATTCGTTGTTTCTGTGTTCTATTAAAATGGGTTCCACAATTTAACCTCAAATACTATTTAATTAATACTGTTGTAGATAACATATTTATCTCTTAGGAACATTACAAGAGTAATATTTTTCCACAGATGGTGATATAAGCTTATATATGATCAGAAGCCAAAGTTAAAATCTTTGTGCATCCACTATGTATGTATCAAAAGGCATTACAGAGCACATAGGAGACACAAACACAATGAAATATCCCAAAGTGCCCTCAGACATCACCAAATAGATGGTCTTAAAGACATGCAGTCCACCAAAATCAATAAAAGTTTTTCTAGAATTATCAGTGGAGCCAAAATTCCTTCTCGTAGGTTCTTCACACCATTTCTTTCCTCTCCTTCTGACAGACACTGCTGAGCTAAGTAAAAGCAGCTTCAGAGATTTTGCCCAAGAGTACGTGTGATACGGCCGTTAAGGCATACACGGAGCAGGAAGAAAAACCACGCACCCTTGTGCTCTCAGAACACCTTGAAAGCCTTGTACAAGCAGCACTGCACCAGTGTTCGAGGCAGGTAAGAGCAGCACACAAGCCCACTGGGCAGTTTGGTTTACTTACGATGCCCCCTATCACCATCCTTGTTTTGGCTGCATCACAATATTGTGGCAGTCCTGATGGGACTTTAATAGCTGCTAGGATTAAAAAAAGTCTAGTTGTCAGGGATATGAAAATCAACAGGAGGAGTGCAAGAAATGTGTTTTATTTTGTGGCAGCAAAAAGAGTTTCGTAGCTGCAAAGTACAGAAGCTATTGCAAAAAAGTAAGCTTTACTGAGTTGTGCTAAAGCAGAAATATGCTGGTAAAGATGCTGTGAAAAGAATCCAATGCTTGAGGAAATCACTAAATTCATTGTTTTATAGATAAAATAAAGCCAGACAAGGCAATTGGGATAATCTACTTCAGTTTTCCAAAGAATACTCTGACATCAAACCTTCTGCCCCTCAAGAGACTATTCAGAACCAGTTCTACAAGGATACTTAAGTGTTTAAATCTTACTCTGATTAAAACTCAACACTTCACAGACACTTCAAAAAAAGAAAGAACAACAAACAATCTTCAAATCAACTTTCAAAGATTTGTCTCCAGGCATGTTCACTAAATCACAAGTATCTCCTCTAAGTGATTCAGCTTTAACCAGGAGACAGAAAACATTATTCTCTTTTGACTACTTCCTTTAGCACTATCTACTGAATAATGCTTTAGGCACTGTTTGGGAAGAAATTTAAAAGACCCCAAGAAATTACATATGCAGAGTTGATACTTAGCTGACCTCTTCATCCACTTCAGAGCAAAGTTTTACTTGCTGTGAAATTGTATCTGAAACATGAAGAGATTTTGATCAATGTATTTCTAAAAAAAGTAACAGTGAAACTGTATTTAATAGTGTTACAGATATGAAACCGTGAGACTACTCACAAAAATTAAAACTCAACAATATTAAAAAAATTTAAAAAACGTGGATGGCAAATGGTTATTTTAGTCTTACCTGAATCAGTGATTTCACCACGGTTCGACATATCGAATGGCAACTTAAAACCATCATCCGAGTATTTGTTAAAACCCTGCACAAATTTAAAAATTAGTTTCTTATGGGTAGATTTGTACAGAAGGATTATTAAATCCAGAAAAAAAAAAAAACCCTACAGATGATTCGGGAAAATAATTTTTCATTAATAAAGCAGCTGCCCACAATTTTCAAAGCCCAAGGTACTGGTAACGGGTTTGGAACTCGCTTGTTTCTTACTTCACACTGGTTTATAGAACTGTGGGTCTTTTGCAGTTTGCTTTATAGACTGTGGCCAAAGGAGAAGCTTTCAATGCAGGGAACTCAGCAGCTCCTGCCTGTCTGTGCACTGGTGCATGGTAAAGGACTCAGGAAGCCAAATTACTTTTTTGAAGACCAGTAGTTGATATCTGTTTTTTGCTTTACTTCCAAGGGCAGTTCTAAACCATATCTGATTATGTTTCAGAATGAAAATATCATTTAACAAGGTTTTTAAGTCACAGAAGTTCGTCCTGTAAACAGCGTAGCTCATCTGCTGTCAGAATATCCCGTTGGAATCTCAACATATTTCATAAGGAGCTTCGACATGAAAAAATAACTTGTTGAATTCCAATAACTCAGTGTGGAGACAGAACATTTTCACTGCACACTTGATCTGGTGAGAGCAAGACATCAACGCCAGTGTGAGCATCTAACTGGGGCACTGCTCACTCTCTGTGCTGAATCACCCGTATCAAACGCGGATTTATCATTGGTGATGTATAGTTACAATACAGAGCAGATGATCGAGAAGATAATTCCCTTCAGTGTTGATAGAAAATAAAAGCAAAAGTCTTTGAAATTCAGACTGAAGATGGTACCCCGGCACCAGTGTAGGCATATGCACAGAAATTAGTCTAGCGCAGGAGCCGTCCCGCCCGTGCTGTGTGTGTGTGCTCCGGTCGGGGCTCTGCCGGGGCACTCCCCCGGCACAGAACTGGCCCCGTGTCCCCGGGGAAGGGCCCTGCACTTTACCCCCGCCCCCTCCTCAGCCACGGCCTCCAGAGCAGCACAGCCCGAGGGGGCGGCCGGGGGAGGGTGGGCCGCCCTCAGCTCACCTGGGATCTGCCCGCAGACACCTGCCCAGCGCTCAGGCGCGGCGGCACGAACAATTTAAACCGGTTTTCTTTCTCCATGGCCCCGACAAAAGGGCGGGCGAGCGAGGCCCAGCGCCGGCACCTCTCGGCGGCCGCTGAGGGCGGTCCCGAAGGGCGGGAAGCGGCGGCGGCCCCTCAGCGCAGCGCGCGCCTGGCGGGGACGCCGCCTAGCGGAGCTCCCGGGCGCAGGGCGCTGTCCCGCGGGAGCTGCGCCCGCCCAGGGAGGGCCCGGCCGGGCCGAGCGGCGGCCGCGGGGCGACCGGGCCGCGGGGCTTCCTCGTCGCCCGTGGCCACCAGCGAGGTCTCGGGGCTGCCCGAGGGGCAGGGCGGGCTGGAGACGCCGCTGTGGTCGCCGGCCGGGGGGGGCACAGCGGGGCCTTCGCCGTCGGGGAAAAAGCGGGAGAGGTCCGGGGGGACGGGGGGGTCCGGCGGGGAAGGGGGAATCCCGCCTGTACAGGGAATAAATGGGGGAGCCCCGTTCTCCGGTGACCCCCCAGTGTTGTAAATCGCTCCCCCAGAAGTGCCGGTGGATGGAAGTGTCAGGCACTGGAGCGTTGAGAGCTCTGGAAGGAGCCAGAGCAGAGAAAGCCAAAGCCCAGAGAGCTCAAGGGAGGACAAACCTTTGCAGTGCGGAACACGGCGAGTCTGTGGGTGCAGGACAATGCAGGGGCAGGTCGTGGAGGCATCTCCTAAAGCTGGCACAGCCCCGGCTGATGGGATCTGTGAGGAGGGGGCTGTTGGGGGGAAGTTTGGAATAGCTGTGCAGCCAGGGCGTTCAGGGTGTAGCCAGGGGTGCTCAGGGACTGTCCTGCGGAGTAGGATCCCTGTGCTTCAGGGCTCTGTGTGCCAGGGCAGGGACTCTGCTGCCTGCCAGAGGTAGCTCTCAGCCGGCCCGGGGAGCTGCCTACAGCTCTGGGGGCCAAGATCTGGGTGTGTAGTTGGTTGACACAGCACACCAGGCACCCACCGAAGCCATTCTATCACTGCCCTCTGCAACTGCACTGGGCAGAAAAACCGCAGTGAAAGGTTCATGAGTTGAGATAAGGACCAGAAGAGATCCCTCATCAATTACTGGAAAAACAGACGCAAACTGGGTATACTAATTGAAGTTATTACTAACAAAATCAGAACAGGATCATGAGAAGTAAATCTTAAAAACACCTTCTCCCCATCCCTCCCTTCTTCCCAAGAAGGGAGACGGAAAATGGGGGTTTATGATTGGTTCATCACACATTGTTCCTGCTGCGGGCCCCCCACTCCAGCATAGGGTCCATCCCACAGGAGACAGTTCCCCATGAACTTCTCCAGCAGGAGCCCATCGCTTGGGCAACAGTTCTCCATAAACTGCTGCAAGGTAGGTCACTCTTCCACAAGGTCAGTCCTACAGGCACAGCCTGCTCCTATGTGGGTCCCCCACAGGGTCGCAAGTCCTTCCAGGACCCTGCTCCAGCATGACTTCCCACACAGTCACAGCCTCCTCTCAGGCATCCCCCTGCTCTGGTGTGAGCTCTTTTAGGGGCTGCAGGTGCATTCCTGCACCCCCATGCCCTCCATGGGCTGCAGGGGCACAGCTGCCTCACCATGGGCTTCACCACGGACTCCAGGGAATCTCAGTTCCAGCACGTGGAGCAGCTCCTGCCCCTCCTTCTCCACTGCCCCTTGGTGTTCCTCTCATATGTCCTCACCCTGCTTTTCTCTGGCTGTAATTACAGCTGTGCAACAACTATTTTTCCTTCTTACATCTGTTATCACAGAGGCGTCACCACCATTTGTAACTGGCCCAGCCTTGACCAGCAGCACATCCATCTTTGGAGCTGCTAGGGATTGGCTCTGCCAGACATGGAGGAAGATTATGGCAGCTTCTCACTGAAACCGCCTCTGTAGAACCCCCCAGCAAAGCATGCCCAAGTACAGGAGCCAGGTGTCTTCTCACTCCTAGTTCCCCCCTTTCAGATTTGGGGGGTACCCCAAAGCCACCTCAGAAACAGGGATATCCCAAAATCCTTTCAGAAATGGGAAATACCCCAAAAGTTAGTTGTTGACTTTAGACCCCAGAAATCTCACCTGCTCTGTCCAATCATTTCTTCTGGTGACATCCAGCAACACTGGATGATCTTCGAGGTCTTTTCCAACTTAATAGTTCCATGATTTTAATTCTCTCTGGCCCACTGGTGTCTTCCACAGCCAAATGGTGATGGTTAGGGCAGAGACCAAGATTTTGGAGAGAATGGGGTGGAAACCCCTCTAAAAAGGCTCTTCCACCCACCCAACCCAACCCCATGGATACTCAAAGTATGCCGACAAATCCTTTTATTTTGGCCATGATTTTCTTTTGAACCATCTTCATCCCTTAAAAACACCCAAAATTATGGTAAAAATGAAGAGATTGAACAAAGACATGTAAAGCCTCACCATTTCACTTGGATTTGGGGGGGAATTGGGTTTCAGCAGTATACTCAGGAGGATTTAGGTGTTCTGTTGGGATTTGGAGGACTTTTCTCCATAACTTTGCACTCCAAAAGCCAAAGATGGATTGACCCGTCACTTCTAAACAACTCAATCCCACTCCAAAGTGGCTCAATCCCACCTCAAAACGACTCAATCTCACCCCAAAATTACTTGATCTCACAACCCCCAAAACCGCAAGGAGGGCTGGGATGGGAATTGGGAGGGGTAGGATGGGGTCTGAAATAAAAGCTGAAGGTTGGGTGTGATGAAGTCAGGGGGTGATGCCTTAGGTTTTAACTTTTATATTTTTCAAATCCTGTACTGCCTAGTGTGTAACTCTGAAGTTTCTTGTAGCCTGTTAATTTCTGCTCTCTCCTGCTAGGTAGACGTAACAAAGCCTCTCCAGGCCTGCTCTTCAAGGACACCCAGACCGTCCTAGGCCCAAAAAGTATAAACCAAAGCCTCTAAAGGGGGGGCAAGCTTGGGGAAAACACATCATTAACTGAAGCTTTAATTGGAGCATTCACCCTGATATGCAAATGAACCAAACCTATAAAAGACTGAAGAACTTGTGACCCACAGTCCATCTTGGGGTCCATCTCAGCAGTAGCCTCTGGACTCCCCAGGGTGTACCTTTGAAGGCCTTTCAAATAAATACCTACCTTTATTCCCCTACTCCTGTCTAGTCTCTGTTTTTAAGTGGCCTCTCAAGACATCAGGGGACCCAGTTTCTGAGGGGATTTTGGGGTATCCCCATTTCTGAAGTGGTTTTGGGGTACTGAAATCCTGAGGGGGGGGGACTTGGAGTGCAGTGACGCACGCAAGGGTGTCTCAGTTCCCGGGAATGGGGGTTCAGGGTGGTCCCAGCGTCAAGGAAGGGAGGATCCAGGGGCTGGGAGAGGTAAGATGGCCAGGATAGGTGGGGCAGGAGGGTCCTGGAGTCAAAGAAAGGGGGATGCAGGAGCTGGAAAACCAGGGATGGCCAGAAAGGGAGGTCCCAGTGCCTGGGAAAAGAGGGTGAAAAGGGGATCCCGATAATAATAGGGAGGAGAAGGAAGGGAAAATGGGATGAAGATCCAAATTCCCAATTTCCAGTGCCAGTAACACAGGGAGAGGGCAGGAAAGTGCCCACAGGGAAACTGATCCCAGAGCGGATCTGGTGGTCAGGGACGGTGGAAACTGGGAACAAGGATTTTGGGAATGCAGAACAGCGGGATGGAGGTTGCCCTCCCAGATCCAATCCAAGCCCCAGGCTGTCAATGCCTTAAATCTAAGGAATTAGAGGGGTGTGATTGAACCTGTGTACAACTCTGTGCTGCAGGATTAAGGATGGCAAACCAGATATATTTATATAAAAATTATTTATTATGATAAATGATTAGACAAAAAGATCTTTATGAGAATTATTTACTACACATAAGTAGTAAAAAAGATAAAAATACTAGGATAGGATAGGATAGGATAGGATAGTTCACTATATCAAAGCAGTCAAATTAATTATATTAAAGCTAGCTATTAAAGCAGAGATTGATGTAGCTCACCCAGACCAATGACTGTGGACAAAATCACATTCGCTCAGACATTGAGGGATGTCCCCACCCAAAGGAGGGACCTCCACATGCTCCAGAAGAACCTACCTTATGAAAGAGGACTGGACTTTTAAGGTGTAAAGGACTGGCTGACAGTCATGTGTGTCTGGGTCAGTTTAGCAGCTTACCTGCCAAATCTTTGCCTCACTATCAGGATGTTAATTTTGGGGTTGATGTGCCAGACTGGATTTAGCATAATTCAACACCAAAACCAGCATGACACCCCCTCTCAGTCCACCACTGAGAGTCTTGTAAATAGGGCATTGTCTGAGTTACTTGGCCATGTTCCAGGGCAGAACATCCTGCTACAGCTGGCAAACTGAGAGGTATCTGAAGGAACAAGTCAGGGAATTATAGAATATCTCAAATTGGTAAACAGCAGTTTCCCTTTGTGAACCCATGCTGACTATGCCTGTTGTTTACCTTGCCCTTCTTGGTCCTTTCAATAGCACCCAGTATCACAGGATCATAGGACTCTCTCACCTTGGAAGGGACTCATAAAGATCCTTAAGTCTCTGCTGCTTCCAGGACAACCTGAAATGAAATCATATGACTAAGAGCCTTGTCTGTGCACTGCTTGAGCCTTGGCAGGCTTGATGCCCGGCCCCTTTCTCTGGGAAGTCTGTTGCAGTGCCTGACCAGCCTCTGGGTGAAGAACCTTTCCCTAATGTCCATTCTGAACTTCGCCTGACCCCATCTCACTCCATTTCCTTGTGTCCTGTCACTGATGACCAGAGGAGACCAGCATGCCACATGGACTGCCCCCTTTGACTGCAGTGGGGTCACCCCTTGTCCTTCCCTTCTCCAAGCAGAACAAAACCAGGTGACCTCAGCTGCGCCTCCTAAGTTTTGCACTTGAGGCATTTCACCATCTTGATCACTTTCCTCTGGACGCATGCTAGTACTTTGATGTCCTTTTCTTGCGTCACCCAAAACTGCCCCCAGGATTGGAGGTGGGTCTGCCCCAGTGCAGAGCAGAGAGGGACAATCCCCTCCCTGGCCTGGCTGGTGACGCTGGGCCTGATCCCCAAGGACAGAGTGGCCGTTTGGGCTGCCAGGACACACTGGTGACATATATTGCCATCAGCCCAAAGCCACACTTCTCTCTGCAGGGCAGCTCTCGAGAATCTCACCTGGAAGGGACCTCAGCAGGTCGGTAGGCCAAGGAAAACCACTGTCAGTGGACTAAGGAGAAGTGAGGGTTGGACTGCTTTTGTTGGTGAAAAATAGAAGCCTATATAGGCACACAGGGAGTGTGGATCTCTCCAGGAGCTGATCTTGGGCTCTCAATCTATCCAGAAGCTGTCCCTGGCATCCCCTCTCCCCTCCAGTTCCCTTTGCACAGACAAACACACACACACAAATTACTCTCTCCAGCACCATTGAGGCTGGCAGGCTGTTTCCACTGTTTCTGTGCTTCCTCCTCATGTTTGGTTTTTGTCAGCAGCTCCTTTCCCATCCATACCAGCTTCCTACAGTGTTTTTTACATTCCTGAGTGACAAGGCAAGGTATTCTGGAGCTCAAAGACAAGATTTTTGAACCTGAAATAGTTCTTCCCTCTTCTCTGCAGGACAGTATCTCATGGAATTCTTCTTAGCAGGTCACCAAGCAGGCTGAAGCCTATTCTCCTGAAGTCCTGCACTCTGCCTTTTTCCATTCTCTCAGAGCCCTCACCTTTGCTTCCTCACCCCTGACTGTTACAGTCCTGACCTTGTTTCTAAGCGTGATGTCCTGCAGGACACCCTCCGTCACTGGCTCTTCAGTCACCCTTGTCAGAAAAACTCTAAATAAGCTCCAAAAGCCTCCTGGCTGGCTTGGTGTATTACCCCTTCATCAGATACTGGGATAGTTTAGGCCTCCCATGAGGACTAGCACCTGGAAACATGAGGTTTCTCCCAGTTGTTGGAGAAGGCCCCAGCAACTTCTTCCTGCCCAGGAAGTCTGCAGTGCATGTCTCCCACCAACCCTCTTGTTGTGCTGCTGTTTCCTGTGGGCTGCCCCACTGCCCATCCCAGCAGTGCCCAGACATTCCTGCTGCTCTCTCACACAAAGGGAACTTCACCCCCGGGTCCAGACCTAAGGCATTCCCATTACCTGCCTCACAGGACTCCTCAGTTTCTCCAGGAGTGTTTAGGCCACAGTGTCCATCCAGTAACCAGCTCACAGGCTCTTGGGGCTCTCCAACATCTGATCCAGGCCTATGGTCTCTAAACTAACTAGATATCAGACCTCTTTTTATACTCTCTGGCTGCTTGGTTTGATGTTTGCTGGTGGTTGCACCCACTGACAGACACACCAGCCACTCTTTGCCGCCCAACCACAGTAGGAAGATGAAAGCACAGACCCCCAGGAAGTACCTTTCTGAAAGTACATTTCCTTAGGGGTAGCCCTGACCTTGATACGCTACTTGAAAAGCCCCTCTGGAAATGTGCTGAGGTGATCTGGACCTCTCAGCCTCTCCCCAGCAGTGCTGTGGGGATCTCCCTGGGGAAGCTGAGAGCTGCCCCTGGCATGCAGCAGAGTTTCTGCCCTGGCACACAGAGCTTTGGAGCACAGGGACCCTGCTTTGCAGGACAGCCCTGGGCACCCCTGGCTGCACTTCCACCTTCACACTCCACAGCTGTCCCTGGGAGAAGGAGCCACCCTGTCCTGCCCTGTCCCTCTGACAGTGCGACAGAGAAGCCCTGCTCTGGAGCATGTCCTTCTCCACAGTCAGGAGACCCTGTGAGCCTTCCTGCCACATCCTGGCCTTTGCAGCAGGGTGTGCCAGGACACCTGAAGGGGAAATTCTGGTTATAACTGCTCAGCTGTGGTAGTTTAGGACCAAGGAATAACCTGGAATGGAGAAGGCCCAGCTGAGGAAAGGCTTAAACAGGCTATAACTATAAATGCCAGAGACTTGTGCGGAGAAGCCACACTGTGAAAAGCCAGTGTCCACAAAGGAGACAGAGGAGTCCTGCAACTTTGCTCGAATAAAGGGAGAGAGTCCACTGGGGCACACGCCCGTGGGGTCTCTCTCTCGGTTTTGGAGGACGCAGCCTCCTTTTATCCTAAACTCCCGGCCGCATGTTGCTCTCTTCCTTTCCCCATCGGCTGAGGTACCAGGAAGGCACAGCCTTCCCGAACCACTGACCCCATATCCCCCCTTGAACATGTGCCGCCGTTTTCCCCAATGTTTGGAAGTCCAGGCTGTCGGGGCTCTGCAAAAGATTTTGTGCAGACCCGTTTGTCCTATTACCCTAAAGGTCAGGAGCTCAAACTGTCTGGCCCAAACTCTTTGGGCTCTTTAACAAACTTGTGCAGCTTGATGTTCCTAGAGAAATTAAGACCCGTTTTGAAGACATTAACACCCATTCTGAACCAGAGGGAGGAGGGGGAAGCAGAGGTTAAATGATTTGCTAAGAAGCGGTTTGTTAAAAACAATGCATACAGCTTGCTCAACACTTACTGTGCCTGCCAAAGCAGAATGAGAAGATATGAGACTATTGATAGAGGCAAGGAATATTGATCTTCTTGACCAAAGATCCTGTTTTCGAACCTAAAACTAACTTAAACCAGCCTTGAAGTTTGGACTTGGGCCAGGGACATAAAGAGCATGCGCAGGGAGGAAAGGTGAAAAGTTCAGCGTGAGGAGACCCTTCACTTCATCCCAGAGCCCACTGCCCACGACCACCAGACAACACTGCGCAAGCGCAAGCGGATGTAAATGACTTTTGGGCTCATTTTAATACGAGGCAAGGCTAGGCGGGGCCAGGTAATGAATATGTATAGGTGTATTGGGAAACTTAATGAATATGGAGCTTGTAACCCGATAAATACCAAGCTGCACGCATGGCTTTGGAGGAATTATCCCCCATGCGTCCCAGCGCTGTAACAAACATACCTACTTTACTGCTTATTCCAGTAGTGGAGTCTTTTCCATATATCAATTCCTCCTAAAGACACTCACCACAGAGTCATTTGTAAGGGTGCCCATCTTTCCTATCAGACTGGAGGACTGTAAGGGAGTGAAGATCCCCTTGGTGATAAGGAACAGCCACAGCACCCCCTGGGTGGGGAGTGCCATCTCAGGCGGCAGAGCTGGGCTGGGGGCTGGGCCCAAGGCTGGGCTCAGCTGCCTTGAGCTGGTGCAGCTGTCTGTGAGAGGTCAGCTCTGGTCACATCGGTTCAGAGTCCCTGGAGAACGGCTTACGGTGGTAGGATACTGCCCAAAGCTCTGTGGGAGAGCTTTTTTGGGTTTATATTTCAGCAAAAACATGTGTTCAATTCACCTGAAGGGGTACACTAAAAACTCCCCACAGTTCTGGTCTTTGCTCTATGTTCATACTTCATTAAGAAATGCTTCAATCAGAAGCTCTGGATAATACATATTCTGTAGGCAGAAAAACTAGAAAAATGCTTTCTTGTAATTTCACAGTTTTTCACTCTGACAGCACTTGTGAAACTGCTCCAATTAACTGCATAAGAACTGGGGAACTGAGGAAATCACACCTGGAGCTGAGGCTTGTTCAGGCACTTGGCATGTTCCTGCACCCTGTGGTGCCAAATCCCTGCACTGCACGTTTGGGAAGCTGAAACTCCTGAGAAGTCAAAGTCAGCAACAACCCCCAAGACTCTGAGGGTTTGACTGGCCCCACTCAGGGTCATTGCTGAAGAGCCCAATGAGGCCATGACCAGGAAAGGAGACCATCCCTGGGTTCTGGTAAAGCAGGAGTCAGAGGTACTTGTTACAGCTGGAAAATGTGGCGGTGCCCAGCCCCACCAAGGCCCTTGGTTGTCCCTGCCAAAGACTGTCCTACACTGCCCTATGCTTGTGCTGTTTCTCTGCACACTTTAACCATCTGCTGCTTCCCAAATCTCTCTGACCACAGGTTGTGCAAAGATTTACTGATGTCTTCCTGCCCTGACTGGTTGCTGCTTCAAACACCAGTCTGTGGTTACCTTACAGTTTGCTGATGCCTCGAAGTTTCCCACGGCCTGGCCTGTTCTCTCAAAGCCCAATTCCTGCTCCTCTATCACCCCACATATCCCAACCCCAAACTCAAATCCTCCCTCCCCATCCCAGCACTGGAATGCACATTCTATTTTCTCTCCCTTGTCCAAGTGAGGAGGGGAGTGACAGACTGATTTTGGGAGCACCTGGCATCTGGCTAGGGTCACACCCCACAAGCCCCCAACCCCCCTCACACCCCTCAGCATGACCCCCAGTCATTCCCAGCTCAACCGCCAGTGTGACCCCCAGCTCCATCCCAACACCCAATACAACCCCTGGCATAACCCAACCCAACCCCCCCTACAGCAACAGCCCTTGCTGACCCCCCCAGTGGTGACAGGTAAGTCCTGGCAGCCTGGGGACCCCCAGTTCTGGGTCTCAGATGCCTGCCCCCCCCATTTCTGTCTCCCCCCCGTTTCTGTCTCCCATCCCGTCCCCCCCCCGAGCTCTGTCTGCCTGGGGCCCGGGGTTCTGTGTGGGATGTTTTTCACTCATTTGTCACAGGAAATCCGGGGCGTGCAGTGACACCAGAGTGGTGACAGCATGGCGGCTCTGGGGCACCTCGTTGGCATCATCATCGGGGCTCTGGTGGCCGGTATGGGGGGACTTGGGGCCCTGACCCATGGAGGGGGGGAAAGGGGGTTCCTGTCCCACAGCAGGTGGGAGACGAAGGTCCCTGACCAACTGCGGGTGGGGGAGGAGCACTTGCATGCCCAGATCCTTCCCACGCTCGAGGAAGGAAGTAGGGCCCCATATTGGCGCCATGAGAAGCGGATGCTGGGTTCCCCTCACCTTGTGGGGCTCAGAGACCTGGGACCCTTAATTTATGGGTCCCAGACTTGGGTCCCCCCACTCGTGGGTCCTGGACACCTAGGTCCCCTCGCTGTGTCAGTCTGGGGGAACTGTGTGGGGCAAGGGGCTGTCTCTCACCCATCCCCCTCTCTGCCCTATAGAGCTGCCCCACATCGGAGCCTTCAGCATCCACCCGGCCCCACATCGGGTCCTGACCACTGGTGGGAGCCGGAGCTTTGGGCACCAAGTGCTGCCGCTGGACGGGGCCCGGTAGGAGATGGGGGCCCTGGACATCTGAGTCACCCCAATTGTGGGGCCCCTCCCAGGGCCCTGGGATATTTCAGCACCTGGGGATCCCGAGGGGCTGAAATAACCCTCTCTCCCCAGGGTGCTGGTGGGGGCCCCATCAGATGTCGGAGATGGGGGGCGACTGTTCCAGTGTGTGGTGCAGAGTGGAGAGTGCCGGGAGGTGGAGCTGGAAGGTGGGAATGGAGGGATTAGGAGGGACTGGGGTGGAAGTAGGGGTGGGCATAGGGTGGAATTAGAAGTAGGGATGCAGTAGGATTAGAAGTAGGATTGAAGTGGAATTAGGGTGGATTTGATTGAGATTAGGGTAAGGGTGGGTGGGAGTGCAGGTGTATTTTAGGGGTGGGATTAGGGCATGATTGGGATGGGATTGGGGTGAAGTGGGAGTGGGGTGGGATTAGGGTGGGATTGGGATGGAATTAGGGTTGGGGTGGAAAGGATTTGGGGACGGGATTAGAATGGAGGTGGAATTAGGGTGAGATGGTGGTAGGGGTGGGTGTGGGTGGAGGGTAGGGTGGTTTTAGGGGTGGGATTAGAGTGAGAGCAGGATTAGAGTGGGAGCAAGATTAGTGTGAGATTAGAGTAGGGTTAGAATGGGTGCTGGATCTGGGATTGCATGGGGTGTGATTTAAAATGGAGAAGGGTGGGATTAGGGCAGGATCAAGGCAGGGTTAGGGTGCGGTTGGGGTGGGATTAGGATTAAGAGCTGTCCCCAGGGAATAGCACCCGGACACACATCGGAATGGCCTTGGCCCGGGATGGCGACGGCACCATCGTGAGTCCAACAGTCCTCCCGCCCCTTCCCCTCTCAGCCCCACCCTCAGCCCCACCCCGCCCCTTCCCCTCTCAGCCCCACCCTCTGCTCCTTTCTCGCCGCTCCCCAGGCCTGTGGCCCGGGTTTCACCCACGTGTGCGACCGCAACATGTACGTGAGCGGGGTCTGCCTCCTGCTCGACCCTCAGCTGAGACTGCGGCAGGAGCTGATGCCCGGACGTCAAGGTGAGGGGCCACCCCAGAGATGGCCCCCAACCCATGGAGAGTGTGGTGAACCCATGGCTGACCCATGGTGGCCATGATGATTGACCTTGGGGCTTGACCCATGGCTGACCCAGGATTGACACATAGAGACCATGGTTGACCCATGAAGGCCATCATGGACCCAGGATGGCCCTGGCTGACTGCTGGGGCCATTGAGCCATTCCCCATGTCCCTGCCCCCCCCCCCCCCAGTGGTGACGCCCCCAGTGACCCCCCCATGACCCCAGGCTGCCAGCGGGCCCCGGTGGACCTGGTGTTCCTGTTCGACGGCTCCAGCAGCATGAGCCCCTCCCAGTTTGGGGCCATCCGGGACTTCATGGTGGACGTGATGGAGAAGCTACAGAACACCTCCATCCACGTACGCCCGGGAGGGCTGTGGAGGGTGCAGGGGGGTGGGAGTTCTGGGGGTGTTACAGAGGGGGAAGTGGGAGGAGTACAGGGGCTGTAGGGGCACTATGGGAGATGAGGGCTATAGGGAACACTGTGGGGGATGGGGGCCATGGGGGCACTATAGGGGGCTAGGGGCTATAGGGAACATTATGGGGGAATGGGGACCGTGGGGGGCTATAGGGAACACTATAGGGGTTCAGGGGCAGTAGGAGGCTATCGGGGGTTCTGGGCCCACGGCCCCAGCAGGGTGGGCGCTGACAGTGCTCCACGTGGGCAGTTCGGGGCAGTGCAGTTCTCGGATGGGGTGCAGACTGTGTTCACGCTGGAGGAATTTGTGGCCAAGCCGCGGCCTCGGGAGCTGCTGCGGGGGCTGAGACAGCGTGGGGGCCTCACTGACACCTTTGCTGCCATCGGCTTCGTTGTGTGAGACATGGCCTGCCCCACTGCACCCCATAGCTGCCCCTCAGCTGCCCCACACCATCCTCTGCTCCTGCTCACCACCCTCCAGCACCCCAGCTGCCCCACTGAATCCCCTGCCACCCTACTGCCACCCTAGTGCCCTCCTAATGCCACCCCTGTGCCCCACTGCCACCCCACAGCAGGGCACCACACTCATAGCACCCCACTCTGCCCCCCGGAACCACCCTTGTGCCCCCTGCACCCCACTGCCACCCTCCAGCACCCACATGTGCCCCACTGTTGACCCTGAGCTGCTCCCCACCAGCACCCAGCACCCCACTGTTCCTCTGCTGCACCCTCTTCACCCCCGCTACCCCCCGGGCTCCCAGAATGACCCCCTGCGCCCGCCGGTGGCCCCCCAGCCCCACATGCAGCACCCACGGCGCTCTGTGCAGGCACACGCTGTTCTCAGAGCAGGGGGGGGCGCGGCCGGCGGCGCGGCGGGTGCTGGTGCTGATCACGGACGGCGACGCCACCGACAGCGACACGAAGAGCAGCGTGCGCGCGGCCGAGGAGCGCGGCATCCACCGCTACGTCATCGGGGTGGGCGTGGCCATGAGGGGGTGGGCGTGGCCAGGCAGGGCAGAGCGGGGCATGGCGGGCGCGGTCATGGTGGGGCTGGTGGTGGTGCGGGCGTGGCCGTCGTGCGGATGTGGTCACGGGTGGGCGTTACCGTGAGTAGGTGTGGGGGGGCCGGGCGTGCTCACAGGGTGGTCACGGGGGGCACGACCAGTGGTGGGAGTGGCAATGGGTTGTAATGGTGGGTGTGGCTGGAGGGGGCGTGGTCATGAGTGGGTGTAGGCGGGTGTGGGTTATGGGCGTGGCCATTTGAGGGTTTGGGTGTGGCAGAATGGCTCTTGGGGGGGTGTCACGGTGGGCACGGCCCTGGGTGGGCGCGGCCATGGCTGCTCATCCTGAGGGGGTGGCAGATGGAGGGAATGTGCAATGGCCCCCCTGTCCCAGTAACACCCGGTGTCTCCCCCGGCCAGGTGGGGAATAACTTCAACAGCCCCAACACGCAGCTGTACCTGCAGCAATTTGCCTCCGGGCCTGGCTTCGTGCAGGTGCTCAAGAGCTTCGAGCAGCTCCAGAGCCTCTTCCAGGAGCTGCAGGCGCGGCTCTATGACATCGAGGGTACCCCAACACCACCCCTCCCCCACCCCAACCAGCCAACATTCAGGGTACCTGACACCCCACCCTGCTTCCACCCCAAATTAATGCCTCCCCCCCCAGTAACACAGCTGTGACATGGAGGGGACCCAAAACCAGCTGGGGCATGCACCCCACCCCAATTAACCCCTCCCTCACCCTAATTAATACCTCCCCCACATCCATCTCCAACACTCCCAGTCCTCTCTCGCCTCTCCCCCCCAGGTACCACCCAGCTGCACAGCTTTCACCTGGAGATGTGCTCCAGCGGGATCAGTGTTGATGTCATCCAGGTGGGAAGGGGGCGAGGCGGTTGAGGGTCAGGGTGGGGGTGGGGGTTCCTCGTGCTCATGTGGTCCTCCCTCCCCCCAGGGCCGGCGGGTGACGGGGGCGGTGGGGGCCGATAACGGGGCGGGGGGGCTGCTGGAGCTGCAAGAGAATGAGACCTTCGTGCCCAACCCCCACCTGAACAAGAGCGGTTCTGAGGGATACCTAGGTGAGAAGTGTTAATTAGGGGGGAGGGGTTACATGGATGGAGGAGGGATAATAGATGAGGGGCAGAGGAGTTAGTGGGGGGAGGGGGGCAACCTGGGTGGAATCATGGTGGTGGGTCAGGACCCAACCACGGACCAGGTTGACTATGGTGGCATCTCAGGGCTGTGGGGAGACTCAGGTGACCCCAGCTTGAGAACCAGGTCATCATGGTGACCCCAACCCAGGGTGACCATGGTGACTCCATCCCAAAGCACAGAGTGACCAGGTCAGCACACCTTGGTGACCACCTTGACCCTGGTGACCCCAATCCAGGGACATGGGGTGGCCAAGGTGTCCCCCACCTTTGGAACCAGGTTGACCCTGGTGACCCTGGTAACCCCCCCTCCCCCAGGCTACTCGGTGGTTGGGCTGCACATCCCTGCCCGGGTACTGGTGGCTGCAGGGGCACCCCGTCACCTCCACGTGGGGGGGATGGTCCTCTTCGAGGTGTCCAGAGCTACTGGGGACTGGCAAGTGCTGCAGACCCTCGTTGGGGAGCAGGTATGGTGGGGACAGGGTTCCTTGAGTGTCCCCACTTCCCCCATGTGACACAGATGTCCTCGCACAGGTGAGGTCCTAATTCAGGGCAACCCTCTGTGCCGTGGGGGAGGGGTCCCATGGGTGTCCCCACCCTCTCCCAGGCAACACATGTCACCCTGCAGGTGGGGTCCTACTTTGGGGAGGTCCCCATGGATGTGCCTACCCAGTGACACAGATGTCTCCCCACAGGTGGGGTCCTATTTTGGGGCCACCCTCTGCACGCTGGACCAGGGTGGGGTGACAGTGGCATTGCTAGTGGGGGCCCCCAGCCACTATGATGGGCAGCGGGGAGGACGGGTGCACGTGTACACGTGGAAGGAGGTAAGGGGGGCACCACCCCTGGGGCCACCACCAACCCTGGGAACACAAAAAGTGGGGGGCACGTTGCTATAGGGGGACGCCAACCCAGGGATATTGGGTGACCATGGTGGCCTCAAGCCAAGGACCATGGGATGGGGCTGACCAGGGTGACACCCTGGTCACCCCAGTCTTAGGGACATGGGACTGGAGTGACCAGTGGTGACACCAACCCAGAGTTACCAGGGTCATGAGGTGGCCAGGGTGACCCCAAACCAAAAGCATGGGGTCAACATGGTGCCACCAGCTTGGGGACAATGGGGTGACCAGAATGACCGAAACTCAAGGTCATAGGGTGACTATGGTGACCCTGACCAAGGTCCGTGGAACAGGGGTGATGCAGGGTAACCTAAAGGTGGGGGCCAGGTCCAGTCTGAGGTCCATGGGACTGGGGTTGACTCCCACAATATCCTTGTTCCCCCAGGATGCCCTGCATCCCTCTGGGGAGCTTTGGGGTGCCTCAGGTCACCCCTTGGGCCGTTTTGGGGCATCCTTGGCCACTCTGGGAGACCTGGATGGTGACAACCTGCCCGAGGTGGCCGTGGGAGCCCCCCTGGAGGACGAGGAATGTGGGGCTGTCTACATCTTTTCGGGGTGCCCTGGGGGAGTGAAGCCCTTCCCCCGACAGGTAGGACCTGGGGAATGAGGGGGAGCAGACCTGCCCCCTGCGGGAGAGGGGACATCAGGTGGCTAAGAGTGTCCCCTCCCCCCCAGAGGTTGCAGGGGAAAGTGGTGGCCCTGGGGCGTTTTTTCGGGCAGGCGGTTGCTGGTGGCCTGGACCTCACAGGGGATGGACTGGTAGATATGGCAGTGGGGATGGAGGGACACGTCGTGGTAATGAGGTGACATGGGGGGTCATGGGGGACACAGGGGTGAGGGTGAGGAAATGGGGATATGTGGGTAGGGACAGGGATGGTGATGGGGACATGAGGTTGAAGTTGTGGGAAGAGTGATGGGGGCCCAGGCTTGGGGACAAGAACATAGGGATGGAAAGGAGGACATGGGTGGGGACACAAAGACAGTGATGAGGATGTGAGTATGGAGAAGGAGTCGGGAAGGGACATTGTGGGTGGGGACACAGATGGAGATGGGAATATGGGGGTGGAGACAAGGGATGGAGTCATGGGGACATGGATGGTGATGATGGGATGGGGACACAGTCAAAGATGAGAACATTGGGGTGGAAACAGGGAAGGTGATGGGGACAGGAACATGGGGATGGGTACATTAGGGGTGGAGATGGGGACATGGAGATGGGGTGGGAACAGGGACATGGGTAGATGGGGCAGAGATGGGGACATGGGAGTGGGGATGAGAACTTGGGGGTGGGTCCAGAGGGAGGGACACCGGGGGACATGGGGGGAGAGGGAGGTGGTGACACAACCAGTGCCACCCCGATGTGTCCCCTCCCTCACGTCTTTTCCCTTGCAGGTCCCGCCCAGTGCTGAGGGTCACCCCCCACCTGACCTTTGAACCCCCTGTGATCCCGACCCCCTGGGTCGACTGTTCCAATGTCACCGCCAGCACTGTGACCCTCCGCCTCTGCCTGCGCCCCCCAGGTCCGGGGAGGGGTGCACGCGAGGGCCTCCAGGAGGTGCTGCGGCAGCCGCTGACCTTTTGCCTCGCTCTTGATCTCTAGGTGACCTGGTGACCCCGGTGATGTTCCAGGCGGACGTTGACCCCCAGCGGGCACAAGGTCGGGGGCATTTTGGGGAGGGGCAGCAGAGCTGGGCCGGGGAGATGCAGCCAGGGCAGAGCTGCCAGCAGGAGGCGCTGAGGGTGCTGGTAGGGACCCACATGGGGCAGGACCCACACTTGGGGGGTGGGATCCAATTTTGTGGTGGGGGTAGGACCGACACTTAGGGGGTGGGATCCACCTTTGGGAAGGGGCCAGAACCCACACTTGGGGGGCAGAGGGGAACCAGCACTTGGGGGGGTGGGACATACCCTTGGGGGTGGGGGACTGACACTTCTGGGGTGTGGCTGGGGGTGCTGTCCCCACTTCTGGGGTGCCCTCCAACCTTCTGTCGCTTGTGCTCCAGCCCTGCCTTGAGGACTTCGTCACCCCAATCCGTGTCACTGTCACCATCACCTTGCCCCATAGGGACCCACCAGGGCACATCCTGCACCCCAGCAGTGCCCCCCCCACCTGGGCTGAGGTAACACCACAGTGGGGCTGGGATGTGGGATGCAATGGGAGGGTGGTGGGGTCCCCCAAAATTAACATGTCCCCTTTCTTCCCTGCCCCATAGATCCCCTTTGAGCAGAACTGTGGGGCTGACGAGGTGTGCGAAGCCGACTTGGGGGTCAAGGTGCTGCCAAGGGGTGCAGCTGTTTTGGGGGTCCCTAGTGCCGAACTGGGGGTTCTGTTGATTGTGAAGAACAGGGGGGAAGATGCCTATGGGGTGGCCCTACAAGTGAACCACCTCCTGGGGGTCTCTTTCCGGCGGGCCCGAGCCAGCCAGGTATGTGGGACCCCAAAATATGGGATGGGGAAGGACACAGGTGTTCAGGCCCCTCAGATCCCAGCCCCATATCTCCCCCAGGCCTCGACTCTGGTGCCAATGCCCATCCACTGCTGGGACTCCCAGGGCTTCGAGGGGCAGCCATGGGGCCTCACCTGCAACCTCAGCTGCCCCGTCCTCCGCTCTGGCTGGCAGGTAAGAGCTGGGGGGCAGCGCTGGGGGGCAGGGGTCGCTATGGGACAGCCCCCCAAGACACCCCAACTCTGCTCCGTGTCAGGTGCTGGTGGAGGTGACCTTTGACCTTCAGCAAAATGCCTCATGGGGACAATCCCTGGGGCTGACCGCAACTGTGAGCAGGTGGGGTCCTTGGGGTGGGGAGGGGTCTGTGGGGCACTGTTGGGCAGGGAGGTGATGTCTGTGGATCTCACCTGCCCCACAGCAATAATGAACCCAACATCACCCTTGGGGACAACACGGACTCCTGGGACATCCCTGTCCACTTTGCCCTTGACCTTGTGGCCTCCTGGTAAGCCCCACACATTCCTGCTCCATGGATTCAGAGGGGACCCAGGCAGCCGGGCCCCACTGATCCCCCCTGCCCCACACACAGGCAAGAAGATTCCACCCACCACCTAAACTTCACCCCTCCCCAGCCCCACAACAAGACGGTGCAGCACCACTATCAGGTGAACCCCCTAAGTGACTCCCCCCCATCCTGCTGCCCCCACAGCCCTGACCCCCAGTTCTGCCCCACAGGTGGAGCTTCTCTGGCCACCCCCCCAGGGCAGCCCCAAACCACAGGTGACACCCTTTGTCCTCCTGCCCCGTGTGCTGCCCCACGGCATGGCCATGGCTGCCTCCCAAGTGCGAGTGGTGAGTGGGGGCCTCTGCCCAATAGCACTCCCCAGAGTCCTTCCCCCAAATACAGGGGGCAGAACTCCCTTCTGATTCCCACTCTCCCTCCTGCCCCCTGTGACCCCCCCACCCCCTAAATGACCTCCTGCCCCAAAAATACCTCCTGCCCTCAAATGACCCCCTATCCCCCCACTCCCCCCTGTCCCTAGTGATCCCCTATCCCCAAACTCACCCACTGCCCCACAGGAACCAGGGAGCCCCTGTGTGGCTGTGGAGCTGGAGCTGGGAGACTCTGTGGGTCAGGAGCTGAACAGGAGCATCGCCCAGGTGAGGGGGGAGGCTGGGGACTCTGATCGCAGGGTGCGGGGGGATGCTCAGGGGCAGGGGGATCCAGTGGAGGTGCTCTGGCGGCCCGGCACTTGTGGGGCACTGGCTGGGTTCTGACTCAGGGCCCCACCCCTCCCTCCCCCAGGCCTGTTCCACGCCCCACCTGCAGCTGTTCCGCTGCCCTCCGACCCTCTTGACCCCGGCGAACCCCGCAAGGATCACGGTCAGCGCTGTCCTGCAGCCCCTCCCCCACAGCCAGGTACCCCTCCCCGCCCGTCCGTCCTCCTGTAGCCCTTCCCCCACTCCCAGAGCCCCCCCCCTCTGACCCCTCCCCCACCGCAGGGACCCGCCCACTCCCAGTTTTGCTCCGCCCTCTGGCTCACGCTGCCCCTGCCCCTTCTGGCGGCCGCGCCCCAACTCCTCCGAGCGCAGGTAATGGGGCGGGGGGCGGGCTCTGGGATGGGCAGGGGGAAGGGGGCCGTGTGTGGAGGCCACGCCCCACCTCTGGCGTGTGCCGGTAATGGGTGGGGGGCGGCTGCCCTGGAAGTTGGGACAGCCCCTCCCCCACGCCCGCTCGTTTTAGGGAGTGACCAAGGTGGAGCTGCTGTGGGAAGTCGATCCCCTCCCCGTCTACATGGGAGGAGGGGTGGGGGGGCTCCTCCTCCTCCTCCTCATCTCCCTCGGCCTCGCCAAGGTGGGGGGGAGTTTTGCGATGGGGGGAGGGGTGAACCCCACTCTTGGGGTCCCTCCCCCATTCTTACCCACCCCTCCTCCACAGTGCGGCTTCTTCAGGAGGAACTACCGGGAGCGGATGGAGCAGGAGGGGGAGCGGGAGGGAGAAGAGGAGGAGGAAGGGAGAGGGCAGCGGGAGGGAGAAGGGAGCCCCCCAAGTGGGGAAACCCCCGAAGGGGGAGACCCACCCTCCTGACCTGCCCCTTCCCTCTCCCAGCCTGGAAAGCGTTCTGGTTCTGGGCCCCTTCCCTCCCCTCCGAAGGGGTTTCAAACCCATCCCCCACCCCAATAAAACGTTCTAAAGCCCCTCCCCCACCATAACGACTCTGCCTGGTTTTCTTCGCTGCTTTTACTGGAAAGCCCTGAGAAAAGCGTGGGGGAAGGGGCAGATCGATCACCCTGACCCTCCGCCTCTCCAAAAGGGGCCTGGACGTGGGAGAGGAGCCTCCTGCCCTCTCTTGTGGGCCTTTGAGGGGGAAGGGGTCAGCAGTGGGGGAGGGGCCCAGGGTGTACAGGTAGCAGTGCAGGCCCCACCCCCTCCCAGTAGGGACGCAATTAACTCCCCTGGGACAAATTATACCCTACTGGGCTAATTAACGTCCCCAGCTCATTAACCCCCCCAGGGCTAATTAACCCCAACAAGGTGGGGTTACCCCCCTCGGAAGCTCGTTAACCCCTCCAGGGTTAATGAATTGGGGAGGCCCTGCACCGATGGCTCTTTAAGCACCCGTCCTTCACTTCTGTCTAATTAACCTCTCTACCGAAAAAGACATGGAGGGGCTGGAGTGAGGGATAAGCACTGCCCCACAGCCAGCCCTGGACCCCAATCGACCCCCCAGAGTGACCAGATGACCAGAAGCCCCACCTGGGGGGAGAGGTGGCCACAGGAGGCCAGAGCAGATAAAACCCCTTGCCCCAGAAACCTGTGGGTATGTCCCTGTTGTCGTTGAATTTTACAGCAGCTGAGCCCATGCTGGATCCAAGGCAGTAGCTGTATCTTGGTTTTCTCTTTTCCTTTTTCTCTCTTCTCCTTTTCTACTCCCTATTTCCTCTTCTTGAAGCATGGGTAATTGAGGTTGGATGGGTAGAGTTTGCCCAGTCAGTGTTCTGTGAAATGCGTTATTTGGATTGAATGTTGGTTTTAAATGTTGCCAAATTCCTGATCTTCTAAAGTTTGCTAGTAAAGTTGTTTTTTTAAACTCCTGGGAATTTTTGTTGAGTTCTTTGTGCCACCTCAGCAAAAAATAGTACCTTAAATGTAAAGTACCTTTACAATAAACTTGCTGAGCAGGGATCAAGGCTTTACATGTGCCCAGAACTGGGAATGGAGCTGGGAAGGGTCTGGAGCCCCAGGAGCGGCTGAGGGAGCTGGGAAAGGGGCTCAGGCTGGAGCAAAGGAGGCTCAGGGGGGCCCTTGTGGCTCTGCACAACTCCCTGACAGGAGGGGGCAGCCGGGGGGGTCGGGTTCTGCTCCCAGGGAACAGGGACAGGAGGAGAGGGAACAGCCCCAAGCTGTGCCAGGGCAAGTTCAGGCTGGACATCAGGAGGAATTTTTCCATGAAAAGTGTTGTCAGACATTGGAAGGGGCTGCCCAGGAAGGTGTCCCCATCCCTTGGAGGTGTTCAAGGAACAACTTGATGTGGCACTTGGTGGCAAGGGAGGGGTGGGTATCTGGTTGAACTTGGTGGTCCTGGAGGGATTTTCCAGTCTCAGCGATTCCATGATTCTGTGAAATGGGGAGCAAGTGGTAGCTCAGTGGGAGGGCTGGGGAGTAACTGGAAGATGTGGGAGGACAACTGAGATGTTTAGTGTTGAGAATTTTCCTATCATGCCCCCAATCCCCACACCCTTCCCAACTCAGTTTGGGAGGTCCCACTCCCCCTCCTGCTCTGTTAGGGGTCTCAGCTTCCTCTTCTCCCCCCTTCTCCCAGCCCTTTCCCATCGTTCCCCCAATCCACAGCCCACTTCCCCTCTCAATTTGGGGTCCCATCTCACTCGAGAGCTCCTCACCCGCAGTCGGGGAGGCTCCCAGGTCCCCGCAGCACCCCCATCCCCAGCGCCGGGCAGGTGCTGGCACCCCAGGAGCAGCCGGGGGGTCCCCGCGGCCCCGCCCAGCAGCGCTCAGCCAATCAGAGCGCGCCACGGGAGGAGTCAGCAGTTACCGGGTGGGCTCGCGGGCCCGAGTACCCCAAGGGCCCTCAGAGACCCCCCGGCAGCCCTCAGCCAATCAGAGCGCGTCTCGGCGATGACTCATCAGTTGCCGGGCAGATCCGCATCTCCCAGTGCGGCTCGCCTGGGCCCCACCAGCACCCCCCGGAGCGGAATTTGGGGAGGGGGAGGTGGGGGCGGCCAGGCCGGGCCCCCCCGCGCTGTCCCGGCGGGGGCCGAGTGCGGGCGGGAGCCCCGCGGGGCCCGGCCCTGCCCGGGCACGGCTGATGCCGCCCGCCCGCGCTCCGCACTGGTCCGGACTGGTGCTCCCAGGGCCGTGCGGGGCGGGGCCGCTCTGGGGACCTTCCCGCGTCACAGCGCCGCTGCTTTTGGGGTGTCAACACCTGCCCTGGCGTTGGGGCCGTATTGGTGGTGCTGGGAGTCCTTCCGGCTGCGGGTGAGGAGCTCTCGGGTGAGCGGGGAGGGTGGGGGGAGAACTGTTGGAAACTCCTCTCCCGGTGCGGGGTCACCTTCCCCTGCCAGGTGGAGCACGTCAGCCTGGAGCACCCTCTGAGCCGGCACGGTGCCGGGGAGAGAGAGGGAGGATCCCTGACCCTCCCGTACTGACTTTCCCCCCGGGATGGAGGGTGCGTGGGGTGGTCCTGGGAAAGCTGTGACACTCAGTGGGGGATTTGAGGGGTGCTGATAGAGGCTGTGAGAGGGTTTGGGGGGTGTGGGGGAACCTGAGAAGGAGTTTGGCAGGTCCTGGATTGGGCTGTTAGTCTATGAGGAGGGTCCTGAGATGGTCTTGGAGGAGCTGGGATGAGGTTTAGGGCTATTCTGGGTGACATATGTGGGGCTTTGGAGAGTCCTTTGGGAGGACTGTGGAATGGTTTTGGGGGGTTTTAGGGAGAGGCTGAGAGAATGTTTGGAGGGTCTTGGGGGTAACTGGGAGAGAGTTTAGGGGTCTTACAGGCTTTTATGGGGCTGTGAGGTGGTTTTAAGAGTCCTGGGGTGGGCTGAGAGGTGGTTTGGGGGATCCTGGAGGGTTTGTGAGGGGAGTTGTGGAGGTGCTGAACCCCCATCCTGACCCCCTTGCATCCCAGAGATACCTCTGGACATTGCAAGATGCTGGCAGGGATTGGGGATTTCTTCCTGGCGCTGGGGCTTAGCTTCTACCTGCGGGAGAAGGTGAGGGGGGATTTGGAGCGGGGGTCCTCACGGAGTCCTCACGGGGCTCTCTGTTTGAGGGCACCATGTTCACCAGGCTGCAGGTGATGGCCGTGGCCCCTCTGCCCCACGCAGGGTGGGGTCCCCCCACTGCTGCCAGAGGGGCCACGGCCATGTTGGATGTGCGCCCTCCCCGGGGATGGGACCCCCGCATCCCACTGTCACCCCCTTTTTTCTCCCCATAGGGCTCCTGTGCTCCTGCTGCAACCTCAGCCCCTCACTCTCTGCTCTGGGCCAGACCAGAGCGCCCCATCCCCACTCCCGCTGTGTCCCAGTGACCCCCACCCCAGCCTCGCTGCACCCCATCGGGGCCCTCTGAACCTCCCGCACACCCCCAGCCCAGGGATCTGGCTCCCCGAATTTTGGGGGCGCTTTGGAGCAGCAGTAAAGGAGTTGTAGAGGTCCTGGCACCCCCAACTCTGTGTCATCGGTTCCTCTGCACCCCTGGTGACACGGGCGGGGCAGAACGGGGTGACTGGGAGGTTTTGAGGGGGTTGGGGTGATCCTGGTCGGGCTGTGAGGGTGTTGGAGGGGGCTGTGGAGGGGGTTGAAATCTCTCTGTTATCTGAGTCTTGATGGGTCTGAGCGGGTCCACCCCCGCCGTGCCCCCAGACCCAGCAGCCCACGATCCACCCAGGACGCCCCGTACCCGCGGCTACAGCCCCCGACAGGCATCAGCCGATCAGGGCGCGCGTCCCTGAAGCCCAGCAACCAGGCGGGCCTGAAATAACCCCCAAAAATCCTCAGTCAATCAGGGCACGCTGACTCATCAGTTGCCAGGAGAACCCTCAGCTCCCTCAGTGCCCACCTGGATCCCACCTGCGCCCCCCTCGCCCCCGGCGGCCCCCGGGAGGGGAGCGTGGGCAGGGGGGAGGTGGGGGGCGCCCAGGCCGGGCTCTGCCGCGCTGTCCCGGCCGTGGCGGCTGCGGCGGGGGCCGCGTGCGGGCACGTCCCGGGCTTGTTCCAAACTCCGCCCCACCTGGCCTGGAGCAGCTCCAAGGATGGCGCAGCCACAACCTCTCCAGGCGACTTGTTCCCACCTGTCCTGTTGGGATCAGGGACAAGCCTCGAGATACTTCATGGTGTTGGTGTGTCAGAGACTGAAACATTGTGCTTAATGGCTTAAACTTTGCTCTGAAGGAGTTTTTGCCCATTACGGCAAAACTCTATGAAGAAGCTGCGACCACCGAAGCCCACCCCTCCCTGAGGATGCCTCCTCAGGGGAACTTCGGACTGTGAGTTACACCGCCTAAGGGAACCTGAGATAACAGAAAGGTGACACTCTTGTTCAATTATCTGAGGCCTAGAGAGAAGTAAACAAGGCTGAGGGAGAAGAAAGCATCCCCCCAGAAAGCCAAACCCAGCAACTGTCCTGAAAATCAGCTCTGGTTGCATTTGGGGTGGGGCAGCCATAGCCCACAGGTTCATCTACTGAGGCCAGGCTTGTACACACCCCCCCAGCCAAGGAGGGAGGTGGAGAATTTTGGGGGTGCAATGTAACCTCTGGTCAGAGGCAGTGAACACCCATCCTCTGTTACACATAACGGCTCAGTTGTAAAGCCTCGCACTCTGAGAAAGCCACACACACAGGACAGTTTTTAAGGCCTTGTACAAGAGCACTGCAATTTTCATAAAATCAGAAATCTCTTATACACTCTGAGTGTGTGTAGAGTTCTCCTCAACGCGGAGATGTCAGTATCGAGTTACTTCCCCTGGGGATTGAGAGGAAAGAGACTTCTGCACCCCACTATCATTTGTTGGTAAGTGACATTGGCTCCTAATCTATACTATTTCTTCACTAGCTGTAACATAGGTACCTTTATTATCATGCACTGTCTTATAAACCTACCAGTAGTGTTTCTTTTGTTTATCCTGTGTAGTAAGTAAGCCTGTCAAAGTCTCATGCCTGGTTTTTTCCTTTTGTCTATTCAATAAATAATTGAAGTTGTAATAGGCCTGATCGGTCATTTTTAAGAACTTGTGAGCGAGAGTGGGTTCCATGGTGCTGGCTGCCTCAATAAAGCTGGTGCCTACTGCCAGAAACCTGGGCAAAGGCAGAGACTTGTCTAAGCTCTCCCGTCTCATTTGTAACAGGCCCAGTGGGATGCTGTTGGGATCCACAGAGTGGTGATATTTTTTTCTGTCACTCTCTTTCTTTCCACCCACCTCTTTTTCTATTTCTTTCTCTTTCTCCTTCTCTCTCATTTACTGTTAAATAAAAAACATACTATTAGCTTTGTCACATGATCTTCTTTGGACCTTAATTCAGAGAGAGGCATCTCTCTAAAACTTTTAATAATGGGATCACAACACGATGAGATCCTTGCAGAGCAACTCCAGCCAATGTTCATCTGCTGGAACACATGGCACCAACCCTTGGCATCTGCTCCACCCGCATCAGGGACCAGCCATGGGCTTGTGTTGTGGTGCCTCAGCAGTGGAAATCAACAGAGATGTCAATCAGTTGACTGACATGAGATCTTGAGATTACTGTGACCAAGAGATGACCATGATATGTCCATAACTGTGACCATGAGGTGACCATGAGATGAGCACAACTGACACGATCGTGACCTGTGCTGTCGGTGGGAAGGAGGGAGGGGCTGGGGGGGGAAAAGGTGTTTATAAGGGCGTATTTTATTTCTCATTATCCTCCTCTGATTCTGTTAGCAATAAATTCACTTTGTAACTTTTAAGTTAAGACTGTTTTGCCCTTGAAGTGTTTTCTCCTGGTGCTTATCTCAACTCATGAAGCCTTTGTTCTCTTTTTTTCCGTCTCTCCTCTGCCCAGCTGTGGCAGGGGAGGGTGAGCGAGTGGCTCTTGTGGGTGCCTGGCGTCGGGCCAGTGTCAAACCACAAGTGGACACCTAGAACTGGGGACACTAGGATGCAAGACCACCGTAAGCAGGGGGACACCAGGAATGAGGGACATTGGTAACAGGGCTCACCAGGAATGGGGAACTCTGGGAATGGAGAACACTGGGAAAGAGAGACATCAGGAATGGGGAATAGCAGTATGGGAGACACTGAGAAAGGGGGCACTGGAAATGCAAGGCACAAGGACTGTGGTACACTGTAACTGGGGGTCATGGGAAGAGTCCCAGGAAGATCCAGGGGGTCCCATGCATTCCCCAGGAGTTTCCCAGGGGGATCCAGGTAAATCCCCAGGGATTCCCTGTGGTGGTGCATTTGCCCCCTGCCTTTTCCAGGCTGCACCATGATCTGAGAAATGCTCATTAGGCCTCAGCCTTGATGAACCTCACCCGGGCCAAGCTCCTCTTGAACTTCCAGGCAGTGCCGCTGCGTAGGGAGCTCCTGATTGCTTCATGAACACCCTTGGTAACTATTTTTCTTGCCTTAATTAGACAACATCCTTGTCCTCACACTTTGAATGAAAGCTGCCAACCCAAAGGGGGCCAGGATGAAACCTTGTTGTGACTAAAGGCCAGCCCAGGGTGCCAAAGGAGCCCCCTGGAGCTGTGCTGGGCCGCAGCAGCGGTGAGCAGCAAAGTCCCTGTGAGTGGGGCCCCTGTGAGCCAGGAACTCTCCCGTTGGCTGCACTCGGGGGATCCCTGAAGGACGACGGCTCCTGGGCTGCCGACGCCCCCAGTCCTGGAGGCCTCAGCCTTTTCCCTTTGGTGAGAAGATGCCAAGGCATCTGCAGGGAGTATTTCAGTGCCTTGGAGGGGAATTTTTCACAGGTACCTTGTACTGACTCTTTGTATCTGTGTGCTTTCTTGTGTGCACATGCCATAGCAAATTTGGGAGAAATTATGCTGTCTTAGGTGTTAAAGTACCTTAGATATCTAACTAAGTTAGGCCTGTATGTAAGTTTATTTTAAGTTATATGTTAACAATTTAATAAAGGAATACAACTTGACATCAAATTGTTAAGATATAAGTACTGTTCAGTTTGAGAGCTGTCAAGCTTTTGGGCCACATTCCTTTTTATCCTTGCCCTTTCTATCCTTTGTCACACGCACCTAAACACACACACACACACACACACACACACACACACACACACACACACACACACACACACGGACAGTTAATTTCTGTTTTGATTGACTGGATTTTGTTGTTGTTGTTTTCTTTCTTTTCCCCTCGGTCTCCCTTAACTGTCTGTAGCCGTACAGCGAACCTTGCCAACGAGCCTTGTCATCTTGTCGCTTACATTAAATCTGCTTTTCAGCGATGCTCTGGCCGGTGATTTTTTGGCGACCCGCAGCCCTCGCCCCGCCGCGCTCCCGGTGCCGCTCACGCCCCGCCCGAGCCGCCGTGACGTCACTGCAGACGCGGCCTTCCATTGGCCAGCAGGGCTGTCAATCGCGGCCCGAGGCGCCCTGGGGGCGGGGCCGGGGCGGCAGCGCTGGGTCTGGGGGGGTGGCGGGGGGTGAGTGGGACCCCCGGTATAGGGACCCCCTGAGCTGCCATTCCCGGGCACTGGGACCTCCCTGAGCTCGCTTTCCCGGTACCCGGACCCCTCTGGCCACTCCTCAACACTGGAAGACGCCTGCACCCCCTTATTTTGTACCAGTAACACCCTGCATCCCCTTATTTTGTACCAGTAACACCCTGCATCCCCTTTCCCGGCCACCCCGCCGCTCACAGACCCCATATTCCCCTTTTTCCTTCACCTTGGGAGCCCCTCGACCCCCATTCCTGCCTTTCTCATCCCCCATACCCCCTCTTTCCTCAGTACCAGGGACCCTCTGGACCTACCTTCCAGCCATCCCTGCTCTCCCCATTTCCTTGACACTGGGAGCCCCTGCGCCCACCTTTCCTTGATCTTGGGATCCCCACATCCCTTTTCTGGCTTTCCCAGCTTTCCCTGATACCGAAATCTGCTGGAAAATAAACTTTCTAACACAATCTGAAGCATTAGAGAGCAGGCATTGTCTGTGCAGGACACATGGAGGATATCTCCTTATTCAGTGTTTGAGGTGAGACTTTACAACCAGATATTTATGCATCATAATCATACGTATTCATTACAATGTATCTCCTAGCTAAATACAGAAACATCACTTTCCTAGAACTCATTTGCATGCATCTGCCTCCTACTGGAAGTTGTTTTATGGTCCTGGAGGGTCATCTAAAGGAGACTCTGGTGGTCATATTCACTAAATGCTTTGATATTAAAGGTGACCTTTCCTGGAACTTTTTCCTTGGGCATGCACTGTTGCTCCTTGTTATGTAACTTGCCAAAAAACCCACTGTAGTCTTTTATCTGTTTCTTCACTGGTTCCAGCCACAATTATCATCCTGTGGTGCACACCTTTACATCCTTTTATCTTTTTTGCCAGTCAGTCTTGAAGTTCTATCCAGCAACTTCAGGGGAACTGAGAATTTCTATTCTCTGTTATTTATTACACCGTTTCCCTTTCCTTGATCCATGAGGCCCCCTGGGACCCCCCAACCTTTGTGTCCCCCCAGTTCTCCACACCCTGTGATTCCTGTCCAGTGTCAGAGCCCAGCTTGGGGTTTCCCCATACGTGGCCATGGGGTACATGGACAGGAACCCTTTTGAGTGAGCAGGGCATGGATGGAGCCAAAGGTGCCGTGGATGATGGAATATTGGGACACCCAGACCTGGATTGCCAAGGGGAACCAGTGTGTGGCTGTCGGCAACCTGGAGATGCTGTGGGCCTGAGATAACCACAGTGGGGGTGGGAGGGTGGAGCAAGGGTCTGGCGGAATCTGTGAGGCTGGGATGCGATCTGTGGGTCTCCATCAGACTCTGGAGCTCCATAGGGCTGGGATGGGGCTCCCTGGGGCTGGGACGCAACTCCGTGGGTCTCCATGGGTCTGATCCACCTCTCCAGATCTCCACACAGTGCAGTGCATTTGCAGCAGGTTTGCAGCTGCAACCTCCTGTTCAATGGGAACATCCATGGAATCCGTGGGGAAGGCCATGATGGGTGGGTTTTCATCTTCAAGCTGAGATGCAGGAGTTTGGTGGTGGCTGACGGTGCTGCCTGGATCACCTGGGGGTGCTGGGAATCTGAAGGGGTTGTGGCTGACAACAGCATGAATTACCTAGAGCACATCTATGTGGAATGACTTTAGAAATACATTGGATATTGGTACTGTACAGTACATTAGTACTGGGGTGCAAATATGGGGGTGGAATTCCCAGGGGAATGTAGAATTTGGGAGGGCAGAATTCAGGAACACGGGAATTCCACGGGAATCCCATGGATGGATCTCACACTCATCCCATTCCTATGGGAATTCTGTGAATGGATTTCACCTCCATCCCATTCCCATTGAAATTCCATAGGTGGATCTCACCATTGTCCCATTCCCATCAGAATTTCATGGATGGATTTCTCCATTATCCCATTCCCAGAACCCCCTGACATCCATGTGTACAGAAAAGTGGAACATGGGATCCTAGTGTTGTCCTGCCACGTGTACGGATTCTGCCCCAGGACCATCAGGATCAGCTGGATGAAGAGGAAAGGAAATCCAGGATCAGGAGAATGAGGGGGGTGGAATCATTCCCAACAGCAATGGCACCTTCCACACCTGGGCCAGGACGGAGGCACTGCCAAGGGAGTGGGAGCAGTACCAGTGCCAGGTGGAGCATCCCAGAATGCTGGAGCCTGGGATGTTCATCTGGGGTAAAGCCGGGAATGCAGAATCTGTTAATTGGGAATTTGGGAATGAGGAATTTGGGAATGCAAAGCAGCAGGGTGGGGGTTCCCCTTCCCCTTCTCACCATCTTGTGCTTCCCAGAGCTGGAATCATGCTGGAATCTTATCTCGGTGATGGTCGCTGTGTCCGTCATTGCTGTGTCATGATCCTCATTGGATTCAGCATCTGGAAGGTCCAATTTGGTAACGTGGGACGTTGGTTGGGGACGAGCACCGATCTGCCCAACAGCATTCTGGGGATCCTGTGCTGTGCCTGCTGATCACACTTTAATTCCATAGGGAAAAGGGAGAGGAATGGCTACAACGCAGTGGCCAGTTGAGTACCAGTGGCAGATCCAGCTCTGGATCCCCTCCATGCAGATAAATCCCAGTGTGTGATCCATGCTGGAATCTCATGGATCTTCTCATTCTGCAGAAACAGGCAGAGAAACCAATTGCTTGCTTGACTGCAGGTACACAGCAGCATCTGTGAGGGATTCCAGAAGGAATATAGGGTGGGATTCCAGACCAGGGCATGATTCCAGATTGGGATCAAGCAGAATTCTAGAGTGTATCTGGGCTGGATTCCAGAGGAGGATCAGTTGGGATGGTTGGGGCAGCATCGAAGTGGGATTCCAGAACAGGATCGGGGGGATTCCAAAGCAGATTGGGTGGTATTGATGGAGGACAATTGGGGCAGAATGGATACAGTAGGATCTGGTGGGATTCCAGAGTAGTTCCTGCTCTCTATGGGCTCTTCCGCCAGATCCAGCCTGCAGGATGGGGACAGGGACAGGGTGACACCAACCCTCACTCTCATGCCGGCAGGAATCACCACTTGAATGATCCATGCTGCCAGATCCAACCCCTTCCCTCTCGCTGCAGAAAGCCACAAATTGCTGGCAGAGCTCATCCTGCTGCTCCCACCCACCATGCAGCAGCTCTTCCCAACAGCTTGACTTCCTGTTTTCCCATGTTTTAAACACAAGAATCACAATTATTCCAAATGTTTTAATTCTGGTGTGAAAATACCCTCGTTTGGGGCAATAAATCCCGGTTCCCTCCTGCAGTGCCCAGCAGTTCCTCTCTGAGAACCAGGAACAGAAAAGGGGACATGGGGGACTCGGATGAAGACGCTGGGGATAGGGAGGGGGACACTGGGAGAGGACTGGGGACACCAGGAACTCGGAGTGGGGACAGCAGGAGTGGGATGAAGATATGACACTGTCAGAAACTGAAATATAGTTTATGGCTTAAACATTTTAATGAAAGACTTTCAAAACTGTATTACAAAAGCTGCAGAGAAGACTACCACACCCTGAATGAGGCTCTGAGAGGCCCTACACACTGCTCACTGATGAAGGTAAGATAAAATCGACTCAGGTCTGGGCTGGGGGAGAAGAATAAATTCAGACGGATCAAGCTTAGCACCTTTGGGGTGGAGGACACAGTCCCAGGGCTATCAGCTGCTTGGCTCGCACAGACCCTTGCACCAAAGGGTGGCAGGGAGAGAGGCTCTGGATGTGTGTTGGAAAAGGCTCTGGTCAGAGGCGCAGTGACTGCCCATCCTCCACTGTGCAAAGGAACCCAGCTGAGGGGTCCTCACCCAGGGAGAAGCTGCATCCACATGAAGAACAGAGGGGGTGATAAGGCCCATCAAAGGCCCCCCCCAGACCCTGCACCAGAGATGATGCAACACACCCTCAGTGTTGCAAGGGACAGTGTGTCAAGCTGGCCCCTGCAAGGGAGGCACGTGGGCGTTCCCACCTGCCCAAAGTGTGTATTAGTCCACGGGATTCTGCACTCTTTGGTGTGCGGCAGCGTGGCATGGACCCTCACCACCAGCAGACCAGATGGAGGGGAGCAACGAGACAAAGCTGGGACCCTTGGATGGGTGATATGCTTCTACCTAACCCCTGTCACTCTCTCCCTGTCCCCCTAGTGCCCATGCACACTTCTTTCTCTATTTCTTTCATTTTTTTTGTTTTTCTTTTTTCTTTTTGTCTTTCTTTCTTACTTTCAGTTTGCCTCTTTTACTACTAAATAAAACATACCAATTTTTTGGCACCAACATCTAACCCCGTTTGGTTTTAATCTCATTTTTGGGTATATTTTGAACCTTCAAAGTTTTTTCTGGTTTATACATGGAGACTTAATTTTCTTTGCTCTTCTGGGTTTAAACTGGATCATAACAGACACACATACCCAGACCCATCCTTTGGGATTTGTTTCCCATTCGGTGTCCCGTGTCCAGGAGCAGACATGGGGGACATGGGGACCAAGGATCACGGGGACATGGTGGGGCTTGGATAGAGGTAATCTGCACGTGTGGGATACAGGGATGGATACAGGAGACATGAGGAATGGAGATACAGGAGACATGAGGAATGGAGATCCAGGAGACACAGAGATCCAGGGAATGTGGGGACCTAGGGGACATGTTGGGGACACAGGGACCAAGGCGACACAGGGAGTTGGGATCCAGAGGACATGGGGATAAGGGATTCACAGGACATTGTGACTGGGGACACCAGGAGCTGGTTGGGGACAGAAACACCAGGAATGGGGACACTGGGGCCGATTCCCCTTTATTACCGGCCGGACGCAGCCCCCTTCTCACTGCCCATCCTGGGGGCCTCTGCCAAGGAGGAGGCGGCTGTAGGCCCCACAGCATTCCCGCAGCTCTGCTGGCGTTCCCGTCTCCACCACGGCTCCGCGCTCCAGCACCACGAGGCGATCGGCCGCATCCAGCACCCGTGGCCGGTGGGACACGACCAGCACGGTCCGGGCCAGCCCAGTGCGCACCCAGCGCTGTGCCTGGGGCTGAAGAACTCTCATCCCATCCCATCCAACTCAGTCCTACCCAGTCCCACCTGGTCCCACCCAATCCCAACCATCCAATCCCACCCCACTGTCCCATTCCTCTCAGTCCCACCCTATCCCCATCATCCTATCTCCCACCTCCCATGCCCATTGTGCCATCCTGTCCACACTATCCCCATCCTGACTGTTCCATTCCACCCCACTCCCACCACCCCAACCCTTCCCATTGCATTCCATGTCTCTGTCCTCATCCCAGCATTCCCATCCCCTCCATTCCTACTCCATCCCATCCCACCCTATCACATCTCTTTGTTTTCATCCCTTCATTCTACTTTCCTGCCATCCTACACCCCTGGTCTCCATCCCATCCTCACCATTCCCATCCTACCATCCTGTCCCATTTCCCCACCTTGTTGAACCATGCCACCCAATCCAATACCTGTCTTCATCACATCATTCCCATTCCACCCCATTATCCCTTATTCGCACCATCCCGTCTCTCCAGTCCCCATCCCACCATCCCATTCCAGCCATCCCACCTCTCCATGCCCATACCATCACACCCCATTTTCAGCAATTGCACCCCTATCCCGACCAACCCCCTCCATCCCACCCCACTCACCGCCCCCTCATCTCCATCATCCAGTGCCTCGTCGAGGATGAGGACGGCCGGACGCCGGAGCAGAGCCCGGGCCAGGGCTATGCAGCGCCGCTCCCCTGCCGCCAGCTGCCCCCCGTGCTCCCCCACCTCTGCAGGAGCAATCCCTTGGGATCAGTGGGATCCAGCCCCGGGGTTCCCCCTCTTCTCCTCACCCCCTGTGCTCCCCCACCTCTGGGGGGGATCCTGGGATCAGTGGGATCCCAGCCTGAGAGGGGTCCCCCCATTTTCACGTATCCCCCACACTCCCTCACCACTGTGGGAGCAATCCCATGGGATCAGTGGGATCTGACCTCAGGGATCCCCCCACACCCCACCATCTGCCACCCACCATGCTCTCCCATCTTTGCCAGAGGATCCTGGGATCCCCCTGGCTCTCACCGGTGTCCCAGCCCCGCTCCAGCCCCTGGATGAAGTCCATGGCTCCGGCAGCAGTGGCAGCCTCCCGCAGCTCTGACTCTTCACAGTGCTCCAGCCCCAGCAGGACGTTCTCACGGATCGTTCCGGAAAACAGGACGGGATCCTGCTCCACCAGCACCACCTGCCCCAGCCCTGAGCTCTGTGATGCCGTCTTGGCTCCTGGTGTCCCCATCCCTTCCACAGCCCCATCCTACCTTGGTGTCCCCATAGTCTCCATCCCTGATCCCACTGTCCCCATCTGTGTCCCCAGTGTCCCCATCCCTGACTTCCCATTTTCCCCATCCCCATCTCTGTCATCCCCACCCCGCTTCCCAGTGTTCCCATCCCATTTCCTGTTGTGCTCATCCTGCTTCAGTGTCCCCATCCCTCTTCCCAGTGTCCCCATTCCTGCTCCTGATGGCCCCACCCATGCTTCCCAGGTCCCAATTCCATTTCAGTGTCCCCATCCCTGTCCCCATTCCATTCCCAGTGTTCTCAGTGTCTCTGCTGTCCCTACCTTCCGGTGCAGGTACTGGTGTTCATATTCTGGCAGCGGGATCCCATCCAGCAGCACCCTCCCACTCCCAGGATCCCACAGCCGCTCCAGCAGTGCCACAGCCGTGCTCTTCCCACTTCCATTGGGCCCCGCCAGCGCTGTCACCTCCCCGGAACGCACCTCAAAGGTTACATCCTGTGGGATGGGGACAGGTGATGCCAGAATTTCCACCCCCTGGAATCCCACCCTCCCTGGGATGCACCTCAAAGTACACATCCTGTGGGACGGACAGGATGATGCTGGAATTCCCACCCTTGGGAATGCACAATCTTCCACTGCATCTGCCTCAAAGAATGTGTCCTGTGGAATGACGTCAGAATTCCCACCCCTGGGAAACCTCACCTCCCCCCAGACCCACCTTCAGCACAGGGTGCTCTGGATTCCCAGGATATGCAAAGGAAACCTTCTGAAAAGTGACGTGGCCCTGAAGCTCAGGGGGCTCCCTCGTCCCCCCGACATCCCCTGTGGGTTTCCGATCCAGGTATTCCCAGATCTTCTGTCCGGCAGCCGCTTTGTTCAGGAATTCATTGAAGCCGTAGAGCAGCACCTGGGGACAACGAAGGGGGTGGCACCAGGATGGACAAAAGCATGGATGGATAGACAGATGTGGATTCCATGGGATCACCTTGATATGGCTGCCAACTGTGTCCTGGTACAGCAGGAAGGTGACGAGGACCCCAGGAGTGATGTATCCATCACGGAGCTGCTGGTGGCTCCGCAAGAGCACCAGGACCCGGATGGCCAGCTGGAGCATCTGTGGGTGGGAACATGGATACTGGTGTCCCCATCCCGCTCCTGGTGTCCCCATTCCGCTCCTGGTGTCTTTATTCCTCTTCCTGGTGTCCCCGTCCCAATCTTGATGTCCCCATTCCTGATTCCAATGTTCCCAACCTTTGTCCCAGTGTCCCCATCCTGCTTCTAATGTCACCATTCCCATTCCTGGCATGCCCATTCCTGATCCCAGTGTCCCTGTTCTGGTGTCCCCATGCCTGGTGTCTCCACTCTGCTCTCAGTGCCCCTATCTCAGCTGCTGGTTTCCCATTCCTGGTCCCAGTGTCGCCATTCCTAGTATCCCCATTCCCAGTGTCCTCATCCCTGATCCTGGTGTCCTCATTCCCATTCCCAGTCCCCCCATACCCTCTCGACAAGGGTGAAGAGTGCCAGCTCCAGCTCCATCTGCTCCTTCAGCCTCAGCTCCTTGGCCAGGTTCCATCTGTGCCGCTCCTCCTCTTCCTCTTCCGCCGAAAACATACGGATTGTCTCGATGGCGGCAACAGATTCCTGCACCCCCGAGGCTGTCCGGGCGGATGCTTCCAGCATGGATCGCTGAAGTGCCTGTGGCAGCATTGGGGCATCTCCAACTTTCCCAGGTCACCTTCCTGGCCCACCATCCACATCCTGTCCTGAGCATTCCCATCCCACCACACCCACTGAATCCCCACTATTGCATTCCCACCATCCTACACCCCTCTCTCCCATCCCCACCATTCCCATCCATCCTTTCAGTCCTAATCCCACCATTCCCATCCCCACTCATTCCCATCCCCACCATCCTCATTCTCAGTATTCCATTCCTCTGGTCCTCATCCCCACTCCCATCTCCCCGGTCCCCATCCAACCACCCCATCCCAACCCCTGTCCTTGTTTTATCACACCATCCCATCCCATACCATCCTGTCTCTTCCCCACCATCTCGCCTTATCCCATCCTTCCCTTCCCATCCACACCATTCCAATCTCCACCATTCCATTCTATCCCCATGCCAGCATTCCCACCATCCCATTCCCCTGGCCTCCATCCCATCTCCAGCATTCCCACCCACTTATCCCATCTCTGTGTCTCCTTCCCACTGTTTCCCTCCTGTATTCCTGACCTGTTTCCGGGCACTCTGGATGCGGTGGGTGGCGATTTCAAGGGGCAGCTGCAGCAGCGCCAGCAGCGCCAGCCCCGGTGCCAGCCCCACCATGAACGCCCCCACCACCAGCGCCATTCCCAGGCTTCGGAACAGCAGGTTGGCTCCACTTGGTGCTGCCATGCACACCCGTGGCACTTCCATGGAAAACTGAGCCACGAGCTCAGCTGCAGGGCAGGAAAAGAGACTGGGATCATGGTGGATGGGGACAGGATGGGAATAATGTGATGGGGACCAGGGGGATGGGATGATGGCAATGGGTATGGGGATGGTCAGGGTAAAGTGGGATGGGACAGTGGAGATGGGATGGTGGGAATGGAGATGGTGGGATGGGATGACGGCGATGGTGAGATGCAGGTGGGAAGATGCAATGGGAGAGAGGCATCGGAATGAAAATAATGGGGATGGGACAATGGATAGAATAGGAAAGTGGGATTGGGACAGGATGGGACATTGGGGTAGAATGAAGCCAGGAAGATGGGATGGGATGGGGATGGGATAACAGACAGATGGGATAAGATGGGATGGAGGTAGGATGGTGGGGACAGGATGGAATGCTGGGATGGGGACTGGGGTGACAGGATAGTTGGGATGGGATGGGACAGGTGGGCTGGGGCTGGGCTGTGCCCCACTACCTGCCGGGGTTCCCTGGAAGAAGTCCAGGTCTTGGCGCACCAAGTGAGAGAAGAGCCGGAGGCTCAGGCTCTGATGGAGACGCGCTTTCAACAGCATGAAGAGCCCCCCACGGCACCCGGAAAACAGCACACTGGGGGGACATGGAGACATGGTGACATCAGGGATGCTGGGGACATGGGGACAGGCCCCGGGAATGCTGTGACCCACCTGGCAGCTCCGGCAGCCACCACCATCCCGACGGCTCCAGCGGTGAGTCCATCCCCACTCCCGATGGCATCCAGCACCTTCCCAGTGACGTATGGTCCCATCGTCTCCCCTGGGTGTCACCAAGGCCATGTCACCATAGGTGTGACCACTGACACAGGGGGACCCTGATTTGGGAGGGGCAGGACCCAATCTGAGGAATCAGGACCTAATTTTGGGGAGGCAAGACACAATTTGGGCAGGAGAAAATTTAGAGAGATCAGGACCCAATTTTGGGGTTTTAGTGCCAAATTTAGGGGTTTGAGACCCAGTTTAGGGGGTCAGTACCAATTTTTGGGGGCTCAGCACACAATTTTAGGGGTCAGAACCTAAGAATGGGAAATCAGGGCCCAATGTCTTGGGGGTCAATATCCATTTTTGGGCATCATATCCTAAGTTTGAGGGTGAGCACCCAATTTTGGGGGATCAACAGTCGAGTTTGCAAGGTCAGAACCCAATTTGGAGGGTGAGCACCCAACTGAAGGGGTCAACTCCCAATTTAGGGGGGTCACCACTCAATTTTAGGGTGGTCATCACCTATTTAGGGGCTCAGCACAAAATTTTTAGGGGCCAGCACCCAATTTGGGGGGAGTTCCCAAACTGGGGGGGGGTTTCTCAATTTGGGACTGCAGAACCTAAATTTGGGGTGTTAGCACCTGCCACCACACGTCACCCACCAATGGCTGCCAGCACGAGGCAGAGGAAGGCAGCTCCAACGACGTTCTGCTCCTCCCAGGTCAATTGCAGAACGCGCCAGACGGTGCCACGAGCCTTGGGAACGTCGCCGAGGGTCTCAGGGACACCGCCGGGGGCCGGGGGCGTGGCCCAGGCCAGCAGGGCAAGTGCGGCGGCCGCGTGGGTGACCCCGAGCCAGGCGGGCGCGGCGGCCGCCAACAGCCCCGAGCCAGCCCCGGGCGGCCCCAGGAGGTGCCGGAATGTTCCGAAGGCCGCGGGGGTGGCGGCGACGGTGACGGCGGCCGCGGTGGCTCCGCAGGGACGGCGCGGGGGCAGCAGCCGCGTGGCCGCGGCCAGGACGGGCAGGCGCAGGGCGGCCTCGAGCCACGCGCCCGCCACGCCCAGCGGAGCCAGCAGCGGCACCAGCGGCACCAGCAGCACCAGCGCCACGGCATCGGCCACCAGCAGAAGGCCGGGCAGGAGAGCTGCGGACGGCAGCGCCATGGCGGGACCCGTGCAGACCAGTGCTCCCTAGGTGGCCCTCGGGGAAGGATCAGCAGCCTGTGAACTCACCAGTTAAAACCAGTTAGGACTGGGGTGCTCCCCTGTCCACACCAGTGGTCCCACTCTAGACTACGGTGCTACCAGTCTAGCCCCCTGAGCTCAGCAGTCCACACCAGTGCTCCCAGTCCAGACGGGGCGCTCGCCAGTCCACCCCAGTGCTCCCAGTGGAGACTGGGTTGCTCCCCAGTCCACACCAGTGCTCCCAGTCCAGCCCTCTCAGCTCCCCAGCCCACATCAGTGTTTCCAGTCCAGCTTGGGCACTCACCAGACCACACCAGTGCCCCCAGCTCAGCCCCCCAGTAGCTCCCAGAAAGGTCCGTTGAGGTTTCGCTTTCGAGCCCCGCCCGTTCCGCTCTGGCCCCGCCTCCTCCACCCTCTCCCCGCCCCTTCCCCGCCCCCTCCCCGCCCAGACCCCGCCCAGACCCCGCCCAAACCCCGCCCAGACCCCGCCCCCTCCCGGCACCGCCTCCTCCTGCTCACAACCTGCTCCGGCTCCCTCTGCCCGGCAACCGATGATGTCACCTCCACACTGACCAATCAGAGACGCCGATACAAGCGTGGGCGGGTCAGGCTGGGATTCCAGGGGATTCCCGCCGGCCCCGCCCCGCCCCCTTTTGGCTTTCCGGGAAATCGCGGCGGCAGCTGGGAAGAGACCGGGCCGGAGCGGGGCGGCATCAGTCATAGCAGCACCCTCCGGGACCCAAAAGGACCAGACTGGGACACGCTGGGAGCAGGACCGGGACCTACACGGACCGTCTGGGATCCACTGGAACCAACCGGGATCCCACCAGAACCCAGTGGGAGCAGAACCAGGACCCAGCAGGACCCACCGGTCCCCTACACCCGATGTTGCCTCCCTCCACACGCCGGCTCCTGGCCCTGCTGGGCCCCGAGCGCGGGCGCTGGATGCTGGTGGGGGGGCTGATGTCGGCCTCGGCCCTCGGTACGCGGGGACCCCGACCTGGTGGGGGGCAGGACCCCTTTGAGGGGCTTCGGGATCCGATTGGGTGAAGGGTGGGGACGTGACTGGCGGGAGGGGGGGGCAGGACCCGATGGGGGGTTGTAAGGCCAATATGAGGGGTCAGGACCCAATCTGGGGGAGACAGGACCCAATTTGAGGAAGGTCAGAAACTAATATGTGAGTCAGGACCGAATTTGGGGAATTAGGATCCAGTTTTGGGACTCAACACACAATTCTGGGAGTGGTCAGGATCCAATTTTCGGGCCTTAGCCCCCAGTTCTGGGGTCACCACGCAGTTTTGGGGCGTTTCGAGACCCCTACCCTGATGCTATGTCCCCACAGGTGAGGTGGCTGCCCCATACTTCACGGGCCGTGTCACCGACCAGGTGACACAGGAGGACGCAATGGCAGCCGTGTGGCCCCTGGTGCTGGTGGGGCTCGGCAGGTGGGTGACACCGGAGTCACGGGGACACCCCGAGGTGCCAGTGACCCCGTGCCCCCGTGACCCTGCTGTCCCTGCAGTGCCATCACCGAGCTGGTCTGTGACAGCATGGCAGCTGTGGCGCTGACACGGGCGCGGGACCGGCTCCAGCGCGGTGCGGTGGCCGCGGTGCTGCGTGGGGACTTGCCCGGTCCGGGGGGCAGCCTGGGGGACACGCCAGGCGCGGTGGCCGAGCGGGTGACAGGGGACGCCGAGGCGGCGCACTCGGCACTGGGTGACGCGCTGGTGCCGGGGCTGTGGGCGCTGACACGGGCTGTGTCACTGCTGGCCACGGTGGCCTGGCTGTCCCCGGTGCTGGGCCTGCTCACCCTCCTGGCACTGCCCCTCTTCCTGCTGCTGCCACGCATCGTCGGGCGCATCGAACAGGTACTGAGGGGACATGGGGTGTGAGGGGCCCTTGTCACCTCCCCATGTGCCTTGTCACCTCCCTGTCCCCACTGTCACCTCCCTGTCCCCTTGTCATCTTCCTGGGCCCCTTATCACTTACCTGCACCCTGAGTTCTCTCCAAGTCCTTTCTGTCCCCTCCCTGTGCCTGTTGTCACTTCCCTATGCCCACTGTCACCTCCTCCTGTCCCCTGTCCCCTCCCTGTCCCCCCACCCCCCATCCCCATGGTGACCATGAGGTGATTTCCCTGTCCCCTCATGGCCCCATGGTGACCCTGTGCTGACCCCCTGTCCCCTCTGTGACCCCACGGTGACCCTGTGCTGACCCCCTGTCCCCATCCATCCTTGTGGTGGCCCCTCTGTGTCCCCATGGTGACCTCCTTGTTTCCGCTGTGACCCCGAGGTGACCCCCTGTCCCCTGTGTCCCCAGGACCTGGCACGGCAGGTGCGGGCAGCACAAGCCAGCACCACTGCAGTGGCCCTGGAGTCACTGAGGGCCATGAAGACTGTCCGGGCCTTTGGGCATGAGGCTGGTGTCACGGCGCGCGTCCGGCAGCGCCTCGCCCAGGAACACCAGTTGGAGCAGATGGAGGCGCTGGCCTATGCAGCTGGGCGCTGGGCCAGTGGAGTATGGGGACATGGGGACCTTGGGGGCACAGGGGGATAAGGAACAGTGGTGTGGGAATGGGGGATATGTTGGCACATGGCTGGGGGCAAGGGCACATGGTGGCAGAGGGCTGGGAGACATGGGAATGTGGTGGCATTGGAATAGGGGACATGGGGACATGGCAGCAGGAGGCCACATTGGATGTGGTGGCAAGGGGATGAAGACATGGGAACAGGGGACATGGGGATACAGAGATGGTGGCACAGGGATGGGAGACGTGGTGACAGGGGCTGGGGGACACAGGGACACAGTGGAAATGGGCCAGGGGACACAGGGAGACAGTGGCATCGGGGTGGCAGGACATGGGGACCAGCAGTGTGGGAACAGGGGACATGAAAACATGGTGGCCTGGGGCTGAGGGGCATGAGATGGGTGGCCTGGGAAGGGGACATGGTGGCATGGGGCTGGGGGACACAGTGACATAGGGCTGGGCTGACACCCTGTGTCCCTGTGTCCCCAGTTCCCTGCACTGGCCCTGAAGCTGGCGCTGCTCCTCTTGGGGGGATACTTGGTGGCCGCAGGGACTGTCACCCGTGGGGAGCTGGTTACTGTCCTCATGTGCCAGCTGCACTTCACGAGGGCTGTGGAGGTGATGGGTGTGTCTCCTACATGTCCCCAGTGTGTCCTCTCCTGCCCCCAACCCCATTCCCCGAGTCACTGTGTCCTATGTCCTCCCACCATGTCCCTATGTCCCTACATCCTCCCAGTGATATCCCCATGTCCTCTTGACCATGTTCCCATCCCTGTGTCCTGTGTCCCCAGCCCCTCCTTGTGTGCCTTCCATGTCCCCATGTTCCCTCACTTATGTCCCAGTGTGCACCTGCCATGTTCCCACCAGGTCCCTACATCCCCATCCATGTCCCCAGCCTGTCCCAGCCATGTTTCCCCCCAGTCTCCAACATGATGTTGCTGTGTCCCCTCCATGTCCCCAAGCCCCATCCGCACCTGGCTGTGCCTCTCCCTGTCCCCATGTTCCCCCATGCTCCCCTTTGTCCCCAGGCTCTGTCATGTCCCCAATGTCCCCCCATGTCCTGCCATGTCCTACTGTCTTCTTTGTCCCCAATGTCCCTTGCATCCCCCAAGTCCTCCCATGTCTCCAGGCCATGCCATAGCTGCTACGTGTCACCTTATGTCTCCATGTGTCCTCCCCATGTCCCTGTGTCTCTCATGTCCGCAATGTCCCCCATGTTCCCAGGGCGTGCTCCTGTATCTTCCGACTCTGGCCAAGGCCGTTGGCTCCTCTGAGACACTCCTGGAGCTGCTGGAGCAGGCCAGGATGGTGGCACCCACAGGGCCACCATCACCTGTCACCCCCCGGGCCCAGGAGACCATACAGACTCAAGGCCTGTGCCTCAAGGATGTCTGGATGACGTACCCCAGGCAGTCCGAGCCAGTCCTCAAGGTGATGGGTGACATAGGGGCATGGGGGGACATAGGGGTGTTGTGAACATGGAGGAACATGGGACATGGTGGGACAGGGGGTGTTTGGGCTGTGGGGGGCACACGGGGGGATTTGGGCCTGGGTGGGCCGGGGGTGTTGGGGCCGCGGGGGGCACACGGGGACCGCGGGGGGCACACGGGGGGATTTGGGCCGGGGTGGGCCGGGGGTGTTGGGGCCGCGGGGGGCACACGGGGAGATTTGGGCCGGGGTGGGCCGGGGGTGTTGGGGCCGCGGGGGGCACACGGGGAGATTTGGGCCGGGGTGGGCCGGGGGTGTTGGGGCCGCGGGGGGCACACGGGGGGATTTGGGCCGGGGTGGGCCGGGGGTGTTGGGGCCGCGGGGGGCACACGGGGACCGCGGGGGGCACACGGGGGGATTTGGGCCGGGGTGGGCCGGGGGTGTCGGTGCCATCCCTGTTCCCGCCGCCAGGGGGTGTCGCTGTCGCTGCGCCCCGGGGAGGTCGTGGCCGTGCTGGCGCCCCCTGGCGGCGGGAAGAGCTCCCTCGTGGCGGCGGCGCTGGGGCTGCGCCCCCTGGCGGGCGGGACGGTGCTGCTGGACGGGACCCCCCTGACCCCCCGCGCAGACCCCGCTCTGCGGCAACAGGTGACACACACGGGCCACCCCTGGGTCACCATCCATCCCCTGCTGCCATCCCCCTGTCACCAAACCTCTCCAATGTGTTCCCATGGCCACCCCGGGCAACTTGTTGTCCCCAACATGTCGCCAGAGCCACCTGTGGGTCTACACCCGGTCCTCAACAAGTCCCCACTGCTACCCCCAGGTCACTCCTGTGCCTCAAATGGGTCCCTACTGCCGCCCCAAGGTCACCAGTGGGTGCATCAGTGCCACCCCCTGGGTCCCCAATTCCACCCCTGTGTCACCAGTGGGTTACTATGGCCACCCCCAGGTCACCCATTATCCCAACAGCCATGACTACCATGTCACCCTGTGTCCTCAACACATCCCCACTGCCACCCCTGGGTCACTCCTGTGTCCCCCACAGTTCTCCACAGCGATCCCCATGTCATCAGCCAGCCTCACCATGACCCTGCCACCACCTCATGTCTCCAGATGTCCCCTCCTTGTCCCTGCCAAATCCCTTTGTGATCCCATGTCCTCCCATGTTCCCTGTCCCTGCAGGTGGCCGGTGTCCTGCAGTGCCCGTCCCTCCTGTCTCGCTCCCTCAGTGCCAACATCACGCTGGGCTGGGGGCACAAGGAGTGGACACAGGTGATGGCAGCAGCGCAGCGGGTGGGAGTGCACACTTGGGCCGCACAGCTGCCTCATGGCTACAACACAGGTACAGCAAGTGCCCCCATGGTCCCCCTGTAGTGTCCCCAATGTGTCCCAAAGATGTCCTGAAGGTGTCCCAGTAATGTGTCCAAGGTGTCCTCTTGATCTCCCCAGTTTCCCCAATGTGTCCCCATCGTGACCCCACGATGTTCCCATAGTGTCCCCACAGTGTCCCTTGCTGTTCCCATGGTGTTGCCTCACCATCCCCAAGGTGTCTGTAATGTCCCCACAGTCTCCCCACCATGTTCCTTCTGTCCCCTCACTATTCTCTGACTGTCCCCACAGTGTCCCCATGGTCTCCCCATGCTGTCCCGTCCATGTCCTCTCTGTTTCCTCACTGTCCCTTCTCTGTCCTGTCTTTGTTCTCCCTGTGCACCCCAGAGCTAAGGGTGCAGGGGGTGTAGCTTCCTAACATATCCCTAGTGTCTCCCCTTTGTGTCCCAAATGTGTCTCCATGGTGTCCCCTCAGTGTCCCCATGCTGCCACCACTGTGTCCCGTTGTTGTCCTCTCACTGCCTGCTCTCTGCCTGCTCCCAATTCCCCTTGGTGTCGCCTCGGTATCCCCTCTCTGCATCCTCCCTGTCCCCTCCCTGTCTCCCAAAACGTGGGTGCACAGTGGGTGCGGCTCCCCAATGTGTCCACACGATGTCCCCGTGGTGTCCCCACCGTGTCCTTGTGGCGTTCCCATGGTGTTCCCTTTGTCCCCAGAGGTGGGCCCGCGGGGGATGCAGCTTTCAGGGGGGCAGGCGCAAGGGGTGGCGCTGGCCCGGGCCCTGCTCAGGACCCCCCGAGTGCTGGTGCTGGATGAGCCCACGCGGGCACTCGACCCTGTGACCCGGCACCAGGTGGGTCACAGCCCTGTCCGTGTTACATGGCCCCATCCCCCATGTCCTCTGGGTCCCCACTCCCTGTGTCCCCTGGGTCCCCAATCCTTATGTCCTCCATGTGTCCCCTGGGTCCCCACTCCCCATGTCCCCTTGATTGCTGTCCCCCATGTCCCCTGGGGTCTCCTAGGTCACCAAATTCCCTGGATCCCTGCCCCTGTGTCCCTTTGGTCCCTGCGTATCCCCTGGGTCCCTTCCTTGCCCCCATGTCCTCTGGGTTCCTGCTCCCCATGTCCTTTGGGTCCTCAATCCTTGTGTCTCCCCTGTGCCCCATGTCCCCTCTGTTCTCACTCCCTGTGTCCCCTTGATTGCTGTCTCCCATGTCTCCTGGGGTCCCCTGGGTCACCAAATTCCCTGGACCCTGCCCCTGTGTCCCCTTGGTCCCAATGTCGCCAAATACATCCTCGTATCGCTTGGGTCCCACATGACCCCAAAGCCAGAGTCCCCTTGGACCCGATGTCCTCTGGGTCCACATGTCCCCACTCCCCAGGTCCCTCACTTGTGCTCCCCACCCTGGGATCCCCTGACACCCCCATGTGCCCCATCTCCACCACATCCCCCCGTGTCCCCCTGTGCCCTGACCCTGCCGTGTCCCCGCAGGTGGAGCAGGAGCTGCTGTGTCCCGGCGGTCCCGGGACAGGGGAGGGGCCGGCAGTGCTGCTGGTGACAGGGCGGGTGGCCCTGGCCCAACGGGCGCCGAGGGTGGCCCTGCTGGAGGGGGGCCGGCTGCGGGAGCTGGGGACCCCCGGGGAGCTAAGGACCCTCGCGTGGGGGACAGAGGGGGACACCGGGGATGGGGAGGGGGACGACCAGGGCTAGGAGGGGGACACTGGGGATGGAGACAATGGGAACAGGGATGGGGGCGCTGGAGGGGGAGGGGCAGTGGAGACATGGGGAACAAGGATGGGGACACCGTGGGGGAGAGGGTGACTTCGGGGCCAGGGCTGTGGCAGCGACCGAGTGTGAAATCAATCAATAAATCTACAAACCTGTACATCAACAAATCGATAAATCAAATAATAAGCGTGGCGGGAGTGGGGCTGGGGCCGGGACCCCCCCCGGCGGGGCCCCGCCGCCCCTCCCCCCCCATGAGCTCATCGTGTTTTTGGAGAAAATTCCTTGGCGGGGGCGGGGGGGGCACGCGGTGGGGGGGGGGGGGAACGCGGAGGGGAGAAAAGGGGGAGGACTCGGGGGGACATCGGGTGGACACGGGTGCTCCCCCCACTCTGCTCCCACCCACGTCCGTCCCCCAGCCCGGCCTTTTGGGGGGTCCCAGGAGCCCCCCCCCGCTGTTGTTGTTGCTGCCGGGGCAGTGAGTCACGGCCACGCCCGGACTGGGAGCACTGGGAGGGGTTGTGCTGGGGCACTGGGAGCACTGGGACGAGCTATTCTGGTGTTACTGGGAGCCATGGGTTGGGCTGTGCCACATTACTGGTGTTACTGAGAGCGTTTGGACAGACTATACTGGTGTAACTGGGAGGACTAGGGTGGGCTGTGCCGTGTTACTGGTGTCACTGGGAACATCAGGATGGGCCATATTGGTGTTACTGGGAGTTGTGGGTTAGGCTTACTGGGGGTTTTGGGGTTACTGATGTCACTGGAATGGGCCATACTGGTGTTACTGGGAGGACTGGGGTGGGCTGTGCCATGTTACTGGTGTCACTGGGAGCACTAGGACAGGCCATACTGGTGTCACTGGGAACACTGGGAGACGCGAGGCAAGTGGCACTTGGGTTGCTGGTGTTACTGAAACTGGGAGGGGCTGTGCTGCATTACTGGTGTTACTGGGAGCTGTGAGACAAACGATACTGATGTTGGTGGTGTTAACCGGGAGCACGAGGATAGGTCGTAATGGTGTTACTGGGTGCACTGGGACCGACTATACTGGGGTTCCTGGGATGGGCTCTCCCATGTTACTGGTGTCACTGGGATGGGCCTTACTGGTGGTGCTGGGAGCCATGGGTCATGCTATGCCATATTACTGGGAGCACTGGGGCTGGACGGCAGGTGGCACCGGGGTTACTGCTGCTGTTGGGAGCACTGGGCTGAACTGTGCTGAACAACTGTTACTGGTGTTACTGGGAGCACTGGGATGAGGTGTCCCGTGTTACTGGCAGGACTGGGATGAGCTGTGCTACGCTAGTGGGAGCACTGGGATGTGCTCTCCTGTGTTAGTGGTGTCACTGGGAACACGGGGATGGACTATATTGGGGTTCCTGTGAGTTGGGGGTCAGTCTGAGGCACGTTACTGGTGTCACTGGGAGCACTGGGAGTCCTTCCCGCTCGGTTGTTTGGTTGCCACGGCGACGCCCCAAACACGGGCGGGGGCGGCTCCCCTGGGGGTGGTGGGGAGGGAGGGAGGGGCCCAGGCCCCGCCCCGGCCCCGCCCCCGATGTCCACCCCGCCCGACCCAGAGCGAGAGCGCAGCGGGACCGGCCGGAGGTACTGGGGCAACTGGGGGGACTGGGAGGGTCGCTGGGGGGCACAGGAGGGACTGGGGGAACGAGGGGGTGACTGGGCGGGGCTTGGGAGAACTGGGCAGGACTGGGGGGCACTGAGAGAACTGGAAGAAACTGGGGAGAATTGAGGGCACTGGGAGGGACTGGGGACTATTGGGAGAACTGAGAGGGACTGGGAGGGACGGAGGGGGAACTGGAGGCACTGTGGGAACATGAGGGACTGGGGGATGTGGGGCGGAGTGGGAAGGTACTGGGGAGACCTGGGGGGCACTGTGGGAGACTGGAGGAATTGGTGTGCACTGGGGGGAACGGGGGGCACTAGCACTTCTGGGGGAACGGGGGAGATTGGGGGACTGAGGGGGACTGGGGGCCACTGGGAGTCACTGGTGGTTACTGAAGAGTCGCTGGGGGTTACTGGGAGGTGCTGTGGTTTGGGGTGTCTGTGTGTCTCCAGGAATGTCCCCCATGTGTCCCCCATGTCCCCACAACTGTCCCTGTGTCTGCCTGTGCCATGGGTCTCTCTGTGCCCACCCCCCCCCCCCCGTGTGTGTGTCCCTCATGTCCCCAGAGATGTTCCTGTGTGCCCTACTGGTACACATGTATCCTTGGAGATGTCCCCAGTGGTGTCCCATGAGTCTGTGTGTTCCCTGTGTCCCCTGGGTGTCCCCTATGGGTGTTCCTCTTCCTCCTCTGTGTCACCGTGGGTGTCCCCCACGATGTCACTGTCTCCCTGCGTCCCTTCCATGGGTGTTCCCTGTGCTTCATGTGTGTCCCTTGTGTGACCCCAGGGTGTCTCCACATCCCCCCCGTGGGTTGTTTCCCTTGAACGTCCCCGCATGTCCCTATGTCCTTTATTGGTGCCTGGGTGTCCCCATGGGTGTCCCCATGGATGTCCCTGCATCCCCATGCCATGTGCCTGTGTGCCCTAGCTGTCCCCATAGGTGTCCCTGTGTCCCCGCCACATGTGCTGGTGTCCCCACAGTTGTGCCTGTGCCTCTCCACGATGTCCCTGTTCCCCCGTGGGTGCCTCTGGGTATCCCCATGTCCCCCTGTCTTCCCCCAGGACGATGCCGGTGACCCTGGAACTGCGGCTTCTGCTGCTGGCACTGGCGCTGCGGGGGGAGGCAGCGTCCCCCTCAGTGTCCCCCTCAGTGTCCCCTGCCATGTCCCCCCCTGAGTCCCCCTCCGAGACGTGTGGGGCAGCGCTGGCGGATGTGCTGAGGCGGCTGAAGGAGCTCGAGGGACACGTGCAGGCACTGAGGGGACACTGTGGGGACACGGGGGGACCCCAGGCCGGGACAGGTAACAGGGGACAAGGAGGGGGAACACAGAGAGCCCCAGGCTGGGACAGGAGAACACAGGGAGGGCAGGGGGACATAGGGGACATGGGGGAGCATGGGGCTCACAGGCACAGTGAGGGAACATGGGGGAACCCTAGGCTGGGACAGGTAACAGAGATTGGTGACATGGAGGGATCACAGGGGACAGGGGAGAATGGAGACGGGGAGACATAGAGGGGCACTGGGGGGTCACTGGGGAGTCATTGAAGGGTCATTGGGGGGGTCACTGAGGTGGTTATTTGTGGCGACATTGGGGTCATGATGGTCCCTGTGGTCATTGGGGGGGGGTCACTAGGGGCTCAGTGGGGAGATAGCCGGGGGGTCACTGGGGGGTCACTGGGGGGTCAGTAGGGAGATAGCCGGGGGGTCACTGGGGGGTCACTGGGGGGTCAGTGGGGATCAGTAAGGAGATAGCTGGGGTGTCACTGGGGGGTCAGGAGGGAGATAGCCGGGGGGTCACGCCGGTGTCCGTGTCCCCCCAGGCCGGTCGGTGCAGCTCTGTGCGCCCCCTGCCGGCGGCGGCTGCGCCTGCCCCGCCCCCTCGGGCGCGCCCCCGGCCCCGGCGCCGCCCCCCGCGTGCCCGCGCGGCTGCAGTGACCAGGGCCGCTGCGAGCGCGGCCGCTGCCGCTGCTTCCCGGGATGGGGCGGCCCCGACTGCGCCACGCCCGCCTGCGCCCCGGGCTGGGGCGGGGCCCGCTGCGACATCGGTGCGTCCCAATGCCCCCGGTGACCTGCCAGCTTCCCCCCCTCGGTGCCCCTCGGCGCTCCCGCTGCGGCACCCCCGCGTGTACCCCTGGATGGGAGGGAAATCTGCTGCGGCGTCGGTGGCTCCCCAGTGCTCCCGGTGGTCCCCAGTGTTTCCCCGGTGACTTCCCAGTGTCCCCACCTCAGCGCTCCCTATACCCCCCTTCCTTCGCTCCCATCCTGGGGGGGCCCTACTGTGACACCAGTGCATACCCAGCTGTTCTCCAGTGCCCCTCAGTTCCTCCAGTGCTCCCATCCCAGTGCTCCCGGTACACCCCCACTTCTCTCCCCATCTATGGGGGTTCTCATGCCACCTCAGTGGGTCCCCAAGGGTCCCCATCTGCCACTCCCAGTGCCCCTCAGTGCCTCCCATTCCTGAGTGTCCCCATCCCATTGTGTTCCCAGTGTGTCCCCAGCATGTCTTAGAATGCTCTCATGGTGTCCCCATCCCCTTGATGCCCCATCCCAGAGTATCCCTGTGGTGTCCCCAGCGTTTCCCCATCCCAGGGCATCCCCATCCCATGGGTGTCCCCTGATGTCCCCATGGTGGCCCTGCACTCTCCCCTCAGAGGTGCCCTGGGTAACACCACGGTTGGCCTCCCGCACCCCAACGTCCCTGCGCATCACCTGGCCCCAGCCCCTCGTTCCCCCTGATGGCTACCGGGTGACACTTGTCCCCCTGGTGAGTGGGGAGACGGGACATGGGAGGTGGGGGCATGGGGAGGGGACAGGGACAGGAGGGGGCACAGAGGGGAACAGGGACATGGAAGGGGCAAGACCCCAGTGCCACCCATGTGGCCACAATGGGATGGCCCCAATATGTCCCCAGATCATCCCCACGTATCCCCATAATGTCCTCAATGGTATCCCCTATATGTCCTAAATATGTCTCCCATGAGCCCCCCCAATGTGTCCCAAACAAGTGCCTCCAATGCATCCCCCCAGCATGTCCCCATGGTGTCCTCAACCTGTGTCCAGTGTGTCCCCAGTGTTCCCTATTGTGTCCTCACCATGTTCCCAATGTGTCCCCATGGTGTCCCCAATGTATCCCCCAGCACATCCCTGGTGATTCGCCACACTGTGTTCTCAATATGCGCCTGAAGTTCCCAACATGTTCCTAAGGTGTCCCCAGTATGTCCTCAATGTGTCCCCAGTGTCTCCCTATGGTTTCCCCCGCACCCCCTCACACTGCCCCTATCCCCAGGATGACCCTGTGGCCATGACAACGCACGAACTGCCCAGCTCTGCTGTCGCCTTCTCAGTGACAGGGCTGTCCCCAGGCCGCCCCTTTGAGCTGCTGGTCCAAGCCCGGCGGGGGCCGCATCTGGGGGCACCCGGGGTCCTGCGTCTGCGCACAGGTGAGGACACTTGGGGACACCACAGGGACACCTGGGAACAGCGAGGGAACAGGGAAGGGGGTGGAGCAACAGGGACAGGGGTGAAGGTGGGAATGGCATGAGGATGAGGATGGAGAGGGCTTGGGGTCCTGCACCTGTGCACAGGTGGGGACACCTGGGGACAAGGCAGGGGGGCACAGAGGTGGAGTTGGGGACACAGCAGGGACAGGACTGAGGGTGGGGATGGAGGGACAGGAGTGGGGACAGAGGGTGGCATAGGGACAGGGTAGTATTGGGACAGGGATGGGAATGGGGATGGCACAGGGATGGGTACAGGGTGATATCAGCAGAGGGATGGGGACAAGGATGGGAGATGGCCCAGGCATGGGGACAACACAGGCAGGGCAGCAGGGTTGACACAGGGATGGGGACAGTGATGACATGGGGTCACCATAGGGACAGGGATAGGGGTTGGGGCTGGCATAAGCATGGGGATAGGGACGAGAGGGATGGGAACAGTGATGGTACAGTGTCACAGTTAAGGGGCAGCCCAGACACATGGTCAGGAATGGCACAGGGATGGGGACAGCATGGTGACAGTGTGGCACTGAATAGAGATGGGATGGGACAAGGATGGGGTTTGGGACAGCGATAGCATGGCCAAAGGGGTGGGGACAAGGGATGCCAGGGGAACAGGAGTAGGGGTAGCATGGGCATGGGTACAGGAGTGGGGATGGCCCAGGGATGGGGACAGGGCTGGGACAGGGATGTCCCCCACAGACTCTCTGGGACAGACTGGTGACATGGGTCCCCTTTGCTCTGCAGCGCTCATCCCGGCTGTGCCCCACCATGAAGTGTCCCCGGAATCGCCTCAAGGCTCCCTGGGGTCCCCAGCAGTGGCACCATCAGCCCGAGGGTCCCCAGAGTCCACAGGATCCTCAGGGTCACTGGGGTCCCCAGGGTCACTGGTGTCACCCATATCACCAGACGTGTTCTTGGGGTCACCTGGGTCTTTGGGGTCACCAGCATCCCCCAAGGTTCCAGCATCCCCTGTGGCTCGAGGGTCCCTGGGATCCCCAGCACCCCCAAGGTCATCAGTGTCACCAGAATCCCCAGAGTCACCAGCATCACCAGAATTCCCAGGGTCATCAGTGTCACCAGATTTCTCAGTGTCACCAGTGTCCCCAGAGTCCCCAGTGTCTCCAGAGTTCCCAGAATTGCCAGGATCCCCAGAGTCCCCAGTGTTCCCAGGGTCCCCTCCACCCCCGTGGTCCCCACTGTCCCCGTGGGCCCCACTGTCCCCAGGCATCCCCTCCCTGCAGGACCTGGTGGCCCGGCTGTCCCCGTACAGTGGATCCCTGCTCCAGCGTCTTGAGAGCCACCTTCGGGCTACCAACTTCCCTCTCCGTGGCAATCAGACAGTGCCAGGGGTGGCCCGTGCCATCCTGGCCTACATCCTGCGCCGGCACCCAGCCCTGGGGAGAGGACAGGAACCCACAGGTGGATGTCACGGCGGGGCCGTTGGGGAGGGGGGATGGGGGAAAAGGGTGCATCAGGGATGGGGTGTACAAGAGGAGGGACATCCTGGAGAGCCGAACAGGGGGGATGGCGGGAAAGGAATATCACAGTGGGGGGAATGCAGGGAGGGGGTGGGGGAATGGCAGGAGTGGGGAGTGGGACAGGACAGGGAAGGGACATTCCAGAGAGTGTGGGATGGAGGGGATGAGGGAAGGGGAACAGGGAGGATGGGGAGGATGGGTGGAAGGGACATCCTGAGAAGGAGTAAGGTGACTGGGAACAAGGGGAGGAACATCTTGGGTAGGGGAATGAGGGAGATGGTGTGGAAGGGATGTCCTGTAACACATGCTCTGGGGGCAGGGGAGGGTGGAAACCAGGAGCCGGTGCTGGAATGGGGGGACATGGATGGGATGGAGCCGATGGAGCCATGGAAGAACATGGGGAAAACAGGTACTGATGGGGGGGTGAGGGATGGGATTAGCTCAGGTGTTGGACTTGATGATCCTTGTGGGTCCCTTCCAATTCAGAAGATTCTGTGATTCTGTGATTCTGTGATACCTAGGATGGAGAGAGCAGGGATAGATGGATGCTGTGATGGATGGCACATGGATAGAGGGATGGAGAGATTTATGAATGGAGACATGAATGGAGGAGGGGATGGATGGAGAGATGGAGGGAGGGCTGGAGATGTGGATGGCCATTTGAATGGACACATAAATGCCTGTGCCCACACTGTTGCCACTCCACTGCAGTCAAAGCCGAGCCAGAGGAGCTGCATCCATCCCGGCCAGTCCTGGGTGACCTCAGTGTCACCAGTGTCACCCCCAGCTCCATGCGGCTGCAGTGGAGTGTCCCCAAGGACTCCTTTGACTCCTTCATGCTGCAGTACCGGGATGCCCAGGGCCAGCCCCAGGCCCTGCCCATTGATGGTGGGTCTCGCTCAGTGACGGTGCCGGGGCTGTCCCCGTCTCGCCGGTACCGCTTCCACCTCTATGGGTTGCGGGGTGGGAAGAGGATTGACCGCGTCTCCATTGATGTCATCACAGGTGAGGGTGGATGGAAGGATCAACATATCCCATCCCCACTCACTATCAAGCACTCGCTCACCCTAGCATCATCTGGTCAACCAACACTTCCACTGACCTGTTGATCTGCCTGCTGTCATCCACCATCATCATCACCTATCATCATTGTTACCATCATCATCCATCACCCTTTCCCCATCCCCTATCCTTCCACCCAAGCTGTCCCTAGTTTACCCCAGTCCCAAGTTCCCCAGCTCAGGGGTGGAAGATGGGTAAGAGCATGGAAGGGTGGGTGGGTGGATGGATGGGTGAATGGATGGGTGAATGGATAGATGGATGGATGGATGATGCATGACTATTGTTGGGGACATTTTGTTGGTGGTTTGACAAATCAGATCAGTGGTTGGGTGGTTGGATGACCCAGTGCAAGGTGAGATTAAAGAAGGAGTTGAAGGAAGAGGGGCATGGTATACCCCATGAATGAATGGATGGGTTGGTTGGTAGGTGGTGGGATGGATGTTTGGATGGACACAGGCATTTCCACGCCCATCACCATCCCCTCTCCACCACAGCTGCAACACAGCCAGAGGAGCTCCTCCTGCCCTCAGAGGAACCTCAAGATGAGAAACGCCAAACTGAGTCCCCCACATCCGAGGCACCCCTGGTGTGGGCAGTGCTGGAGGAGCTGAGGGTCTCCAGTGTCACACCCAACTCTGTGCAGCTGCAGTGGAGTGTCCCTGAGGGTTCCTTTGAGTCCTTCATGCTGCAGTACCGGGATGCCCGGGGCCAGCCCCAGGCCCTGCCCATCGATGGCGGGTCCCACTCAGTGACGGTGCCGGGGCTGTCCCCATCTCGCCGGTACCGCTTCCACCTCTATGGGTTGCAGGGCAGGAAGAAGATTGACCATGTCTCCACTGAGGCTGTGACAGGTGAGGGGGAAGGTTAGGGGGGTGAGGGTGCATGGATAGAGGGAGAGAGGGAGGGATTAAGGGATGAGGGAATGGTGGGTGAAGGAAGGGATACAGAGGTGCAGGAGCAGAAAGATGGATGGATGGATGGGTGGATGGATGGATGGGTGATGACTGGAGGGTTGCATGAATAGATGGATACATGCACGGTTAAGGTGAGAGATGGATGCATTGATGGATAGATCAATGGATGGACAGAGGAAGAGATGAGGAATGGATGAATGATTGAAAATGGATGATGGCTCCTGGGTGGGTTAGTTGGTTGGGTAGATTGAAGGATGGGGGGATGGAGGAGAATGCATGAATGGTGATGGATGATGTATCAATGGAGGGGGGCCTCCTGTGTGGGTTGGATGAATGAATGCTGGATGGACACGTGTCTGCACAGCTAACACGTGTGGCTGAGCCTGTGGTTGGATTTTGCTCTGAGTGAGGGGGTGAGTGTAGGGGAATAGGGGTAGGAGAGTGGATGGAGGATTGTATTCAAGGACTGACTGAAGGAAACTGGATGCATGGATGGATGGATGGATGGATGGATGGAAGAAGATGGATGAATGGATGAAGATGAATAATGGGTGATTGCTGTTGGGGCAGTTTGTCAATGGTTTGATATGTCAGATCAATGACTCAATGCAGGGTGAGATTAAAGAAGGAGCTGAAAGAAAAGGTGCATAGTATGATCTGTAGTTAGATGGATGGGTAGATGATGGGTGCTGGAATGAACAGTCATGCAGATAGTGTAAATGGAAGGATGTATGCATTGATTGGTGGGTGGTGGGATGAATGATTGGATGGACACAGGCATTCCCATGCCATCATCCATTGCAGGCACAGAAGAGCAAGAGGAGCTGCCCCTGCCCTCAGAGGAGCAAAAACATGAGAAACTCCAAACTGAGGCCCCTCCATCTGATGCTCCCCCAGTGCGGGCAATGCTGGGAGAGCTGAGGGTCTCCAGTGTCACACCCAACTCTGTGCAGCTACAGTGGAGTGTCCCTGAGGGCTCCTTTGATTCCTTCAAGCTGCAGTACCGGGATGCCCAAGACCAGCCCCAGGCCCTGCCCATTGATGGAAGGTCCCACTCAGTGACGGTGCTGGGGCTGTCCCCATCCCACCGTTACCACTTCCACCTCTACGGGTTGCAGGGCAGGAAGAAGACTGACCATGTCTCTATTGGTATTAGCACAGGTGAGATGGAAGGTCAGGGGGATGGATGGATGGATGGATGGATGGATGGATGGATGGATGGATGGAGAGGTGGATGGATGGAGAGGTGGATGGATCAAGAGATCCCACCCCCATTCCATCCCCATCCACCAGTCAGCACCCACTGACTTGAGCACCACCCAATCAACCATTGACCTTTCCACTGACCTGGTCACCAGCATCTGCCATCCAGAATCATCATCATAATCCATCTATTATCCATCATTATCATCCATCATATACATCTACCATGTATCACCATCATCATCATCATCATTCATCAATCACCTTCCATCCCTTCTTCCATACACCCATTCATCACCCTTCATCCATCAAGGATGGAGGGATGAATTGAAGATTGTCTATGGGAAATGGGGTTGGGAGGCACAGAGGCCTGGAGGGATGTGGGAAGAAAGAACCAGAGATGGATATGGAATTGGGTGGGGGTTGTCTTGGATGGATGGATGGACGAATGTACATGTGTGGATGGATGATTAGAGACATGGATGGATGGAAAGATGACAGATGGATGATGCATGATTGTTGTTGGGGGTTTTTTGTTGGTGGTTTGACATGTCAGATCAGTGGTTGGGTAGTTGGATGACCCAGTGCAAGGTGAGATTAAAGGAGTTGAATGATAAGGCGTGTGGTATGACCCATGGTTAGATAGATGAGTAGATAATGGGTGCTGGAATGAATGGTCCAGGAGATGGTGGATGGGTGGATGGGTGGATGGATGGATGGATGGATGGATGGATGGATGGATGGATTGGTTGCTAAGTGGTGGGATGAATGATTGGATGGAAACAGGCATTTCCAAACCTGTCACCATCCCCTCTCCATCACACCTGCAGCAGAGCAAGGGGAGCTGCCCCTGCCAACAGAGGAGCACCAACATGAGAAGCCTGAAACGAAATCCCACCCATCTGAGGGACCCCTGGTGAGGGCAGTGCTGGAGGAGCTGAGGGTCTCCACCATCACCTCCAGCTCTGTGGGGCTGCAGTGGACTGTCCCCAAGGGCTCCTTTGACTCCTTTATGCTGCAATATCGGGATGCCCAAGGCCAGCCCCAGGCCCTGCCCATCGATGGCGGGTCTCGCTCGGTGGCAGTGCCGGGGCTGTCCCCATCCCATCGGTACCGCTTCCACCTCTATGGGCTGCGGGGCAGTAAAAGGATTGACCGTGTCTCCACCGATGTCGTCACAGGTAAGGCAGAAGGTGGAAGGGATGGAAAGATCAAGAAATGGAGGCATCAGCAGGTCCCATGCCCATCCCATATGCACCCACCAATGAGCAGCCATTGACTTGGCACCATCTGATGAACCATCAGCCCTTCCACAGACCTATTGACTAACACCTTCCATCATCCATCATCCACCTTCATCAGCAGCAACCATCAATTATCCATCGTCATCCATTGTCTTCATCTACCGTGTATCACCATCATCATCGTCATCATCCATCAATCTTCATGCATCCATCTGTCCTTCCATGCTTCCCTCATCCTCTATCCATCAAGGATGGATTAAGTGATGGATGAATGGAAGATTTTCCATGGGAAATGGGGGTGGGAAGGATAAGGCCTGAAGGGATGTTTAAGAGAGAGCCAGCGAGATGGATGTGGGATTGCCTAGGGGGTTGTTTTGGATTTTGGGTGTGTGATGGATGGATGGATTGATGGATGGATGGATGGATGGATTGGTTGGTGGGTGGTAGGATGGACATTTGAAATGAGAGTTGGATGCTCATGGCCATCACCATTCCCCCTCCAATGCAGCCAGCAAAGAACCCTTACCCACTGAGGAGCCCCAACAGGAGAAGCTGGTAACTGAGTTCCCAGCATCTGAGGCACTCCCAGCACGAGCGGTGCTGGGAGAACTGAGGGTCTCCAGTGTCACACCCAACTCTGTGCAGCTGCAGTGGAGTGTCCCTGAGGGCTCCTTTGAGTCCTTCATGCTGCAGTACCGGGATGCCCGGGGCCAGCCCCAGGCCCTGCCCATCGATGGTGGGTCCCACTCAGTGACGGTGCCGGGGCTGTCCCCGTCTCGCCGGTACCGCTTCCACCTCTATGGGTTGTGGGGCAGGAAGAAGATTGACCACGTCTCCACCGAGGTCCTGACAGGTAAGGGGGAAGGTCAGGGGGAGGAAGGGTGGGTGGATGTCTGGATAAAGAATGATGGATATATGGAGAGGTGGAGGCATCAAGGGGTGGAGGCATCAAGGGATGGAGGAAATGGGGACTGGAGGAAGGGATGGAGTGGAGGAGGAATGGATGAATGCATGGATGGATGAATGCATGGATGGATGACTTGAACTATAAATGAATGGATGGGTGGGAAGCTGATGGGTGCAAAAATGAATTGTCTAGGAGATGAAAGGATGGATGGATGGATGGATGGACGGACGGATGGAGTTGTTGGTGGGTTGGATGTTTGGATGGACACAGGCATTCCCATGCCCATCACCATCCTCTCTCCATCGCAGCTGTAGAAGAGCCAGAGGAGGTGCCCCTGCCCTCAGAGGAACCTCAGCATGAGAAGCCCCAAACTGAGGCCCCTGCAACTGAGGCCACTCCAGCACGGGCAGTGCTGGAGGAGCTGAGGGTCTCCACCATCACCCCCAGCTCCGTGGGGCTGCAGTGGACTGTCCCCAAGGGCTCCTTTGACTCCTTTATGCTGCAGTATCGGGATGCCCAAGGCCAGCCCCAGGCCCTGCCCATCGATGGCGGGTCTCGCTCGGTGGCAGTGCCGGGGCTGTCCCCATCCCATCGGTACCGCTTCCACCTCTATGGGCTGCGGGGCAGTAAAAGGATTGACCGTGTCTCCACCGATGTCGTCACAGGTAAGGCAGAAGGTGGAAGGGATGGAAACATCAAGAAATGGAGGCATCTGCAGGTCCCATGCTCATCCCATATGCACCCACCAATGAGCAGCCATTGACTTGGCACCATCTGATGAACCATCAGCCCTTCCACAGACCTATTGACTAACACCTTCCATCATCCATCATCTACCATCAGCAGCAGCAACCATCAATTATCCATCGTCATCCATTGTCTTCATCTACCGTGTATCACCATCATCGTCATCATCATCCATCAATCTTCATGCATCCATCTATCTTTCCATGCTTCCCTCATCCTCTATCCATCAAGGATGGATTAAGTGATGGATGAATGGAAGATTTTCCATGGGAAATGGGGGTGGGAAGGGATAAGGCCTGAAGAGATGTTTAAGAGAGAGCCAGTGAGATGGATGTGGAATTGCCTAGGGGGTTGTGCTGGATGTTGGGTGTGTGATGGGAAGAATGGATGGATGGATGGATGGATGGATGGATGGATGGATGGATGGATGGATGGATAGATTGGTTGGTGGGTGGTGGGATGGGCATATGGAGGGACAGTTAGAAGCCCACGGCCATCACCATTCCCCCTCCAATGCAGCCAGCAAAGAACCCTTGCCCTCAGAAGATCCCCAAAAGGAGAGTCTGGTAACTGAGTTCCCAACATCTGAGGCACTCCCAGCACGAGCGGTGCTGGGAGAACTGAGGGTCTCCAGTGTCACACCCAACTCTGTGCAGCTGCAGTGGAGTGTCCCTGAGGGCTCCTTTGAGTCCTTCATGCTGCAGTACCGGGATGCCCAGGGCCAGCCCCAGGCCCTGCCCATTGATGGCGGGTCCCACTCAGTGACGGTGCCGGGGCTGTCCCCGTCTCGCCGGTACCGCTTCCACCTCTATGGGTTGCGGGGCAGGAAAAAGATTGACCACGTCTCCACTGAGGTCCTGACAGGTAAGGGGGAAGGTCAGGGGGAGGAAGGTTGGGTGGATGTCTGGATAAAGAATGATGGATATATGGAGAGGTGGAGGCATCAAGGGGTGGAGGCATCAAGGGATGGAGGAAATGGGGACTGGAGGAAGGGATGGAGGAAATGGAGAGTGGAGGAAGGGATGGAGTGGAGGAGGAATGGATGAATGCATGGATGGATGAATGGATGGATGGATGACTTGAACTATAAATGAATGGATGAATGGATGGGTGGGTAGAAAATGGGTGCAAAAATGAATTGTCTAGGAGATGAAAGGATGGATGGATGGATGGACGGACGGATGGAGTTGTTGGTGGGTTGGATGTTTGGATGGACACAGGCATTCCCATGCCCATCACCATCCTCTCTCCATCGCAGCTGTAGAAGAGCCAGAGGAGGTGCCCCTGCCCTCAGAGGAACCGCAGCATGAGAAACCCCAAACTGAGGCCCCTGCAACTGAGGCCACTCCAGCACGGGCAGTGCTGGAGGAGCTGAGGGTCTCCACCATCACCCCCAGCTCCGTGGGGCTGCAGTGGACTGTCCCCAAGGGCTCCTTTGACTCCTTTATGCTGCAATATCGGGATGCCCAAGGCCAGCCCCAGGCCCTGCCCATCGATGGCGGGTCTCGCTCGGTGGCAGTGCCGGGGCTGTCCCCATCCCATCGGTACCGCTTCCACCTCTATGGGCTGCGGGGCAGTAAAAGGATTGACCGTGTCTCCACCGATGTCGTCACAGGTAAGGCAGAAGGTGGAAGGGATGGAAACATCAAGAAATGGAGGCATCTGCAGGTCCCATGCTCATCCCATATGCACCCACCAATGAGCAGCCATTGACTTGGCACCATCTGATGAACCATCAGCCCTTCCACGGACCTATTGACTGACACCTTCCATCATCCATCATCCACCATCAGCAGCAGCAACCATCAATTATCCATCGTCATCCATTGTCTTCATCTACCGTGTATCACCATCATCGTCATCATCATCCATCAATCTTCATGCATCCATCTATCTTTCCATGCTTCCCTCATCCTCTATCCATCAAGGATGGATTAAGTGATGGATGAATGGAAGATTTTCCATGGGAAATGGGGGTGGGAAGGGATAAGGCCTGAAGAGATGTTTAAGAGAGAGCCAGTGAGATGGATGTGGAATTGCCTAGGGGGTTGTGCTGGATGTTGGGTGTGTGATGGGAAGAATGGATGGATGGATGGATGGATGGATGGATGGATGGATGGATGGATGGATGGATGAATGGATAGATTGGTTGGTGGGTGGTAGGATGGGCATATGGAGGGACAGTTAGAAGCCCACGGCCATCACCATTCCCCCTCCAATGCAGCCAGCAAAGAACCCTTGCCCTCAGAAGATCCCCAAAAGGAGAGTCTGGTAACTGAGTTCCCAACATCTGAGGCACTCCCAGCACGAGCGGTGCTGGGAGAACTGAGGGTCTCCAGTGTCACACCCAACTCTGTGCAGCTGCAGTGGAGTGTCCCTGAGGGCTCCTTTGAGTCCTTCATGCTGCAGTACCGGGATGCCCGGGGCCAGCCCCAGGCCCTGCCCATCGATGGCAGGTCCCACTCGGTGACGGTGCCGGGGCTGTCCCCGTCTCGCCGGTACCGCTTCCACCTCTATGGGTTGCGGGGCAGGAAAAAGATTGACCACGTCTCCACTGAGGTCCTGACAGGTAAGGGGGAAGGTCAGGGGGAGGAAGGTTGGGTGGATGTCTGGATAAAGAATGATGGATATATGGAGAAGTGGAGGCATGAAGGGATGGAGGAATGGGGGAGTGGAGGAAGGGATGGAGTGGAGGAGGAATGGAGGAATGGATGGATGGATGAATGCATGGATGGATGACTTGAACTATAAATGAATGGATGAATGGATGGGTGGGTAGAAAATGGGTGCAAAAATGAATTGTCTAGGAGATGAAAGGATGGATGGATGGATGGATGGATGGATGGATGGATGGATGGATGGAGTTGGTGGTGGGTTGGATGTTTGGATGGACACAGGCATTCCCATGCCCATCACCATCCCCTCTCTATCGCAGCTGCAGAAGAGCCAGAGGAGGTGCCCCTGCCCTCAGAGGAACCGCAGCATGAGAAACCCCAAACTGAGGCCCCTGCAACTGAGGCCACTCCAGCACGGGCAGTGCTGGAGGAGCTGAGGGTCTCCACCATCACCCCCAGCTCCGTGGGGCTGCAGTGGACTGTCCCCAAGGGCTCCTTTGACTCCTTTATGCTGCAATATCGGGATGCCCAAGGCCAGCCCCAGGCCCTGCCCATCGATGGCGGGTCTCGCTCGGTGGCAGTGCCGGGGCTGTCCCCATCCCATCGGTACCGCTTCCACCTCTATGGGCTGTGGGGCAGTAAAAGGATTGACCGTGTCTCCACCGACGTCGTCACAGGTAAGGCAGAAGGTGGAAGGGAGAGAGAGATCAAGAAATGGAAGCATCAGCAGGTTCCATGCTCATCCCATAAGCACCCACCAATGAGCAGCCATTGACTTGGCGCCATCTGATGAACCATCAGCCCTTCCACAGACCTATTGACTAACACCTTCCATCATCCATCATCCACCTTCATCAGCAGCAACCATCAGTTATCCATCGTCATCCATTGTCTTCATCTACCGTGTATCACCATCATCATCGTCATCATCCATCAATCTTCATGCATCCATCTGTCCTTCCATGCTTCGCTCATCCTCTATCTATCAAGGATGGATTAAGTGATGGATGAATGGAAGATTTTCCATGGGAAATGGGGGTGGGAAGGATAAGGCCTGAAGGGATGTTTAAGAGAGAGCCAGCGAGATGGATGTGGAATTGCCTAGGGGGTTGTGCTGGATGTTGGGCTTGTGATGGGAAGAATGGATGGATGAATGGATAGATTGGTTGGTGGCTGGTAGGATGGACATTTGAAATGAGAGTTGGATGCTCATGGCCATCACCATTTTCCCCCTCCAATGCAGCCAGCAAAGAACCCTTACCCACTGAGGAGCCCCAACAGGAGAATCTGGTAACTGAGTTCCCAGCATCTGAGGCACTCCCAGCACGAGTGGTGCTGGGAGAACTGAGGGTCTCCAGTGTCACACCCAACTCTGTGCAGCTGCAGTGGAGTGTCCCTGAGGGCTCCTTTGAGTCCTTCATGCTGCAGTACCGGGATGCCCGGGGCCAGCCCCAGGCCCTGCCCATCGATGGCGGGTCCCACTCGGTGACGGTGCCGGGGCTGTCCCCGTCTCGCCGGTACCGCTTCCACCTCTATGGGTTGCGGGGCAGGAAGAAGATTGACCACGTCTCCACTGAGGTCCTGACAGGTAAGGGGGAAGGTCAGGGGGAGGAAGGGTGGGTGGATGTTTGGATAAAAAATGATGGATATATGGAGAAATAGGGGGATCAAGGGATGGAGTGATGGAGGAATGGATGAATGCATGGATGGATGGTTGATGGTTGCCAGAATGAATGATGCAGAATATGGAAGTGTGGATGGATGGCTTGGTTGGTAGGTGGCTTGGATGGACGGACCCATCACCATCCTCTCTCCATTGCAGCTGCAGAAGAGCCAGAGGAGGTGCCCCTGCCCTCAGAGGAACCGCAGCATGAGAAACCCCAAACTGAGGCCCCTGCAACTGAGGCCACTCCAGTACGGGCAGTGCTGGAGGAGCTGAGGGTCTCCACCATCACCCCCAGCTCCGTGGGGCTGCAGTGGACTGTCCCCACAGGCTCCTTTGACTCCTTTATGCTGCAATATCGGGATGCCCAAGGCCAGCCCCAGGCCCTGCCCATCGATGGCGGGTCTCGCTCGGTGGCAGTGCCGGGGCTGTCCCCATCCCATCGGTACCGCTTCCACCTCTATGGGCTGCGGGGCAGTAAAAGGATTGACCGTGTCTCCACCGATGTTGTCACAGGTAAGGCAGAAGGTGGAAGGGATGGAAAGATCAAGAAATGGAGGCATCAGCGGGTCCCATGCTCATCACATATGCACCCACCAATGAGCAGCCATTGACTTGGCACCATCTGATGAACCATCAGCCCTTCCACAGACCTATTGACTAACACCTTCCATCATCCATCATCCACCTTCATCAGCAGCAACCATCAATTATCCATCGTCATCCATTGTCTTCATCTACCGTGTATCACCATCATCATCGTCATCATCCATCAATCTTCATGCATCCATCTGTCCTTCCATGCTTCCCTCATCCTCTATCCATCAAGGATGGATTAAGTGATGGATGAATGGAAGATTTTCCATGGGAAATGGGGGTGGGAAGGATAAGGCCTGAAGAGATGTTTAAGAGAGAGCCAGTGAGATGGATGTGGAATTGCCTAGGGGGTTGTGTTGGATGTTGGGTGTGTGATGGGAAGCATGGGTGGATGGATTGGTTGGTGGGTGGTAGGATGGACATTTGAAATGAGAGTTGGATGCTCATGGCCATCACCATTTTCCCCCTCCAATGCAGCCAGCAAAGAACCCTTGCCCTCAGAAGAGCCCCAACAGGAGAAGCTGGTAACTGAGTTCCCAGCATCTGAGGCACTCCCAGCACGAGCGGTGCTGGGAGAACTGAGGGTCTCCAGTGTCACACCCAACTCTGTGCAGCTGCAGTGGAGTGTCCCTGAGGGCTCCTTTGAGTCCTTCATGCTGCAGTACCGGGATGCCCGGGGCCAGCCCCAGGCCCTGCCCATCGATGGCGGGTCCCACTCGGTGACGGTGCCGGGGCTGTCCCCGTCTCGCCAGTACCGCTTCCACCTCTGTGGATTGCAGGGCAGGAAGAAGGTTGACCACGTCTCCACCGAGGTCCTGACAGGTAAGGGGGAAGGTCAGGGGGAGGAAGGGTGGGTGGACGTATGGATAAAACATGATGGATATATGGAGAAATAGGGGGATCAAGGGATGGAGTGATGGAGGAATGGATGAATGCATGGATGGATGAATGCATGGATGGATGGTTGATGGTTGCCAGAATGAATGATGCAGAATATGGAAGTGTGGATGGATGGCTTTGTTGGTAGGTGGTGGATAGATGCTTGGATGGACAGACCCATCACCATCCTCTCTCTATCGCAGCTGCAGAAGAGCCAGAGGAGGTGCCCCTGCCCTCAGAGGAACCGCAGCATGAGAAACCCCAAACTGAGGCCCCTGCAACTGAGGCCACTCCAGCACGGGCAGTGCTGGAGGAGCTGAGGGTCTCCACCATCACCCCCAGCTCCGTGGGGCTGCAGTGGACTGTCCCCAAGGGCTCCTTTGACTCCTTCATGCTGCAATATCAGGATGCCCAAGGCCAGCCCCAGGCCCTGCCCATCGATGGCGGGTCTCGCTCGGTGGCAGTGCCGGGGCTGTCCCCATCCCATCGGTACCGCTTCCATCTCTATGGGCTGCGGGGCAGTAAAAGGATTGACCGTGTCTCCACTGATGTCATCACAGGTAAGGCAGAAGGTGGAAGGGAGAGAGAGATCAAGAAATGGAGGCATCAGCAGGTCCCGTGCTCATCCCATATGCACCCACCAATGAGCAGCCATTGACTTGGCACCATCTGATGAACCATCAGCCCTTCCACGGACTTATTGACTAACACCTTCCATCATCCATCATCCACCTTCATCAGCAGCAACCATCAATTATCCATCGTCATCCATTGTCTTCATCTACCATGTATCACCATCATCATCATCATCATCATCCATCAATCTTCATGCATCCATCTGTCCTTCCATGCTTCCCTCATCCTCTATCCATCAAGGATGGATTAATTGATGGATGAATGGAAGATTTTCCATGGGAAATGGGGGTGGGAAGGATAAGGCCTGAAGGGATGTTTAAGAGAGAGCCAGCGAGATGGATGTGGAATTGCCTAGGGGGTTGTTTTGGATGTTGGGTGTGTGATGGGAAGAATGGATGGATGGATGGATGGATGGATGGATGGATGGATGGAGACATGGATGGATGGATGGATGGATAGATTGGTTGGTGGGTGGTAGGATGGACATTTGGAGGGACAGTTAGAAGCCCACGGCCATCACCATTCCCCCTCCAATGCAGCCAGCAAAGAACCCTTGCCCTCAGAAGATCCCCAAAAGGAGAGTCTGGTAACTGAGTTCCCAGCATCTGAGGCACTCCCAGCACGAGTGGTGCTGGGAGAACTGAGGGTCTCCAGTGTCACACCCAACTCTGTGCAGCTGCAGTGGAGTGTCCCTGAGGGCTCCTTTGAGTCCTTCATGCTGCAGTACCGGGATGCCCGGGGCCAGCCCCAGGCCCTGCCCATCGATGGTGGGTCCCACTCAGTGACGGTGCCGGGGCTGTCCCCGTCTCGCCGGTACCGCTTCCACCTCTATGGGTTGCGGGGCAGGAAAAAGATTGACCACGTCTCCACTGAGGTCCTGACAGGTAAGGGGGAAGGTCAGGGGGAGGAAGGGTGGGTGGATGTCTGGATAAAGAATGATGGATATATGGAGAGGTGGAGGCATGAAGGGATGGAGGAATGGGGGACTGGAGGAAGGGATGGAGTGGAGGAGGAATGGAGGAATGGATGGATGGATGAATGCATGGATGGATGACTTGAACTATAAATGAATGGATGAATGGATGGGTGGGTAGAAAATGGGTGCAAAAATGAATTGTCTAGGAGATGAAAGGATGGATGGATGGATGGATGGATGGATGGATGGATGGATGGATGGAGTTGGTGGTGGGTTGGATGTTTGGATGGACACAGGCATTCCCATGCCCATCACCATCCCCTCTCTATCGCAGCTGCAGAAGAGCCAGAGGAGGTGCCCCTGCCCTCAGAGGAACCGCAGCATGAGAAACCCCAAACTGAGGCCCCTGCAACTGAGGCCACTCCAGCACGGGCAGTGCTGGAGGAGCTGAGGGTCTCCACCATCACCCCCAGCTCCGTGGGGCTGCAGTGGACTGTCCCCAAGGGCTCCTTTGACTCCTTTATGCTGCAATATCGGGATGCCCAAGGCCAGCCCCAGGCCCTGCCCATCGATGGCGGGTCTCGCTCGGTGACGGTGCCAGGGCTGTCCCCATCCCATCGGTACCGCTTCCACCTCTATGGGCTGCGGGGCAGTAAAAGGATTGACCGTGTCTCCACCGACGTCATCACAGGTAAGGCAGAAGGTGGAAGGGAGAGAGAGATCAAGAAATGGAGGCATCAGCAGGTTCCATGCTCATCCCATATGCACCCACCAATGAGCAGCCATTGACTTGGCACCATCTGATGAACCATCAGCCCTTCCACGGACCTATTGACTGACACCTTCCATCATCCATCATCCACCTTCATCAGCAGCAACCATCAATTATCCATCGTCATCCATTGTCTTCATCTACCGTGTATCACCATCATCGTCATCATCATCCATCAATCTTCATGCATCCATCTATCCTTCCATGCTTCCCTCATCCTCTATCCATCAAGGATGGATTAAGTGATGGATGAATGGAAGATTTTCCATGGGAAATGGGGGTGGGAAGGATAAGGCCTGAAGGGATGTTTAAGAGAGAGCCAGCGAGATGGATGTGGGATTGCCTAGGGGGTTGTTTTGGATTTTGGGTGTGTGATGGATGGATGGATGGATGGATGGATGGATGGATTGGTTGGTGGGTGGTAGGATGGACATTTGAAATGAGAGTTGGATGCTCATGGCCATCACCATTCCCCCTCCAATGCAGCCAGCAAAGAACCCTTACCCACTGAGGAGCCCCAACAGGAGAATCTGGTAACTGAGTTCCCAGCATCTGAGGCACTCCCAGCACGAGCGGTGCTGGGAGAACTGAGGGTCTCCAGTGTCACACCCAACTCTGTGCAGCTGCAGTGGAGTGTCCCTGAGGGCTCCTTTGAGTCCTTCATGCTGCAGTACCGGGATGCCCGGGGCCAGCCCCAGGCCCTGCCCATCGATGGCGGGTCCCACTCGGTGACGGTGCCGGGGCTGTCCCCGTCTCGCCGGTACCGCTTCCACCTCTATGGGTTGCGGGGCAGGAAGAAGATTGACCACGTCTCCACTGAGGTCCTGACAGGTAAGGGGGAAGGTCAGGGGGAGGAAGGGTGGGTGGATGTTTGGATAAAAAATGATGGATCTATGGAGAAATAGGGGGATCAAGGGATGGAGTGATGGAGGAATGGATGAATGCATGGATAGATGAATGCATGGATGGATGGATGATGGTTGCCAGAATGAATGATGCAGAATATGGAAGTGTGGATGGATGGCTTTGTTGGTAGGTGGTGGATGGATGCTTGGATGGACGGACCCATCACCATCCTCTCTCCATTGCAGCTGCAGAAGAGCCAGAGGAGGTGCCCCTGCCCTCAGAGGAACCGCAGCATGAGAAACCCCAAACTGAGGCCCCTGCAACTGAGGCCACTCCAGCACGGGCAGTGCTGGAGGAGCTGAGGGTCTCCACCATCACCCCCAGCTCCGTGGGGCTGCAGTGGACTGTCCCCAAGGGCTCCTTTGACTCCTTTATGCTGCAATATCGGGATGCCCAAGGCCAGCCCCAGGCCCTGCCCATCGATGGCGGGTCTCGCTCGGTGGCAGTGCCGGGGCTGTCCCCATCCCATCGGTACCGCTTCCACCTCTATGGGCTGCGGGGCAGTAAAAGGATTGACCGTGTCTCCACCGATGTCGTCACAGGTAAGGCAGAAGGTGGAAGGGATGGAAAGATCAAGAATTGGAAGCATCAGCAGGTTCCATGCCCATCCCATATGCACCCACCAATGAGCAGCCATTGACTTGGCACCATCTGATGAACCATCAGCCCTTCCACAGACCTATTGACTAACACCTTCCATCATCCATCATCTACCATCAGCAGCAGCAACCATCAGTTATCCATCGTCATCCATTGTCTTCATCTACCGTATATCACCATCATCATCATCCATCAATCTTCATGCATCCATCTATCCTTCCATGCTTCCCTCATCCTCTATCCATCAAGGATGGATTAAGTGATGGATGAGTGCAAGATTTTCCATGGGAAATGGGGGTGGGAAGGTTAAGGCCTGAAGGGATGTTTAAGAGAGAGCCAGTGAGATGGATGTGGAATTGCCTAGGGGGTTGTGTTGGATGTTGGGCTTGTGATGGGAAGAATGGATGGATGGATGGATGGATGGATGGATGGATGGATGGATGGATGGATGGATGGATTGGTTGCTGGGTGGTGGGATGGATATTTGGAGTGAGAGTTGGATGCTCATGGCCATCACCATTTTCCCCCTCCAATGCAGCCAGCAAAGAACCCTTGCCCTCAGAAGAGCCCCAACAGGAGAAGCTGGTAACTGAGTTCCCAACATCTGAGGCACTCCCAGCACGAGCAGTGCTGGGAGAACTGAGGGTCTCCAGTGTCACACCCAACTCTGTGCAGCTGCAGTGGAGTGTCCCTGAGGGCTCCTTTGAGTCCTTCATGCTGCAGTACCGGGATGCCCAGGGCCAGCCCCAGGCCCTGCCCATCGATGGCGGGTCCCACTCGGTGACGGTGCCGGGGCTGTCCCCGTCTCGCCAGTACCGCTTCCACCTCTATGGGTTGCGGGGCAGGAAAAAGATTGACCACATCTCCACCGAGGTCCTGACAGGTAAGGGGGAAAGGTCAGGGGGAGGAAGGTTGGGTGGATGTCTGGATAAAGAATGATGGATATATGGAGAGGTGGAGGCATCAAGGGATGGAGGAAATGGGGACTGGAGGAAGGGATGGAGGAAATGGAGAGTGGAGGAAGGGATGGAGTGGAGGAGGAATGGATGAATGGATGGATGGATGGATGAATGGATGGATGGATGACTTGAACTATAAATGAATGGATGAATGGATGGGTGGGTAGAAAATGGGTGCAAAAATGAATTGTCTAGGAGATGAAAGGACGGATGGATGGATGGATGGGTGCAGTTGGTGGTGGGTTGGATGTTTGGATGGACACAGGCATTCCCATGCCCATCACCATCCCCTCTCCATTGCAGCTGCAGAAGAGCCAGAGGAGGTGCCCCTGCCCTCAGAGGAACCGCAGCATGAGAAACCCCAAACTGAGGCCCCTGCAACTGAGGCCACTCCAGCACGGGCAGTGCTGGAGGAGCTGAGGGTCTCCACCATCACCCCCAGCTCCGTGGGGCTGCAGTGGACTGTCCCCAAGGGCTCCTTTGACTCCTTTATGCTGCAATATCGGGATGCCCAAGGCCAGCCCCAGGCCCTGCCCATCGATGGCGGGTCTCGCTCGGTGACAGTGCCGGGGCTGTCCCCATCCCATCGGTACCGCTTCCACCTCTATGGGCTGCGGGGCAGTAAAAGGATTGACCGTGTCTCCACCGACGTCATCACAGGTAAGGAGAAATCTTAGAGGGGAGAAGGGTTGAAGACATGGTTGTAGAAGGGGAGAGATTGACATGGGGCTGGATGGAGAGATGGATGATGGATGCATTCACGTAGGGTTTTGTGGCGTCATGGGTAGAAGGACCAACAAATCAACATGAAGATTATTGGAAGCCTGGAGAACTGGATCATGGTGTGATGAATGGAGGGTTGGGTGCATGGCTGGCTGGCTGGCTGGCTGGCAACTGAACAAACACACTGATGAATGGGTGGGTGGTTGAAGAAATCTGGATGGATGGACTGTGAGATTTCACTATGAACACTGGGTTTGAGAGAGATGGATGCATGGATGGATACATGGCTGATGGGGGTTGTTGGTCAATAGGCAGGCAGGAAGTATCAATCATTGAGCAGATGTTTTCTGGGATTTGTGACTGCTCACAATGGTGGATGGTGATGTGAAGGGGAAGGAGAGATGGGTGGAATTGGGCAGGGAAACTGGAGACAGCTTGGAGGTGGAAACATGGCTGGGACCATGAGAGGGTAGAGGGATGGATGGATGGATGGATGGATGGATGGATGGATGGATGGAGGGTTCCTGCTGTCCAGATGCCTGTCTTAATAGACAGAAGATTGTCCATGGGAAATGGGGGCTGGGAGGTGTGGAGGTAATGGGGGAATGTGGAGGGAAAGAGACAGATGAATATGGTGTTGGGTGGAGGGTTGGGTTGGTTGTTGGGTGGGTGGTGGGATGGATGGGTGATGGATGGATGGCAGTGATGGACAGTGGGTAGGGGGATGGTTGGGTAGGTGATGGATGGGTGTATGGATGAACACATGGACAGCCACACGCATTACTGTCCCCTGTGCATTGCAGCCACAGACAAGCCAGAGGAGCCACCCTTGCCCTCAGAGGATCCCAAAACTGAAACCCTGCCAACTGAGGACAATCAACCTGAGCACCCCCATTCTGAGGTCCCCCCAGCACGGGCAGTGCTGGGAGAGCTGAGGGTCTCCAGTGTCACACCCAACTCTGTGCAGCTACAGTGGAGTGTCCCTGAGAGCCCCTTTGAGTCCTTCATGCTGCAGTACTGGGATGCCCAAGGCCAGCCCCAGGCCCTGCCCATCGATGGCAGGTCCCGCTCAGTGACAGTGCTGGGGCTGTCCCCATCCCATCGGTATCGCTTCCACCTCTACGGGTTGCAGGGTGGAAAAAGGATTGACCACATGTCCACCGATGTTGCCACAGGTGAAGGGGGGCTCAGACCCCATCCGCACCTGTGGTGCTTCCGAGCCCTTAGATGGCCCTTCAAGCTTGGGGAGTCTGGGAAGTGTTTACGGGGCTTGAGATGGGGGTGGGACTGTGGAGGCCAGAGGGATGGAGAGTAGAGGGATGTGTGGACCCATGGATGGATGATGGTTGATGATGGATGATAGATGATGGTGCGTTCTTGGTGGATAGGTTGGTGGAAGGATCAATGGCTGAACAGATGCTCCATCCATCCATCCATCCATCCATCCATCCATCCATCCATCCATCCATTTATTTTTTCTCTCAGACATTCCTCTGTCCATCCATTCATCACCCTTTCAAGTGTTCAACCATCACCCAAAGCAACCATCTCCTTCCGGTCCCTATTTGGACATCCCTCCCTCCCTTTCCCTCCCTTTCCCTCCCTTTCCCTCCCTTTCCCTCCCTTTCCCTCCCTTTCCCTCCCTTTCCCTCCCTTTCCCTCCCTTTCCCTCCCTTTCCCTCCCTTTCCCTCCCTTTCCCTCCCTTTCCCTCCCTTTCCCTCCCTTTCCCTCCCTTTCCCTCCCTTTCCCTCCCTTCCTCCCTCCCTTCCTTCCTCCCTTCCTCCCTTCCCCCATCCCTGTCCTTCTCATTCCCTGCATCCACACACCCTATCTACATCCCACCTTTGGTCCTCCCTCCATCTCAGCTCCATCCATACATCCCCACATTTCCCTGCATGATTGCACCAATTGCTCCTTCCCACCATCCCATTCCAACCTGCTATTGAGTAAACACTGACACTGGCATCATCAAATCAACCACTGACCTTTGTAATGACATAGTGACTCTGTCATCCTCCATCATCATCATCATCCATCATGGCTCCGCCATCCATCTGACATCCATCATCCATCTGACATCCATCATCCATCTCTCCTCCCTCCCACACTCCCACCCATCCTCCACCCCAGAGGTGGGGAATTGGAAGCAGCTCAGGGTTGGAGTGATGGAAATGGGTGATGGATGATGAGGATGGAGGGGTGATGGATCAGTGGATGGGAGCTCCTGGGTGGCTTGGATGGATTGATGATGAATGCACAGGTGGCCAGATGGACACATGTGTGGTTAAGCCTGTGGCTGGTTTGTGCCCTGGGTAAGGGTGGGGGGGTTGGGGTGGGGGTTGGGAGGTAAGGGCAGTTAAGGGGGATGGAGGAACATATTTAAGGACTGACTGAAGGAAAAAGGATGGGTGAAGGATGGAAGAATAATGGATGGAGGATGGGTGGATGAGATTATGATGATGACAGGTGTTGGGGCAGGTGGTTTGACAGATCCAATCAATGGTCTGATTACTGAATGATGCAATGGAGGGAGAAGCTAAAGAATCAGTTGTGGGAAAAGCCACATTGAAAGCCATGTGGTTGGACTGGATGGGTGGATGATGGATGCTGGAATGAATGGTCCAGGAGATGAAAGTGTGGATGGATGGAGTGATGGATGGATGGTGTGATGGATGGTGTGATGGATGGTTCAATGGACACGTGGATTCTCACACCCATCATCATCCCCTCTCCATCACAGATGCAGCAGTGCCAGAGGAGCTGCCCTTACCGTCAGAGGAGCCCCAACCTGAAGACCACAAACCTGAGCAGCCGCAAACTGAGCATCCCCAAACCGGGGCTGACCTGGAACAGGTGGCGCTGGGGGAGCTGAGAATCTCCAGTGTTACACCCAACTCTGTGCAGCTGCAGTGGAGTGTCCCTAAGGGCTCCTTCGACTCCTTCACGCTGCAGTACCGGGATGCCCAAGGCCAGCCCCAGGCCCTGGCTGTTGATGGTGGGTCTCGCTCAGTGACGGTGCCAGGGCTGGCCCCATCACACCGGTACCGCTTCCACCTCTATGGGCTGCAGGACAGGAAGAGGACTGATCGCGTCTCCATCGATGTTGTCACAGGTGAGGAGGAAGTTCAGTGGGTGTAAGGGTTGGGGAGATGGAAGTAGGGATAGAGAGACTGATGGAAAGATGGAGTAAAAGGTGGATTATGTATGGATGCCTGGAGGGTTGGATGGACTCACGAGCAGAAGGATGGATATGAACATCCTTGGATGCCTGAAGAAATGGATAGTGAAAGGATGGACGGAGGGCTGGGTACATGGGTGATAAATGATGGGGGTTATTTGTCAATAGGCAGGCAGGAAGTATCAATCATTGGATGTTTTCTGGGATTTGTGACTGCTCAATGGTGGATGGTGATGTGGAGGGGAAGGAGAGATGGGTGGAATTGGGCAGGGAAACTGGAGACAGCTTGGAGGTGGAGACATGGCTGGGACCATGGGAGGGTAGAGTGATGAAGGGATGGATGGATGGATGGATGGATGGATGGATGGATGGATGGATGGATGATGGTAGATATTGGATAAATCAAGATGATGGATAACGTTGATTGTGACGATGATGAAGATGGTGGATGATGGCAGATGCTGGTCAGTAAGTCCATGGAAGAGTCACTGGTTGATTGGATGGGGCTGGGGTCAATGGGTGCTCAGTGACAGGTGAGGAGGGAATAGTGAGAAGGGACTGGGAGGAAATGATGCATGATGGATAATGGATAGTTGGGTGGATGATGGATGGACATATGGATGGACAAACCGATGCCCATACCCGTCATTGTCCCTTCTCTGTCGTTGCTGCAGCTGACCCAGAGGATCTGCCCTCACCCTCAGTGGACTCCACAACTGAGGCCTCCACAACTGAGGATCACCAAATTGCACATCCCCAAGCCAAGGGCCCCCCATCTGAGGCCCCGTCAGCACAGGCAGTGCTGGGAGAGCTGAAGGTCTCCAGTGTCACACCCAACTCTGTGCAGCTGCAGTGGAGTGTCCCTGAGGGCCGCTTTGAGTCCTTCATGCTGCAGTACCGGGATGCCCGGGGCCAGCCCCAGGCCCTGCCCATCGATGGAGAGTCCCACTCAGTGATGGTGCCGGGGCTGTCCCCGTCTCGCCGGTACCGCTTCCACCTCTATGGGTTGCGGGGCAGGAAGAAGATCGACCGTGTCTCCACTGACATTGTCACAGCTGACAGGGAAGGTCAGAGGGTTGAGGGTGGATGGATGGATGGATGGGTAGATGAAAATGGATGGATGGATGGGTGGATGGATGGATGGATGTTTGGATGCCCATGCCCATCACCATCTGCTCTCCACTGCAGCTGCAGCAGTGCCAGAGGAGCTGCCTCTGCCATCAGAGGAACCCCAAGATGAGGAACACCAAACTGAGGCCCCCCCATCTGCAACCCCCCCGGCGTGGGCAGTGCTGGAGGAGCTGAGAGTCTCCAGCATCACCCCTGACTCTGTGGGACTGCAGTGGAGCGTCCCTGAGGGCCCTTTTGACTCCTTCATGCTGCAGTACTGGGATGCCCAGGGCCAGCCCCAGGCCCTGCCCATTGATGGTGGGTCCCGCTCAGTGACAGTGCCAGGGCTGTCCCCATCTCACCAGTACCGCTTCCACCTCTATGGGCTGCGGGGCAGGAAGAAGGTCTACCATACCTCCACTGAAGCTGTTACAGGTGAGGGGGATGGTCAGAGGAACAGATGAACATTCATGGTATGAATAGATTGAGGGATCATGACCATCTCATCTCTACCTGCCATCGATTACCCACAGATCCCAGTACCATCCAATCAATCATCAATGCTTCTACCAACCTATTGACCAGCACCTGCCATCCTCCACTATCATTGTCATCATCCTCTTTATCTGTCATCCATCATCATCACCATCATTATTATCATCTTCCATCATGAAGAACTGAATGGTTGAATGGATTCTGGATTGCACTGTGAGTGGATTTCTTCCCAGGTTGATGGAAGAAGGTGGAGAGGTGAATGAGTGGTTGGATGGAATTTGGGGAAATAGAAATGGATGGTGCATTCCTTGTAGCAGGTTGGATGTCCTGAAGGATGGAATATTGTCCATGGAAAATGGGGGGTGGGAGAGGTGAAGGCTTAAGTGGATGTAGAGAGAAAGAGTCGGAGAGATGACTGTGGGATTGGTTGGGGCATTGGGTTGCATGTTGGGTGGGTGGTGAGATGGATGGAGACATAGATAGATGAGTGGATGGATGGATGGATGGATGGATGGATGGATGGAAGGATGGATGATGAATGATTGCTCATTTTGTGGATGATGAATGCACATTTGGATGGACATGTGGATGCCCATCACTCTTCATTGCAGCTGCAGCCAACTTGGATGAGCCAGCCATACCTTCAGAGGAGCTCCAACCTGAGGACCCCCAACCTAAAGATCCCCCAGTTGAGTCCCCCTCAACTGACACTCCCTTGGCACGGGCAGTGTTGCGGGAGCTGAGAATCTCCAGTGTCACGCCCAGCTCTGTGGGGCTGCAGTGGACTGTCCCCAAGGGCTCCTTCGACTCCTTTATGCTGCAATATCGGGATGCCCAGGGCCAGCCCCAGGCCCTGCCCATCGATGGTGGGTCCCGCTCAGTGACGGTGCCGGGGCTGTCCCCATCCCATCGGTACCGCTTCCACCTCTATGGGCTGCGTGGAGGCAAAAGGATTGACCACGTCTCCACTGACACCATCACAGGTGTGGGGGAAGGTCAGAGGGGTGAGGGTAGGTGAATGAAGGGATGAAGGATGATGGATGGAGGGATCAAGTGGTGGAGGAACATGTGGGTGAAGGAAGGTATAGAGAGGTACAGGAGTGAGTGGATGGAGGATGGATCAATTGACGAATGGATGATGCATGGAGGGCTCCTGAACTGTTTGGTTGGTTGGTCAGTGGATGGTGGAGGGCTAGATGGATGGATGGATGGATGGAGGCTCTGGAGTGGTAGGGAGGGAGGGATGATGCATGGATGGTGACGTATGATGGATTGATGGATAAGGAGCTCCTGGGTGGGATGGAAGGATGGATGATGGATGGACATGTGGCTGGACAGGTACATGTGTGGCTGAGCCCATGGCTGGTTTGTTCCTTGGGTGAGGGAGGAGATGAGTGTAGGGATGTGGGAGTGAGGGGGTAGATGGAGGTTTGGTTTCAAGGACTTTAGTGAAAGGAAGAAGGATGGATGAATGGATGGATGGTGAATGGATGACGGATAATGAGTAGATGATGAATGGATGAAGATGGATGATGGATGAATAATGGATGGATGAAGATGGATGATGCAAGATGTGTGTTGGGGCAGTTGGTGGTTTGGTGGATCAGGTTAGTGGTTGGGTGGTTGGATGATCCAATGGAGGGAGAGTTTAAAGAACCCATTGAAGGAAAAGTTGCATGGGAGAAATGTGATTGGATGGATGGATGGATGGACATTTGGATAGACACATGGATTCTCACACCTGTCATCATTCCCTCTCCATTGCAGCCACAGCCAAGCCAGAGGAGCTGCCCCTGCCCTCAGAGGAGCCCCAACCTGACGACCCCAAAGCAAAAGACCCCCAAACTGAGGTCCCCGCATCTGAGGCACGGGCGGTGCTGGGAGAGCTGAGGGTCTCCAGTGTCACACCCAACTCTGTGCAGCTGCAGTGGAGTGTCCCTGAGGGCTCCTTTGAGTCCTTCATGCTGCAGTACCGGGATGCCCGGGGCCAGCCCCAGGCCCTGCCCATCGATGGCGGGTCCCACTCGGTGATGGTGCCGGGGCTGTCCCCATCCCATCGGTACCGCTTCCACCTCTACGGGCTGCAGAGTGGGAAGAGGATTGACCGTGTCTCCACTGAAGCCATCACTGGTGAGGGGCTGCAGGGATTCCCCCAGGACCACTCAGGGAACAGAGCTGGAGTGGGGACAGGGCTGGGAGTGGGGCCCAGGGGGAGCTAGGAAGAACTGGGGAACTGGGCTGTACTGGGGGAGCCAGAGAAATGGGGGGGAACTAGGAAGCTCAGGGGGCCGGGGGCACTGAAGACTGGGGAATTCAGGGGAAAGTGGGAGCTGGAGGCAACCATGGATTGGAGGGGACTGGAGATTAGGAAGAGTGCAACACCTGGAGTGACTGATCAGCTGAGGACTGGGAGGAACTGGGAACAAGTAGGGGGACTGGCTAGAACTGGGGTAATGGGGGTCTGGGGTAATCTGGGGCCTGGGTGAAACAGGGCAGAACTGGGGAATGGGGGGAACTGGGGCGAACTGCGGCTGGGGTGGAGCTGAGGACTGGCAAAGACTCGGGGAAACTGGGCACTGGAGAGAATTTGAGGGGTACTCGGGATAGCTGTGGGGATCTGTGAACTGGGAAGGACTGGGGACTTGGGGGAACTGGAGGAACATGGGGATTAGTGATTGGGATGACTGGGGGCAGTTTGGGAGCTGGGGGGATTGGGACAGCTCAGTGGGGACTAGGGAGAACAGTGGGGACCTGGGACTAGAGGGGGAGTGGGAGCAACTGGGGGCTGAGGGTAATGGGGAGAAATGGGGGAAACTGGGAGCTGGGGGTAGCCAGAGGACTGCGGAACTGGAGATAAGGGGCAATGTAGCACTGAGAGCAACTGTCAGGAGAACTGGGGACTCAGGGAACTGGTGGAACTGGGGACAACTTGGGACAACTAAGGGGTGTGGGGAACTGGGGGAAACAGAAGACTGGGGTGAACTGAGGGCAACTGGGGACTCAGAGGCCTGGGGGGCAACTGGGAGGGGACTGTGAGGCACTGGGGGAACTGGGTCTGGGAGGAGCTGAAGGGACAGGGGGAAACAGATCTGGGGGAGATTGAGAACTGGGAATGGGGGTGATGGGGGGAAATTGGAGAATGGAGGGAAACTGGGTCCGGGGGGTGGGATTGGGGACTAGGGTGGAGCTAGGGACTGGCGAGAACTGGGGGAAACTGGGGGGATCTGGGGATTGGGAGGGACTGGAGGAAGCAGGTCTGGCAGGCATTGGGGGAAACGGGGAACTGAAGGGGACTGGGGGGACAGAGTCTTAGGAATCTGGGGAAAACGGGGGGGAGCTGGGACATCTCCATTGGGCACAATGTGTGGGCGGGGCCGAGGGGCCCGCGGGAGGGTTTGGGGTGGCAGTGGGCAGGGGGTTGGGGTGGCAGCAGTGGCTTTTGGGGTATCAGTGGGGGATTTTGGGGTGTCAGCTGGGCCGCTTGGGGTGTCAGCAGTGTGTCCTTTCCCAGGCGCCCCAGGGACCCTCTGGGTGGGCTCTGTGTGGCCCCGCAGTGCCTGGCTGCACTGGGACCCCCCACACGCCCCCCCTGATGGCTATGAGCTGGAGTACGGTCCGCCCGGGGGGCCCCAGCAGGTAACAGCCTCCCAAAGGAGCCTAAAAACCCGGGGAACACTCGGGGTGTCCCCCCAGTATCTCCTTGGGGGATCCCAGTACCTCCCTGGGAACCCCAATACTCCCTCAGGTATCCCAGTAACACCCCTGGGGACCCCAATAACACCTCAGGGTATCCCATTACCCTCCTTTGGGCACCCCAATACACTTCCGGGGGACCCCAGTAATGCTTTTGGGCACATCAATGCCTCCCCGGGGACTCCACTATCCCTCTGGGGTACCCCAATATCCCTCGTGTCCCCAGACCCTGTGGCTGCCTCCCGAGGCTACGTCACAGCAGCTGTGGGGGCTAGAGCCAGCGGGACGCTATGGGGTGCGCCTGTGGGGCCGAGGGGGAGACCCCCAAACCGCCCCCCTCGAGGCCACGTTCGACACTCGTGAGTGGGGGGAGCTGGGGGGGCTGGGGAGGGATCATTGGGGGGGTGCACCTGGAACCCCGGGTCCTTGTGTGGGGGGTGGGGTTATTGGCAGGGGAAGGTGAGTCCCTTGGAGGGAGGCCTGGAGCTTTGAGGGACACCTGGACCCCCGGGTGCTTTTGGGGGGAACGGGTGGTTCCGTGGGAGGGGCACACCCGGGGGCAGGGTTGGGTTATGTGGGAGGGGCACCCAAGCGCCTGAGTCCTTTTGGAGGAGGGGGGGTTATTTGGGGGGGTACACAACCGGACACTTTTTGGATATTGGTGTCCTGGAGTGAGGGGGCACCTGGATATCTGGGTCCTTTGAGGGGGTTACCTGGGGGGGGGCCCGGGTCCTTTGGGTGGGGGGTTGGGTTGATGGGCAGGGGTGGGTCCTTGAGAGAGGCACGCGGTTACCTGAGTCCGTTTGCGGGGGCTGGGTCCTTGGGGAAGGGGATGTCATTTGGGGGGGGGGGCTGGGACACGGACATCTGGGTCACTGAGGAGGGGGAAACTCATTGTGGGGACTCAGGGGCTCACCTGTACTCCTGGGTTCTCTTTTGGGGGGAACTGTGTCCTTTGGGGGGACAGCTGGACCCCTGGATCATCTGGGGGCAACTGAGATCCTGGGGGGTGGCACCAAGACACCTGAGTTTCGAAGGGAGGCATTGGAGGGTGCCTGTGTCCTTTTGTGAGGGTTGGGTCCTTTGTGGGGGGTGAACACTGGGGATGCGGGCTGGGTCCTGGCGGGGCGGTTACTGGGTGGGGAACACCCGACCCCTGGGTGCTTTTGCGGGGGGGCTGAGTCTTTGGGTGGGGCACCCGGCCCCCTGGGTCCCTGGATAGGGGTGGGGCTGTTACTGAGTCGGGGGTTCTGGGTCCTTTCGGGGAGGGGGCACCGGCACCCCTGAATCCCCAGAAGCCTCTGCAGTGTCTGAGGGGTCCCCCCGTGCCCCCCCAGCCCCCCTCCCGCACCCGCACCCCCGGGACTGCACCGAGGAGCAGCTGAACGGGCCGGGCCCCTCGCGGGAGACCCTCATCTTCCTCCGCGGGGACCCGGCCCGGCCCCTCAGGGTCTTCTGTGACATGGAGACGGACGGCGGCGGCTGGCTGGTGGGACTGGGAGCACCGGGGGCTCTAGGGGGAGGAGCTTCTACAGGGAGTTATAGGAGGCTATAGGGAGTTCTGGGGGGGAAATGAGGGGCTTTGGGGGCAATAGGGGGTCCTGCAGGAGAACCGGGGGTGTTGGGGGGCATTGGGAAGGTTGAGGGGTGATGGGGAGGTACTGGGAGGGGCTGGGGGCCTTCTGTAGGGTTTATGGGAGGGAAATGGGGGTATGGGGGCGTCAGGGGCGTTTTGGGGTGCCCCTGACTTCCCCTCAGGTGTTCCAGCGCCGCCAGGACGGAGGAACCGACTTTTGGCGGGGGTGGGAGTCGTATGCCCGCGGCTTCGGCAACGTCAGCGGCGAGTTCTGGCTCGGTGAGGGAGGGCCTGGGGAACCCTGGGTGGTTGGGGGGACACTGGGGCTCAAGGGACATCCATAAAAATTCGAGGGGACGTGGGGCCAGCGGAGGCACTCCGAGGGTTTTGGGGGGTGGAGAGAACTTTGAGAAGAGCCAGCTCCTGGGGGGAGCACTAGGGGGACTCGGTGGGTCCCCAGAACATGGGGGCTCCCCAGGAATCCGAGGGGGGGACTCGTAGGACCCCGGGGAGGTCCAGGCAGTTGGGAAGCAGGTTTTGGAGTGCAGGGAACGAGGCACTGACTCAGGAATCCGGGGGGGGTTCGCCCAGGGGTCTGGAAAGACTCGGGGGGAGGTCATTCAGGGGGGTCCCAGGAGGTTCTGGGGCCCAAAAGGTCCTGGAAGGACTTGGAGAGTCTCCAGGAGTTTCGGGAGGGAAGGGGCGTCCAGGAGCTCCGGGGGGGGGGGGGCTCGAGGGGTCCGGGGGGCGCTTGAGGGGTCCCCAAGTGTTCTGGGGGTGCCGGACGATTTTGGGGCGCAGGGAACGAGGCGCTGCATGAGCTGACGGCCGCGGGCCCCACGGAGCTGCGCGTTGACCTGCGCACCGCCCGCGACTCCGCCTTCGCGCTCTATCGCGACTTCGCTGTCGGCGGCGCCGAGGAGCGATATCGGCTCAGAGTGGGGGCGTTCAGCGGCACCGCCGGTGCGCGGGGCGGGGCTCGGGGGTCCCTGGGACGTTGGGGGGGGTCTGTGGGTCCTGGTGGGATTTTGGATCCCTGGGGGTTTTGGGGCCCACTGGCTGGCAGGGGTCTGTGGAGTCCCTGGCGGATCTGGGGGTCCCTGGTGGGGGTCTCTGGGGTGTTTTGGAGTCCCTGGGGGTCTCGGGGCTTCTGGTGGGTTTTGGTGGTTCCTGGTGGGTTTGGGGGTCCCTGAGGGCGCTGACAGCGTCCCCCGCAGGGGACGCCCTCTCCTACCACTCGGGCAGCCCCTTCTCGACAAGGGACCGGGACTCTCGGGACCCTCGGGACCGCCGCGACCCCTTGGGGCGCCCCCGGCCACCCCCCTGCGCCGTGGCCTACGGGGGCGCCTGGTGGTACCGCAACTGCCACTACGCCAACCTGAACGGGCGCTACGGGACCCCCCGAGACCACCAGGTACCGGGGGAGGGGGTGCCATGGAGTAGGGGATTGGGGGTATGGAGGGTCTGGGGGGCCTTTGCAAGGTGCTATTGGGCGTTTTTAGGGGGCTGTAGGAGTCTTGGGGGGCTATGGGAGTGGATAGGGAGGTCTAGGGGGCCTTTGGGGGGGCAGGGGATATATGAGGGCACCTGTGGGGGTTCTATGGAGGTCTCTAAGGGTCCATAGGTGCCTGTGGGGGTCTATGGGAGTCTGTAGGGTTTCATAAGGCTCTGTGGGATACAGGGTCCGTGGGGATCTATATGGTCTCTGGGGGGTCTATGGAGATCTGTGAGGGTTCATGAGTGCCCATAGGAGTCTATGAAGGTCTGTGGGGTTCTATAGGGTCTGTAGGGTCTATAGGGATGCATAGGGTTTGTAGAGGTCTGTGTGGGTCTGTGGGGCCTTACCGGAGTCTCTGGAAGTCTACAGGGGTCCTGACCCCCCTCCCCACAGGGCATCCACTGGTTCCCTTGGAAAGGCTTTGACGTCTCCATCCCCTTCACCGAGATGAAGCTGCGGCCACAGCGTGGTTGAGGGGGTCCCCTGAGTGCTAGGGGGTCCCAGGGTCTAGGGGGGGCCCCTGGGTGCTGGGGGGTCCCAGGGTCTGGGGGGCTCTCTGGGTGCTGGGGGGTCCCAGATGGGACCTGGGGAGGCTCAAAGGTGAAACTTTTTTATTGGGGGGTAATAAAAGCTGATGGTGACTCCCCTGTCCTGTGGTGAACTGGGGTGGGAGAGAGAAGGGAGTCAGGCCAAGGTCATTCCAGGGTCAAGGTCATTCCCAGGGCGACTAGGGGCAGGGCAGCTCCAAACGGTCCTTGTGGTTCTGGTCCCAGTGTCCACTGAAGTGCTGGACCTGATCTCCCCACTGGCCCTGGAGATGGCGAGATGTCCCAGCCTGGGCAACATGAACTTGTGGGCAAGGATGGGGTGGGGTGGCTCATCCAGGGAAGCCAAAAATAGAGGTCATTGAGTCAGGCAAAGCAAGTCCCTGGAACTGGAGCACCCTGGGTGACCTCCCAAGACTCAGAGGTGGATTCGGATCGTGGTCATGCCATGCTCGTCTCCTGGTCATGGTCATGTTGTGGTCATCTCATTGTCACAGGCATCTCATGGTTGTGTCGTAGTCATCTCATGTCACGATCCCATGGTCATCTTCTTATCACTATCATGTCACACTCATTTAATGGTCATGGTCATCTCAAGGTCATTCAGCTCCTGACCTGGCGAGGGAATTCAATCCCTGACCGAGGTGTGGGGGTTCTGTCCATGCACAGCCACTTTCTGTCCCAGGGTCATGGATCCCTTCCAGCACCTCAGGATTTCTGGGGTCTTTTATCCCAGATGAAGAGACATGCCCTCAACTCTTGTGACATCAGGAAAGGCTCCAGCAGTTGGGGCTCCATAAGCAGCCAAATCTCACTGGAGTGCACGGCCTGGGGTCCCACCAGCACTGTTCCAGAGGCAGGGATGGAATCTGCTTGGAAAGATGCTGGCACAGGTCCCAGGCAGCCACAGCTGCATCTGTGCCCAACCCTTATAGGGACCCCATGTCCTGACGGGTTCCTGCTCCAGGAGGGATCTTGAACTGGGCTCCAGCCTGGCCCCAGCCTGAGGGTCACACCCTGCTCAGGGCCGGCGCTGGGCCGAGGGCAGGACAGGGCCATCCCTGGTGCCAGGGCGCTGCGGGAGCTGTGTCCCAGTGCCAGCCCAGTCTGGAGCCAGAGCCCTGCTGGAGGCAGAGCCCCTGGGACCCCCGTGTGGGACAGCTCAGCAGAGCGGGATGGGGGGGATCCAGCAGGACACGGTAGCCCTGGGTGGGATGGGGGGGCCAGGCAGGGGATCCTCCCCTGGGGGCCTGGAGCAGTTTGGGGCTGCAGTGCCAGGAACGGGCTGGAGCCGGGCACTGTGGCCACCCCAGCACTGCCCCAAGCCCAGCCCTGGTGTCCCAGGGCCACCATTCCCCAGAGCCTCCAGAGCCTCCAGAGCCTGCAGATCCCAGCCACCGGGCTGTTCCCATTGCCTGTGACCTCGCTGCCCTCCCACCTCCCTGTTTGCCCTGATCCCGGGCTCCTGGTGCCCCAGGCAGAGGGGTCAGTCCAGCCCCCCATTCAGCCAAAGGATCTGACAGGAGTCAAGAGTGACACCTGGAGATATTGGGTTTGAGGCTGGGGTCAGCTCCAGGGGAATTCTGGAGTGGAAGGCTGCACTGGGAGCTGGAGGGGGCTTGGAGATGGGGGGATCTGCCTCTGGGAGCTGTTGGAGCTGTGGGCTCACCAGCGCAGCTTGGCCAGTGCTCAGGGCTGGTTTCCTCAACCCAAGACATCCCCAGAGCCTCATCCCTTCCAGGAAAAGCTGCTCCATGCAGAAGGTGGTTGAATTTGGGAAGGGTCCACAGGGGTCCTGCCTGGTGGTGTCAGCACTTCTGAAAGGATTCACGTGAACCCGGGAATAGAGGGAACACATGGTACCTCTGTTAGCAGGGACACACCCATATTTAGATGGGAATATTTTGGATCTAGAGGCTCAGGAGCCCCTATTTTGCCTTGCCTGCCTCATTATCACAAGAGATACAAAACCACAAAGCCACAGTGTGTCAGGGTCCCTCTTGTGATCTGTCACTGGCTGGATGCCAGGTACCCAGGAAAACTGCTTTAGTACTGCTCTTCTCAACATGGAGAGAAAATATAAGGAAAGGCTCATGCCTTTTGGGGATGGGGAGAAATCCCTCACTGATACCTGGGAAAACAGACTCGACTTGGGAAAGTTAACTGAAGTTATTGCCAAAAAAGTCAGAGGATATTGAGAAGTAAAACAAGTCTTACAAGCACCTTCTCCCTACACCTCCATCCTTCCCGAGCTCTCCCTCCTCCCCACATGATGATCATTCTGCCAACGCAGAAGAGAGAAATGAAACAAAAAAGAGTTTTAATAAAGGAACGCTCAATTACCAGCAGAAAATACAGCAACAAAACAAAAACCTGGATTTTTGAGACACAAAAGGTCACAAACTAACAAGAGCCCCACACATCAATGCCTCTGCAGCTGACAGGAGCCCAGGAGAGCCACAGGGAGCCTGAGCACACACCCAGCAACACCTTCCCAGGGGCTGCAGATCTGACTGCACATCCAAAGCCCTGGGAACAGGGACCTCGCCAGCACCTGGCTCACCCCAAACCTCACCTGTCACACCCCACGGGGACCTGCAGCCCTGGGGACACTCCAAAATGCTGGATCATAGATCTGGGCTGGCCGGAACGTCCCGGGCTCAAGCGGAGACCTGCGACAAGCACAAAACATTCCAGGTTTAGGGCCAGCCTGGCCAGAGGTGCCAGTTCCCTCCTGCGCACTCCCACCCGGAGCTGCAGCAGCCCAGCTGCGCAGGCGGAACGTGCACAGCTCAGCCGGCACACGGGGGCTCAGGGACGCCCCCAGTCAACGCTCCCACGTGCACCTGGCCACCAACTGCCAAACCATGGCTTTCGGGCGAGGTGAGAGCCCCTCGTGGACACAAAACGCACGACTCGGCCCACAACTGCACCTGCCCCACGCGGCGATGGGGCAGATCCCAACCCGGGCCCCCCTCTCCTCAAGCTGGGTCCAGGTCTGGCACGGGGACTCGATCCCACAATGGGAAAAAGCTCCACTGCCGGAGGGATCGGGAGCTTCCCGGGCCTCAGAGTAATTCTAGAGCTAAAGCGGTGAGAGACATCAGCTCCGCTCAGATAATACATGCCAGCGCTCATCCCGGGCCCGGGAAATGCCTCCTCCGGCCCGGCCCGGCCCGGCCCGGGCCTCCCCTCCCCTCCCAGCCGAGCGCCGCTGTTCGCAGCGCGGGCCGCTCCCTCCGGCCGCAGCCGTGCCCCGGCAGCGCAGCCCTTGGCACGGCGCTGGAGCCAGCGCCGCCAGCCGCAGCCAAAACGCCCCCGCCGCCGCCCCGGCACGGCCCTTCCCGCGGCCCCGGCTCGGCGGCGCCGGCAGCGGCCTCACGATCCTCCCGCCGCCGCCTCCCCGGCCCGGCCGCTCCGCTCTGGGCCGCGCCGTTCCGGCGGCGCCGCGCTCGGGGCAGCGGCTGCGGCACCGCGCCCTTGGAGCGGCCCCTTGCACAGCCCCGGCACCGGCACCCGCGGGGGCTCCGTGCCCGCGGGCCCCGCCGCTCCCCGCCCACGGCCCCTGCCAGCAACGAGACGCCCCGCGACCCCTCCCGGCCTCCCCACCTGCCCCCGGGCCCGTCCCGCACCACGCGGCCGCTCCCGCCGCCGCTTCCGCTGCAAGGGACACCCGCCCGCGGCGGGCCGGGAGGAGCTGCCGCCGCGATCCGCCCACATCCGCCGCCAACGCCTTGCACCCCCACCGCCCTCCGTTCCCACCCGTGAGAGACTGAAACATTGTGCTTAATGGCTTAAACTTTGCTCTGAAGGAGTTTTTGCCCATTACGGCAAAACTCTATGAAGAAGCTGCGACCACCGAAGCCCACCCCTCCCTGAGGATGCCTCCTCAGGGGAACTTCGGACTGTGAGTTACACCGCCTAAGGGAACCTGAGATAACAGAAAGGTGACACTCTTGTTCAATTATCTGAGGCCTAGAGAGAAGTAAACAAGGCTGAGGGAGAAGAAAGCATCCCCCCAGAAAGCCAAACCCAGCAACTGTCCTGAAAATCAGCTCTGGTTGCATTTGGGGTGGCAGAGGCCACGACCCACAGACCCAGTTTGCTGAGGTTTGCACATGCTCCCCCCCAGCCAAAGGGTTGGAGGAGAGGTTTTCGGTGTCTGCCACAACTTCTGGTCAGAGGCAGTGAACACCCATCCTCCGTTACACAAAACGGCTCACTTGTAAAAACCCCCACCTCAGGAAGGCCACACACATGGGACATTCATGTGAGGAGCAGCTGAAGAGGGGTCAGGAAACCATCAAAGACCCCCAGAGCTCCTCAGACTCATTTCCTGAGGCCTTCCACCAGAGCACTGCATGTGATGCAACAGATCCAGAGCCTGTTGTGAGAGACGGCGTCGAACTTGCTGCTCCCGCCCTCACTCCCCCGGGAGGTACCTGGGCATTCCCACATGGCCAAAACGTATATTAATCCATTGAACTCATGGGGGGACCCTCACCACCCAGATGACCAGATGGAAAGGAGCAACGGGATGCCCTTGGGATCTATGGAGTGGTGAGATTTTTTACTTAATCTGCCTCTTGTCACTCACTTTTCCTCCTCCACCTCACTTTCTATTCCTCCCCCGCTGTCTCTCTCTCTCTCTCTCATTTACTGTTAAATAAAATCCATACTACTGACTTTGGCTTATGGTCTCAGTTGTACCTCAGTTCAGGCAGAGGCATCTCTCCAAAAATTTTAATAAGCGGACCGTAGCACCATCCTCTCCTGCTGCTGCCAGGGAGAGCAGTCGGGAGTCCTTGCCCTGCCCCAGCCTGGGATCCCTCCCACGGCAGACAGTTCTCCACCAACTTCTCCAGAGTGGGTCCCTTTCCTCAGGCTGCTCCGAGTGCAGAGGGACCTCCTCAGCACCTCTGATAGGAAACAGCTTTGCCAGCTTCCCAAAGAGCAGAGACTTCCAGACCTTTACAGGGTGGGAAGAATAAAGGCTGTCTCCTCTGGATTAGGAATATCCATAGGTTGGCTTTGGTTTCCCCCCAGTGCCCCCCCCAGCTGCTCAAGTCTCTGTGCCTGTTTGTTCACTCACTGCAAGGAAGGGGGGGGTGGGAAACAGGGACGGGGCCTCAAAGAACACCAGCATGGGACCAGCACCCCCTGCGGGACAGGGGACACCCATCAGCAGGGGCTGGGACCAACACCTCCTGTGTGACACAGGACCCGTGCCACAAGGGAAGGAACAGGGAACACCATCACTACGGATACAACCCTGTGACACCCATGTGAAACCCTGGTGAAGCCCCTGAGACCCTCCCCCTCGGCACCACCTCCTCCCTGCAGTGACCCGAGGCGCAGGGACTTTTCCCGGTCTAAGTCAGGATGAGGATCACTGTGTCTCCCAGGAAGTAGAAACAAAACAAAGAATAGCTATAGAACAGGAAAAAAAGGGCCGCATTCCCTTGCAAAACACAGCAACAAATGCCCAACCCACGTTTTGCAGACACAAAAGGACCCCAACTAACAAGAGGCCCCGGTCCCTATCCTTTCCCTCCCCACGCATCAATGCCTCTGCAGCTGACAGGAGCCCAGGAGAGCCACAGGGAGCCTGAGCACACACCCAGCAACACCTTCCCAGGGGCTGCAGATCTGACTGCACATCCAAAGCCCTGGGAACAGGGACCTCGCCAGCACCTGGCTCACCCCAAACCTCACCTGTCACACCCCACGGGGACCTGCAGCCCTGGGGACACTCCAAAATGCTGGATCATAGATCTGGGCTGGCCAGAACGTCCCGGGCTCAAGCGGAGACCTGCGAGAAGCACAAAACATTCCAGGTTTAGGGCCAGCCTGGCCAGAGGTGCCAGTTCCCTCCTGCGCACTCCCACCCGGAGCTGCAGCAGCCCAGCTGCGCAGGCGGAACGTGCACAGCTCAGCCGGCACACGGGGGCTCAGGGACGCCCCCAGTCAACGCTCCCACGTGCACCTGGCCACCAACTGCCAAACCATGGCTTTCGGGCGAGGTGAGAGCCCCTCGTGGACACAAAACGCACGACTCGGCCCACAACTGCACCTGCCCCACGCGGCGATGGGGCAGATCCCAACCCGGGCCCCCCTCTCCTCAAGCTGGGTCCAGGTCTGGCACGGGGACTCGATCCCACAATGGGAAAAAGCTCCACTGCCGGAGGGATCGGGAGCTTCCCGGGCCTCAGAGTAATTCTAGAGCTAAAGCGGTGAGAGACATCAGCTCCGCTCAGATAATACATGCCAGCGCTCATCCCGGGCCCGGGAAGTGCCTCCTCCGGCCCGGCCCGGCCCGGCCCTCCCCTCCCCTCCCAGCCGAGCGCCGCTGTTCGCAGCGCGGGCCGCTCCCTCCGGCCGCAGCCGTGCCCCGGCAGCGCAGCCCTTGGCACGGCGCTGGAGCCAGCGCCGCCGGCCGCAGCCAAAACGCCCCCGCCGCCGCCCCGGCACGGCCCTTCCCGCGGCCCCGGCTCGGCGGCGCCGGCAGCGGCCTCACGATCCTCCCGCCGCCGCCTCCCCGGCCCGGCCGCTCCGCTCTGGGCCGCGCCGTTCCGGCAGCGCCGCGCTCGGGGCAGCGGCTGCGGCACCGCGCCCTTGGAGCGGCCCCTTGCACAGCCCCGGCACCGGCACCCGCGGGGGCTCCGTGCCCGCGGGCCCCGCCGCTCCCCGCCCACGGCCCCTGCCAGCAACGAGACGCCCCGCGACCCCTCCCGGCCTCCCCACCTGCCCCCGGGCCCGTCCCGCACCACGCGGCCGCTCCCGCCGCCGCTTCCGCTGCAAGGGACACCCGCCCGCGGCGGGCCGGGAGGAGCTGCCGCCGCGATCCGCCCACATCCGCTGCCATCTCCTCATCCCCATCCCATCCCCCCCACCCCACCTCCCTTCCCCTCCGTCGATGGAGGGCGGCACCTTCGACAGTCGCGGCATGGGCCGTGCCCGGTGGGTCCATGTCCAAGCACTCCGTGAGATGTTTATTTTTCATCCCTTTCTTCCACATGCAGCTCTCCAGGCCCTTGCTGAAGATCCCCTTTTAGCACCAAGCCTCTTCCATGTGCCTCACTCACCTGGCCGTGGTCTCCCTGTTCCTCAGCACTCCTGTCACCAAACCATCGGGAAAAACTTTCGAACACTATAATTTCTATATTAAAAGCATGTCTAGCTTTATTTTGGCGCTGGGATCACCCACCCCCAGCTATCTCACACACCAGTTGGTATCTATGTCACTAATACGTGTTCATCCCACTTCCCGAACTCAACACATATTTGCTAAACATTCCCACAAATTCACGTACATATTTAATCACTTCTGAAAATTCACTTACATCAGAGTAGGGGGTCTCTCAGTGGTGTCTGGTGGTTGTTTGGGGAACATCCCATTCCTCAAAGTATCCTTTTATGGTCAAGAGCCCCCTAAACCCAGTTTGTTCCCTTTGAATACATCCCAGCTCTATGGTGTGGCCCAGCCACACCTTTATCCCAGCATTGCTCAGATCCACAGTCTGTATTCTTATGGCTCAGGTACAATGGTGTTGGCCAGACACACTCCAGCTGCTCCTTCCCTCACCCTTCTCAAAGGGATGGGGGCACAGGAGAAGGAACTGTTGCTTCTTATTACATAATCTTGCCAAAAACCCCACTGTGTTCCTCATTATCTATTTCTCCACTGGTTCCATCCACATTTATTATCCTGTGTGCACACCTTTACATCCTTTTATCTTTTTTGCTAGTTAGTCTTTAAGCTCTATCCAGCAATTTCAGGAGAACTGAAAATTTCTATTCTGTGTTACATAACACCCCCTCTCTCAGGACCAGAGAGGCTGTCCCTTCCTGCAGCACCATGGACGTGCCCCTACCCTGGGATGGGGCCGTGCTCTGGGCAGTGCCAGGGGAGATGTGCTGGTCAGTCCAAAATGGGGCTGTGCTCCGGACAGTGCCAGGGCAGATGTGCTGGTCAGTCCAAAATGGGATTGTGCTCCTGGCAGTGTGGGGGTGGGGATGTGCTGGTCCATGGTCTGGGTCTGTTCCAGCTGAGCACCTGGTGGGAAGAGAGCCACAGCTGGCTGCCATGGATTGTGATCTCCTGGAGCACAGCTTAAGAGGGTGGACACTCAGCCCTGCTGCCCTGCACACGTGGGATCCAACACCATCCTCTGCAGCCACTCCCCACCCTCTGCTTCAAAAGCCATGGAGAAGGAGTCAGTGGGAGCAGTGGGGATCTTGCATTCCCTGCCCCTGCAGATGGGCATCTCCAAGCCCGTTCTCATGGCTGGGGAGACAATGACCACACTGGGATGGATGTGCCCGGCACCAGCTCAGTCACAGCCAAAGTCACTTCCAGTGGCCTCCCCAGGGTCTATTGGAGGCTGGGGTGTGTGTCTGGGACTTTGGCCAGTCTGAGCACATGCCTTGGCCTGAGGAATCTCTGGGGAGGGAGAGAGAGATGTCCTGGGCCACTGCTGTGGTTGAGCTCCTGGTGGGAGAGCCACGGTCACATGCAGGAGGATACAGAGGAGGACCCTGCTCATATCCATGGGAACAGGACTGTGGATACAAATATGCTGCTAGCAAGAATTTTTCTTGCTTCTTTTAAGTCCCGTGAGAGACTTTTCTCTCTCACAGAAGATATTTGTAGAGTTCTATAAACTATGAACACCTGTGACCTTGCAAAGCTTTGTTTATGGTACAGTAGAAAAATATTTTGACAATGGATGTTTTAGGATTTTAGCCAATCACCCCAAGGGATGGCTGATCCTTTGACCAATTAGACTGAAGAAAAAAGTCTATAAGAGAGTTGTAAAATAATTAAATAAATCAATGTTGCTGCACAATTCCTGCCTGTTGGATCTCTCTTCTCCTCCCTACCACTGCGGGACACTGTGACACAGGACATTTTCCAGCTGTGCAGGAACAAGGAGATCCAAGGGGCTGTGGCTGGGGCAGGTGGTGCAGGCTGGGGGGGCTCAGTTATGGCTTTGGGAAGGACCCAAGGAACCCTTAGTCCACTACGGAGGGGACAGAGGACTCAGAAGGACAGTCTGGGCATGATGTGTGGGAAGGTAAATTTGGAGAGGAAATATGATGGTCAGTCTCTGCATGGGGACTGCTCTGGGGTCATGGGATCATAGCCCATCACTGTCCCCTCCAAACTCCAGGAGTCACAGCTACCACCTCTGAGCCACCTCTGTGCCACCTCGGCTGCTTCAGAGAGAAGAAGCAGACATTACAGAGGGCCATTCCCTGTGGAATGCTCTGCCTGGGCTGTTTTTCTCTCTGGATGCCTGGAGAAGAGTATCAGTGTTCCATCCAATGTGGGATTGGGGAGCAGAACCACTGAAAAACTGCTCAGCAAAGCCAGAACTAATCACAGGTGAGCAGGGGAGATGATCCTGCCCCACAGGAGCTGGGTCCAGGCACCCGGGTGGGGGTGAGGGAGCTGCAGAGTGGGTGTCCGGAGCTGCCAGCAAATCCAGCCCAGTATGGCTGCAGCCTCTCCCCCAGCAGGTTCAACCTGCTGTGGTGAGCAGGTGTCTCAGAGCCACGCGGACACACAGACAGGCACAGGACAGACAGATACTCACAGGACACACAGACAGGCACAGGACAGACAGATACTCACCTGCCACCAGCAAGGCAGTCACCCACAGCTCCCCTGCACAGGACCCCCATCCCACATCAGTGTCTACCCCATGATGGCAATCCCCTATGCCAGGATCAGCACCCACCCCGTGGATGTGATGCCTGATCCTGAGACCAGCCTCCATCCTGTGACCATGATCCCTTATCCACACTGGGACCTGCATTCCTGCTTCCAGCTACATTAATGCCTTCTGCACCTGGAGTGCCTCGAACCCCTCCGTACCAGCTTGTATCTGGGTTGCAAATCTCAGGAGCTCGTTCCTTCCAGAAGGCTATTGATACCGGTCTTGAAGGCACCTGGAAATAGCATCTCAATTCTGCCCATGTTGTCCAGAAATTCCTTCCTGCATCAGGAACATCCTGGGTGGGGGTGTCCCTACATTGTTCAGGCACCTGAAGCAGCTGCAGCTGTTTGTGACCCAGGAGAGAAGATATTACCTGTGCCCCTTTCCATAGGGATACAGAAGCTCCCTACCTGCCTCTGTGATTCTGGGGAGTGTGATCCTGGTTCGTGAACTCCAGTGAAACCCACCCTGCTCATCAGAAAACCCACCTGAACCTTTCTCTTTAATGCGATGGAGAAATGTCTCTGCATCCCGGGGCTGTTGTGATGACAAATCACCTGAGGAGCATTGAGGAACCGTAGGAGTGTGCAGGAATTGTACAAGTAAGGGATAAATAATCCATGGACAGAAGTTGGGCTGCTCCGGATCTCCCAGTTGCAGTCAGGAATGTGACCTGTGGATCAGAACCTGTGGTGCTGGATAGGGAGTGTTTAACAGCCCCAAATCCACACATCCTGTGGGCTTGAGACTGGATTTAAAACAGAAAGAACACGTTAAAATCTTCATTAAACATTGGAATAACATAAAGTTACAAATTAACTTTTACTTAACTACAGGGAGAAAAAGTCACAGAATCTTCAGATCACTAAGGTTGGAAAAGACCTCCAAGATCAGTGAGTCCAGCCTTTGACCAAACACCACCTTGTCACTCAGCCAGAGCACTGAGTGCCATACCCTCGAACACCTCCAGGGATGGAGACTCCACCACCTCCCTGGACAGCCGCTTCCAAGGCCTGACAATCCTTTCCATGAAGGAATTCTTCCTGATGTCCAACCTAAAACTCCCCTGACACAGCTTGAGGACGTTTCCCCTTGTTCTGTCCCTTGTCTCCTGGGAGCAGAGCCCGATCCCCCCGGCTGCCCCCTCCTGTCAGAGAGCTGTGCAGAGCCACAAGGTCCCCCCGAGTCTCCTTTTCTCCAGGCTGAGCCCCTTTCCCAGCTCCCTCAGCCTCTCCTGAGGCTCCAGCCACTGCCTCGGCTCCGTTCCCGTCTCTGAACACGCCATTCCACCGATACCGGAGTGAAAAGCCAGCCGCGGTCGGAGCAAAGCCTGTGTGAGACCACGATCAGTTTTTTTTTAACCTGCTGGTTTAACCCAAGAAGTGTCTGCCCAAGGCAGGGACCCGGGCCCGTTTCTGCCGCGTTAACCCAAACTCTCCGTGAGAAACCCGCGAGCGGGACCCGAACCCATCTCGGGGGAAATTTCACACAGCAAAAGGGAAATAAAAGCCGATTCTCTGTCATCGACAAAACGGGGCAGAGGAGGGGAAGGGGCGCGGAGGAGACCCCGCACCGCCCTGTTCGGGGAGCACCGCCCTGTTCGGGGGCGGGGATGGTGCGGCCGCCCCGCAGCGCTGCAGCCGCCGCAGCGATGTCCGCGCTCAGCGCCGGCCGGGTGAGCGGGGCACGGGGGGGCACGGGGGGAGCCAGGGGAGGAGGGACGGGGCCGGGGTCGTGCTGGGGCTGAGGCGGTGCTGCCAACCTCAATCCCGGGGGTCCCGACTCGGGATCGGTGCGCGCTGCTCCTCCCGCGCCGCTCCGTTTCTCCCCCCGGGGTCGGTGCCCGCCCCGTTGGGAATTGGGAACATTACTTATATCGGGATCTATCGGTCGCCCTCCCCGGGAACTGCGTCGGCACTTCCAGTTCTCCCCGTCATTCCTGAATTAGGGGAAAGGTGAAGGTCGCCGGCTCTGCCGTGTCCATCCAGTGTCCCTCCAGTGTCCCCCGGTGGGATGTGGCCACCTGCCCCAAGTGTCACGGTGACAGCAGGAGCGACGGGGGCGACTGTGCCCGAGGGCAGGGGATCTCATGGATGATATTCCTGGCACCGGGATTTGAGGTTCAGTGCGGGCAGAGCAGGTGGAAGGCACGAGGAGCTGGGTCGCAGCGTGGAGAGGATAGCGAGGCTGATGGAATAGGCAGGTGCTTGCCCAGATCCTTACACAGAATCTCAGACTGGTTTGGGTGGGAAGGGATCTAAGAGACCACCCAGTCCCACCCCACTGCCAACTTGGAGCAGCTACATCAGGTTGCTCCCTGGTGCTATCCCACCTGACTGGGAACACTCCCAGCGATGGGGCACCCCCATGGCTCCAGTGCCTCATCCCTGTGTGAGAACTTTGGTCTCTTGTCACTCTGTGTTTCCCCCGGGGAGATTCCCCTGCCCATCCCTCACCTTCAGCCTTCCAGGGGTGTTGATGTGTCCAGAGTCACCTCAGTGATGCCCTTGACCTTGCCCAGCCCCAGGGAGCAAGAGAACCATGAGACTGAACATCTCAAACACAAACTTGGCAGCTCCTTCGGTGTGTGGGTGTGTGTGTGTGTGTGTGTGTGTGTCACCTTCAGCCTTGTTGAGAATCCTAGGCTTTTCCTAGTTTTGTCTAAATGTTTTGGTGGAGAAGCTGCATAGGACTGGATCATCCTTAAGAGAAAAACCAGCAAAACCAAAACTAAACCAAAGCCCAAACAAGTAAACCCCCCATGACTACAATACCCTGTCTTTTTTTATACTTGTTTTTTTTTTTTTTTGTCAGTTATACTTCAAACAAGGTCTAAAACACTTGGGAGGGTTGTTTCCTGGTGTTGTTTTGTTTTCCTTGCACACCTGTGGCAGCAGTTTGGTAAGAAAGCTCAGGCAAGAAGGGAAAACCTGGACGAGAAAGGACAGTTTTGCAAAACTTGTGTCTTGCGAAAACCCCGCAGATAAAACTTTACCTTGGGGACACCCCCAAGCTGTGCATAAGCACTGTCTCAGCAGCTCAGCATTCCATGCTTGATCCCAGCTCTCCCCACAGTTCACCTTTTGGCTTTACAGATATTTTCCGTATTCTCTGACAGTACCTTTTTTCCCTGTGCGCCACCTGTCACAGCCCCTGTCCCTTGCTGTGCTGTGGGGCTGCGCTGGCACCTTTAGGACAGGCCCCTCATTCTGGTCCAGGATATTCCCTCATTCTCATGGTCCTTTCCTGCTGCAGCTGCTCCGAACCCTGGTTTGGCCTGGCTGGAGGTTGCACTCCAGCAAACCTGCCCAAAATGTGCACCTGAGCAAACCTGGGAATGGGTTCAGCTTCGGTGAGTGCAGCAGGTGTGGGAAGGGAGGGAACAGGGAGGGACAAAAGGCAGTGCGGGGGGAAAAGAAGCAAAAAAAGGACCAAAAAAACCAGACAAATCCCAACCCAAACCCCAACAAAACAACTGACCAAAAAACCAAACAACAGTACTGCAGTTCAGGAGGAATTTTCCAGACAGGTGTTTATTTGGAATAGATTTCTATTCTTTTTATAAAAACTATTGGAAAACCAAAAGCCCTTTTTCTGTCCAGTTCAAGACAGCCAGGGCAGGGGGTGATATTTCAGAGACTTTCTTCTTTTTTGTAACCATCTTGAGCTTTTTTTATTGCCCAAATAGCCTCAGCATTGAGCGATGATCCCCCATTCGCTTTTAAACAGTACATTAACCATGAGCAGCACCAGGGCAACATGGTGCATCCAGGGATGTGACACAGAAATTTCTCCATACCTGGGCTATTACAGCAAATTCTCCGGGACAGCAGCATGTGCTTGACAGATGTTTTTGGTAAAAACATTTTGTTACCTGGCACTTTCTGCTCCATTTCCAGTTGTTTTTGAATAATTTTGTAACTAATGGTGTTGTGGGCATTGCTCAGAGCTCAGGGCAGTTCAGACGGAAGGAGGAAGTTGAGCTTCTTTATGACTTTTTTGCCTTATTTTTTCAACAGAACTGACAGATGAACAGAAGGAATTCCAAGCTACTGCCCGGAAATTTGCTCTGGAGGAGATTATTCCTGTTGCTGCACAGTACGACAGGACTGGAGAGGTAAATCCACCCCACAGGAGGGAAAAAACAGATTTTTCTCTTTACGCAAAATTTGAAATGTTACCTCTGATAATCAACCGTGATTTTCCCTGTTTCAGTATCCTGTGCCACTCATCAAACGGGCCTGGGAGCTTGGGCTGATGAATTCCCACATCCCAGAGAGCTGTGGTGAGTGTGATCCCTTTTAATCCCTAAAATAAACCAAAGAAAAGGCCTTGGAGGAGACTGAGGTGTGAAATTATGGATTACATAAAAAATTACCTGTTGCACACTGGAGTAATCCCAAAGCAATTTGTGGGCAGGTTGACCCACATGGGTGTGATGAGGCTGGCTGGGATCAGGCGAGGAATTAGATCCTGATGTAGTAACTTATGGCTGGATTTTCTCCCACGATCCCCGTTCCCATGATTCCCATGTCAAGAATTCAAGGATTTACTTTGATCCTGCCTCAGGCTGTAGCAATTTAAGGGCTCATTCCTGAGGATCAGTTACCAGTTTAGCCGAGGTGCAGCAGGTGCGTAGCCATGGATAAAAATGTTACATTTCAGATTCCCTGTTCTACATGAAAGTGGAGTTGGGAAGTGTCCAGAGCAGGCCCTGATGGGGTTTTTTTGACTGATTTGGTGTATCTGGTATCAAAAACTGAGTTTCTGCAGCAAAGCCTGAGAATCATAGGAAGGTTTGAATCAAGAGTGGCCTTTAGAGGTCCCCTTGTCCGACCCCCAGTAGCGAGAGTGAGGGGCCGGGTGGGTGCAAAACACTCAAAATTCAGGAATGAATTTGAAAAGCCATCAAGTTTCATAGTGGGAAATCATCAGCACAATTTGGCTGGATATCCTTATATAGCCTGAAAAACGAGGTATTGATGAGACTAATGGTGGGTGTGGAAATATTGAGGCTGGTGTGAGGAGCTGTGGGAGAAGGTCATTTGAACTGAATGTTCAAATGAAATTCAAAATCGGAAAAGAGATGGACACAGGAAAGGCATGAAGTGATTCAAACTTCCCAGGTAAAATGGTGTCTGCCTGCCTCTGGAAAAAGGGATTTGAGGGATACAATTGATAGTTTTGTGAGACATCAGAGCCCATGTGGCCCTTTTCTGCCTCCCAAGAGCCAGGGAATGCTCAGATGTAAAGTAGTGGCAGATCCTGGTGGCACCTTTTGGCCATTTTGTGCCACTTGTCCCACCTTGAGCACAAAATTAACCCCCCTGAGAGTGGTGAAATGGGATTTTTAAATCATCTGATTGCAATGAAAAGAAACAAATAACAAAATTATCAATCTGGCAGCATGCTATTTCCCAAGGCGTTCCCAAGGGAGAACATCTGATGGAACTCGGTGCCCATGGGGGACATTTGGCATAATAAATGCTTGTAAATCATTAATATTCTGCACTTGAGACCCCTCTGAGTCTCCTCCTGTCCCCCCACAGGTGGGCTGGGGCTGGGCACCTTCGAGGCATGTCTGATCACGGAGGAGCTGGCGTACGGATGCACCGGGGTGCAGACGGCCATCGAGGCCAATTCGCTGGGGGTGAGTCCTGCACCTGTCCGGAACTGGGGCTAGGGCCGTTAACTGGGCTCTGTGTCCTCCAGGCTGGCCTCTGGGTCCTCCAAACTGGGCTCTGGGCCCTTGAGGTGATGGGTTAATGCTCTGAACATTCCCTTCCAGCAAATGCCTGTGATCATCGCTGGGAACGAGCAGCAGCAGAAAAAATACTTGGGCAGAATGACAGAGGAGCCCCTGATGTGTGTGAGTGTGACCAGGGAATCCCATTGATTAATTAATTAATGACAGAGGAACCCCTGATGTGTGTTTGATTGGGGAATCCCATTATTTAACGTAGTTAATTAATGACGAGCCTCTGATGTTTGTGTGACCGAGGTCGGTCATTGCCCACAATTCCACAATGATTTTGTGGTTTCCCAAACCCAGAATGTAAATTCCTTGGGATCTGGGGGCTGTTCTTCCAGGCTTACTGTGTGACGGAGCCAGGCGCGGGCTCGGATGTGGCCGGGATCAGAACTCGGGCGGAGCGGAAGGGGGATGAGTACATCATCAATGGGCAGAAGATGTGGATCACCAATGGTGGGAAGGCCAACTGGTGCGTTCCCTCTGTGGGCATACTGGTCTATACTGGGGTTTCTTTAAGGGCCTGTCACAAGCCAGGGTGTTCCAGTGTGCCACCAGTTCATCAGGAAGAGGCACCAGTGGCCCCAGTGCTGCGGGGTGCCCAAAGAGGGAACGGGCTAATGACCTCAGAGCTCGATGCTGTCACAGCTTCGCTCAGAATGCCGCTCATTTGGGCTGAAACCAGACACAATTCCCTCTGCTTTCCCTTTGGGACAGCGAGTTACTCAGGCTCAACTCCAAAATGCTCAGGTTACCAAGCCCTGACCTGGCTCCCAGACAGGGATCAGCTGCTTCTGACTCAGCCGGGAATGCCTTCCACTCATCGGGAAAACAGAAAAACTCTGGGATGTAATTGCCTTAAGGTAATACATTTCCAAGGAGTCCCAGAGCCCAGGCTGTGCTGCAGGGTCTGAGGAGGGCAGTACAGACCCTTCCTCGGGGCTTACACTCTCCCCACCCCAACACACAAACTCTTCTCAGTTCAAGAGGAAAAACTTTATACATTTATCTATGAAAGTTGGGATTTCTCACTGTTTTATTTCTTGCCCGAGGCAGAACCATCACAGAGACTTTGCCAGCACATTCCTGACCCCCCTAAATGGGATTTACAGCAATTGCTGATACAAAAACCTCATTTGCAAATGATAGTGGGAAGAGTAAAATGGAAATATTTGCAATCAAGAGGAAAAGGCCTTGCACACAATGCCGCATTCCCTGTACAATAATGCTTAGAGTTGTGCTGGGAATTGGCTTATTTTGGGCTATTTGGGAGGCTGAGTGGGATATTGAGACTTACAGACACATGGAAAAGGTGGAGAAGCTTTGCAGGTTTACCTGAGGGAATTTCATTAAATCTTGATTTTGCAGGAAGAGATGTTTAGACAACACTGACATTCCTCGCACTCCCTCCCCCTCATTTGGGTTTTTTTTGGAAGGGCCAATTAAAAAGGGTTGTTACCTTCCCACTCTATTTCCTGTACAGTACAAATATGGACAAAACCACTTGGCATTTTTGCCATGAAGTATCTGATTGTTGGGGATGAGTTGAGCCCCCATCTCTGTCCTCCCCAGGTACTTCCTGCTTGCCCGCACCGATCCTGACCACCGGGCCCCAGCCAGCAAAGCCTTCACGGGCTTCATCGTGGAGGCCGACAGCCCTGGGATCCAGATTGGCAGGAAGGTGATCATCAGGAATTACTGCTCCTTCCTGAACCAATAACACAATGAATTGCCATGAAAGGGAAATGGCTGAGCCTTGTCAGGGCTCATAGACAGGGATATTGGAATTCTCACAGTGCCCAGAAACTGTTCATAAGACACATTTAATAATTATATTTATGTAGATATATTTTTAATGGAATTATATATGCATAATATATGTAAGATAATTATATAATATACAATTATATGTAATATATATAATTAGATACAATGATGATAGAATTATAATTGTATGAATTCAGATAAAGAATTACTCAGAAGGGCCTAAAGCAGATAATTTTGCCCAGCTGCAAAAGAACCTTTAAGAACATGGAATTGCCGAGAACCAATTAATGTCCAGGGGGAGTGAAGGTGTTGGCAGAACTTTCCCCAAAACCAGCCGTCTGCTGCAATTTCAGCTCCTCCTGCCCAAGTAAGGCACCATGGAGGTCCTGATTTTCTCACTCTGCTTATATTTGGAACCTGAAAACCTGATTTACTTATGAATTTGTCTTTTGGCAGCACAGCTGTGTCTCGCAGCTGCTCCAAGTGGGTTCTTGACTGTTTTCTCTCCCATATGAGAGGATAGATTTGAATTATATGTCGAATTGAATCCTCCAGAGGATAAATTGAACCAGAAAAAGCCAAAGGAGGGATTCCAGCCTCAGAACTGATCTCCCACATGGAGGCAGTAACCTGCTCAGGTGTGACAGGTCAGGGACTCACTGGGCTGGGGAGGCCAAACTAGTATTTCTTGTCTCTGGTGGGTTTTAGTTAAAACTGAAGTGGCTTTTTAAGGGAAAAAAGCTTCCTTTATTGTTTAAGTGAACTAAAGGATGGAACTGGTTGTACCTGGGAAGAAGCTGATTCAGTGGCACCTCCCTTTTCCAGGAGCTCAACATGGGCCAGCGCTGCTCGGACACGCGTGGGATCGTCTTTGAGGATGTGCGAGTCCCCAAAGAGAACGTGCTGATCGCAGAGGGCGCCGGCTTCAAGATCGCCATGGGCGCCTTTGACAAGACCAGGCCCCCGGTGAGTGGCAGGAATGGGCTGTTCACAAAACTAACAGGAATTTCTGCTGCTCATCCTGCACTGTGCCTCCCCAGGTGGCAGCGGGGGCTGTGGGGCTGGCGAGGCGAGCACTTGACGAGGCCACGAGGTACGCGCTGGAGAGGAAAACCTTCGGGAAACCCATTGTGGAGGTGCGTCCAAGAGCTTTAGAGTTACACATGGGAAAGTCTGATCCAACACAGATCCCAGTTCCATAAAACTCCTTGAGCACAACTTCCCAAATGTGTTGAATTTGCAAATGAAGAAATGAAGATAAAATTATATATTAGGGAAGATTTATTCCCAGAAAGGCCTGGCTGTGGTGGAGTCCCCATCTTTGTGGCACTTGGGGACACAGTTTAGTGATGACCATGTTGGTGCCGGGGTGAGGCTTGGCCTTGATGATCTTAACAGTCGTGTCCAACCCCGACAATTCCATGATCCCAAGCAGAAGGCTCCTTGCCCTGCGGTGTCGCAGCCCTCTGAGGCTCACGTGGTGGATCTCCACTCTCCCAGCACCAGGCCGTGGCATTCCTGCTGGCAGAGATGGCCATGAAGGTGGAGCTGGCCCGGCTGGGGTACCAGCGTGCAGCCTGGGAGGTGGATGCTGGCCGCCGCAACACCTTCTACGCCTCCATTGCCAAGGCCTTCGCTGGGGACGTCGCCAACCAGGTGGCCACTGATGCTGTGCAGATTTTTGGGGGCAATGGCTTCAACACAGAATATCCTGTGGAGAAGCTCATGAGGGATGCCAAAATCTATCAGGTGAGTGCAACAGAGTGAGGGGTCTCCATGGCAATGCGGGCACTCAGTACAAAGTAATTAATTGTGATTAATTGCAATCAGGATGGACACAGGCTAAAAATATTTGGAGACTGAAAGGCGTTAAATCAGGGAAGTTCTCAAGTTACCACTCGTTGGGCAGGTACTTTGGCTGAGATGTCACCAGCACTGAGGTCCATGAAATAACTAATTAGCATTAATTACCCTCTGTGTGCTGCAGAAACAGCCATGAGGCGCAGCCCATGGTGATTCACTTCTTCAGATATTTATTTATTGGTTTCTTTTCCAAAAGAACAAAACACAGTCATATTTCCTCATTTTCAGCCCACAGACATCCCTAATCCCCAGTGCTTTTTCTGCAGTGTTATTGCCAAGAAATTATTCCATGCCAGAATTCCTCTGTTGGTTCCAGTTTGTTATTCAGCAGGAATGAATTAATTTCATTAGGAAACCCAGCGACCTTCACCTTTTCCCTCTTTCCAACATTAACCATGATTGACTGGAACTGATCCAAACAGGTCTCAGGGAACATATATGGCCCTGACCTGTCACCAAGTGACCACAGCTGCTGAGATTCCAGGTGGTTGACATTCCATTTACAGCTGACTTTAAAATTCCAACTGTTCTCACCAGCCAGGAATTTTTCCTTCTCCAAGGACAGAAAGCAGATGTTTGGAACTGAGAAGTTCTCAGTCCTGATTTCAGTCCTGCCAGGAAGGGACTGAACAAGCTATGAGACTTTGTCAGAATCGGGCTCTTTTCCTGTTCTGGGGTTGTTTTCCACCAAGATCCTCCATCACACAGTTCCATCATCAATGCATGGCCAGGCATGCTGAGGTTTTGAAATTGTTCAAATTACTCTGATTTAGTGTGAAATTTGAGGTGTTTTTCCTGTTCCACTCCATCCCTGCAAGAACCTGGGAAAGGGGTTGGACCTTACAATTCCAGCAGCTCTACTTGGAGAAGCTTTGTGCAGTTTGGGGAGTATTACCCTGATTTTGTGACTGCAAAGAAAGTGGATTTGCAGGTGTGGGAGTGATTTGCCAAAGCAACTTTGGGCAGGATTGGGAGCTGAAACACTGAAATGCCCAAATTCTACTGTCCTGAAGCTGCCCTGGGCTGTAACTGGGGAATCCCTGGATCTCTCCTGTGCCAGGCACACACGGGTGTTTGGATACCTGGGGAGTCCCTGGATCCCTGCTGCACTGAACACACACACCTGTATGTGCTTATTGCCTGCTATGGGTCATTGTCACACTAATTTTTCCCAGTTTTCCCTCTTCCTGCCCCCGGCTTAGTGCAGGGAGGGGTCACAGGTGTGCAGACTCTGGTCAAACACCTTTCCCAGCTCCTGGCTCACCCATCTCTGGTTCTCCCCACAGATCTACGAGGGCACGGCACAGATCCAGCGGGTGATCATCGCCCGTGAGCATCTGGGCAGGTACAAGGCCTGAGGGATGCAACAGCTCCAGGCCTAGTATTCCAGGGAAAGGGATTGTGCTGCATTTCTCCATTAGAAAAACATGGGAAAACCCCTTTTCGGTCAAACTCCTGTTCTGGTGCCTGATCCAGCACAGGCGCTGGGACCCCACCCATCCCCTGAGCCCATCCCACTGATTGAATATCTCAAATATCCCTAAATCCCATAGGGATCATATCGCTCTCCCCAAATCAACCTTTGGCTTTCAGCAGCAAAGGAGACAAAACCTTTCCCCAGCAAACCTGGATGAGCAAAGAGTGAAACAAATTCTCATTTTTTAAAATTTATTTTTAACAGTGAGAGCAAAAATACAGCACATCCCAGGAGTCGGATTTGGGGTGTTTCCATGTTTTTAATGGCACGGATAGGCTCTCTTTGTTTATTCCCGGGGCTTGGGTGATAGCAACTGGATCAACCTCAGGGAACTTAAAAAACCTGACTTTTCCTCCTGTGGAGGGGCCCAGCTGGCTTTGGCACTTAGACTCCAGGGCCCCAGTTCCCAACATCCATAGGAAACACTGTGGGTTTGGAGCCTTTCAACAGCCAGATCTAAATAAAAACTAAAGTGAATCCATGTTTCTCATGCCTTGAGCCAGAATTCCTTGTTATGGGTGAGTGGTAATGATGGTGTGTGAGAGGGGATGCATGTGTCCTGGGAGGAAAGGAGTGGGATGAGGCAATGGGAACCTGAATGAACTGATCTAGTGGAAAAGTGTGCAGGAAATGGGCTGGGTTTGGGCATCGCATTGTGGGCTGAGCTGGGCCTCGCCCTGATGCCCTGATGCAGGCCAGGAACAAGACTTGTGCAGCACAGAGGATTTCCCTGGAAAAGTCCTGTTCTGGAATGATTGCCAGGCCCCAACAAAAGCTGTCAGTGTTGACAGGGCAGGGGCGGCTGATCTCGCACTCCTCGCACACTGGTGGGATCCACTGCCATGTGCCAGTCTCAGTGTGGGACAGGCTGGTGGGTGGGACTGGGGTGGGCTGGGAATGGACAGGGAAGGATGGAATAGGGATGGAAGTGGATGGGCGCTGTGCCGAAAAGCCACACTGTGAAAAGCCAGTGTCCACAAAGGAGACAGAGGAGTCCTGCAACTTTGCTCGAATAAAGGGAGAGAGTCCACTGGGGCACACGCCCGTGGGGTCTCTCTCTCGGTTTTGGAGGACGCAGCCTCCTTTTATCCTAAACTCCCGGCCGCATGTTGCTCTCTTCCTTTCCCCATCGGTTGAGGTACCAGGAAGGCACAGCCTTCCCGAACCACTGACCCCATATCCCCCCTTGAACATGTGCCGCCGTTTTCCCCTGAAGTTCAGACCATCTGCAAGAGACTTTGTGCAGACCCGTTTGTCCTATTACCCTGAAGTTCAGGAGCTCAAACTGTCAAACCACCTGAGTGCTGTAACAAACTTAAGCAAGTGGATGTTCATAGGGATATTAAGACCCATTTCAAAGACATTAATGCTCGTTTCTAAGACAGTAGCTGTTGTGATAAGAAGTGATGCAGAGTCCCCAGGCAGGTGCAAAGGAGAGCCACTTTATTGCAAAAACCTGGTGTTTTTAAGCAGTTAGCCAGTTATCAGTTTACATAGTTTTAAAGCACAACAAACATAATTCAACCAACCACCATACACCACGATGTGAACACGTTATGGTCAAAGTCCTGGGATGACTTTATGATGTGTATCCCGTTGAATCATGCCACAACCGGGCTAGGAGACACTTCAGAGACAGAGTCAGAGAAGTGGGTATTTGCTTTATTTGGCGTGCCGGGTGTGTGGGGATCGCTCCTCCAAACACACACACACCGGTGCTCCCTACAACACAGTATTATGGGCTAAATTATGAATATTCATCACATTCCTTGGGACAGGCGTGGTTATACAAATTATTTATCAGCAGTCATTAGCATATGGGCCACACATGCGCTGTGTGTCCTGGTGGTCGTGCTGAGGAAGACCTCTCCTCTTCCTCGGGGGTCTTTTCTGATGAAGGCCAGTAGTCATCCTCTCATGAACTTTTCACCTTTCTCCCTGGGCATGCGTAGTCCTTTGAGGAATGATTCAGCGGTCTCTGAGATAATCCTTGTCCCCTCTATCTTGACAAGATTAGGGTGAATTCGGCTTCTCAGGCTTTGTAATTAACATCTTCTGTCTGAACTAACATTTGCTGTCTCCCAATAGTTAACTTGTGCTTACATGAGATAGTTATTGACTGCCCCTTCACCGTATCGCTGCTCTATGCCCAGAAATTAATTCTGTGCCATTCTGTGCCTTTAAACTGAGCCCGAGAGAGGGAAGAGAAAAAACCGAATGAACTTTTCAAAACAGTAGTTCAAGAACACAGATACGCACTCCTCTATGTTCTCCTGTTGTGATAACAAGAGCAGAGGAAGTGCCCTTCTTGCTTTTCAGCCAGCTTTCGACTCCTTTTCTCCAGAGGGAGACAGACAGTTGAACTTTGTTTTCCTGGGATTTCAGTTTTTCCCTTCTCTTCTGGACTGTTTCAACATCAGAACACATCGGGGAATTTTCCACCGAGGCCCCGGAGGTGAGCCCACACCGAGCCAGCTCCTAGGAGGAGGAAAGAGACCACACCTACAGAAGGACTCTGAAATATTCCGAGGTTTCTCTCCACAGTGAGAGGTTTTATTATTTAGCATTATTATCTTTTTCCTGTGTGTTGGTTAAATAGTTTTTAATCTCTTTCACTTTTGCTGGAGGAAAAATTTTTTTTCCCTGAACCTGGTGGGGAAGGGATGGTTGTAGCCTGCCTTCTATCAAAAGATATTTTCCTCCAAATTTGTTCAAATTGGCACATGTTTTTCTACCCTTAATTCAGCTGTGTCTCCTTCCTAGAGTCGTTTTCTACTTAGCGGAAGTAACAGGCATGATCCATGATTTCACAAAAGCAACAAAGCCTTCATTGTATAAGGTTTTACCTACGTGCAAAAAGTAGTGAAGAACCCTGCACCCATTCTTCCACACCGAGTCCTTCGTAAAGACATTAGCACCCATTTCTCCTATCAGGAGGAAAGCAATTGGGATGGGGATGAAGGCAACTTGAATCGAGCCGGCTAGGGTGGAGAAGGTTGCGATGGGAATGGAGGTGGATAGGGACAGACGCGGTTGAGATGGGGATGGAGGCGGATGAATGGGGATGGTATGGGCATGGAGGGCGATAAAGGGAGAACGAGGCCGATGGGATGGGGATGGATGACCAGAGGTGGATGGGAGCAGATGGAGGTGGTTGAGATGGGAATGCAGGCCAGTGGGGGCGCATGGAAGAGGATCGCGGCGGCAGCTCCTCCCGGCCCGCCGCGGGCGGGTGTCCCTTGCAGCGGAAGCGGCGGCGGGAGCGGCCGCGTGGTGCGGGACGGGCCCGGGGGCAGGTGGGGAGGCCGGGAGGGGTCGCGGGGCGTCTCGTTGCTGGCAGGGGCCGTGGGCGGGGAGCGGCGGGGCCCGCGGGCACGGAGCCCCCGCGGGTGCCGGTGCCGGGGCTGTGGAAGGGGCCGCTCCAAGGGCGCGGTGCCGCAGCCGCTGCCCCGAGCGCGGCGCCGCCGGAACGGCGCGGCCCAGAGCGGAGCGGCCGGGCCGGGGAGGCGGCGGCGGGAGGATCGTGAGGCCGCTGCCGGCGCCGCCGAGCCGGGGCCGCGGGAAGGGCCGTGCCGGGGCGGCGGCGGGGGCGTTTTGGCTGCGGCCGGCGGCGCTGGCTCCAGCGCCGTGCCAAGGGCTGCGCTGCCGGGGCACGGCTGCGGCCGGAGGGAGCGGCCCGCGCTGCGAACAGCGGCGCTCGGCTGGGAGGGGAGGGCCGGGCCGGGCCGGGCCGGAGGAGGCACTTCCCGGGCCCGGGATGAGCGCTGGCATGTATTATCTGAGCGGAGCTGATGTCTCTCACCGCTTTAGCTCTAGAATTACTCTGAGGCCCGGGAAGCTCCCGATCCCTCCGGCAGTGGAGCTTTTTCCCATTGTGGGATCGAGTCCCCGTGCCAGACCTGGACCCAGCTTGAGGAGAGGGGGGCCCGGGTTGGGATCTGCCCCATCGCCGCGTGGGGCAGGTGCAGTTGTGGGCCGAGTCGTGCGTTTTGTGTCCACGAGGGGCTCTCACCTCGCCCGAAAGCCATGGTTTGGCAGTTGGTGGCCAGGTGCACGTGGGAGCGTTGACTGGGGGCGTCCCTGAGCCCCCGTGTGCCGGCTGAGCTGTGCACGTTCCGCCTGCGCAGCTGGGCTGCTGCAGCTCCGGGTGGGAGTGCGCAGGAGGGAACTGGCACCTCTGGCCAGGCTGGCCCTAAACCTGGAATGTTTTGTGCTTGTCGCAGGTCTCCGCTTGAGCCCGGGACGTTCCGGCCAGCCCAGAGGTGTGATCCGGACACACCACCTGATCCTGTCCGGGGCTGGGGTTGGATCCAGCTGCTCCCAGCCTCCCATCAGGCATTTGGAAAACCGGGGCATCCCTCCTGCACTCCGTGACCCAATGGAAGGGGCTTCCCCATAAACCTTGTCCACAACTTCCTGGGGAGCTGGGAATGCACAGCACGGGGTGTCACCCACTCCTGGGGAGCTGCCAGCTGAGTCCCTGGGGCAGAACTGGGAACAGCTCTTGCTCCAGGGACAAGCTGTGGGATGGCTCACATCCCACTGATCCTGGGAGCTCTTGGATCTACCCCTGCACCCCTGGAAAGCTTTCCCTTGCAGTCAGCCCCACTTGATTTTGGGTGTTTGTGCTTCATGTGCACTCCACCCACACCCTGGGGTGCCTTGGGATCCACCTACGCTCTGAGGGGCTCTGGGGTGCCCTGGCTTGTGCTGGGGATGCAAGGGAAGCAGAGGGTCCTTGGGGAAGGTGCCCCCAGTGAGAAATGGGGAACAGGAGCTTGTGTGGCTGTGCCCAGAAAGCTGGGAGGGGTCTTGGGAAAGGGGTGATGGTACCAAGAGACCAGTAGAACCCTTCCAGGGAGGAAACAGGTTGGACATTCCATAGGGAAGCTGGGCCCTGGCACCAGCGCATCAGGTGCGGAGGGTGAAGGAAGCAGGCAGAGCTGCTCTTCTGCGGATCCTGCTGCATGGGATGTGACAGTGGCCATCCCATGGGATCAGCACTGGGGAATAGCAGCTGGGGAGAGGAGTCAGGGCCAGTGCTGCTCCTTTGGGCTTCCCTTGTCTCCCTCCTGGGACAGGAGTAGGATTTGGAAGGGATGTGGAGCTCCAGCTCTGCTCCATGCCTTGCACAGCTGGGAATTGCAGTACAGGTGCTTCACTGCCCTTGGAATCACCTTCTCTTGTTACCACATGAGCCACATGGCTCCTCCTCCAGCCCCAGCTCCTGCCAGGCCTCCTCCAGCCCCTCTCTGTCCCTTGCCAGCTGCTCCTCTTTGGCTTTCAGCATGTGGCACTGGAATTTCAGCTCTGCCTTTCCCAGGGATGGGCTGGGAAACCCAGTATGTCCCCTGCCCTGTCCTGGACACTCTCATGACATCCCAGGGTTTGGGATCCTCAAACAGGGATCTTGCCCTCCCCCACCTGGGATTTTGGCCTCTCAAACTGAAGGTTGGGATCCTCAGACTGGGGGTTGGGACCGTCAACCTCTTGTCTTGAGAGCTCATTCCCCAGGCACCAGTTTCCACCCTAAACTGAGGGATTTCTATTTTTCATTCCAGTTTCTCAGGGAGGAGCTGGGGGTGTCTGCAAAAGGCCGATCCTGGTCCCGACCAGCAGAACTGGCGCTGGTTTGGAGTAGGGGGTCAATGGGTCGGTGATCACGACCCCCCGTTTTGTTGGTTATAAAGCGGCTGGTTTTGCGCTCGATGGTGGATTTTGGGGGGTGACACCCCGATAAAACTGGGGGGATGTGTAGGGGAGGGCTTTATTTGAGGGCACAGAGAGAAAAGGGGTGTGGGGCACCCCAGGGTGGGTTTGGGATCTCCCTTCGGTGGGGGAGGGGGTTGGAGGGAGCCCAGCTCGAGCTTTGGCGTCTTCAGGGGGGGTTTGGCATCTGAGGTGGTGGCGCCACCTGGCGGCTGCAGGGACCCACGGCCAGATTGGGGGTCCGGAGGGGCTTGGGGGGTCCCTCCCAAGTGGGGGATGCGCTGCGAGGACCTTGGAGACCCCAGGATGTAGATTTGGGGTTCCCAGGATGGGGGTGGGCCGCTGGGAGTGGGGTCTCTCAGGCACTGGGGCCTCCTGGTGACTGGGAGGACCCAGCGCTGGGGTTCCCAGTCCTCCTCACCGGGGCTGCGGCTGGGGACTCCCAGCCTGGGGTTTGAGGCTTCCAAGGGTGGATTTTGGGGATGCCCAGGACATATTTGGGGGTTCAAGGGTGGGTTTTGGGGGTCCTGGGATGGATTTTAGGGTTCCAGCACCCTCAGTGCGAAGTCCAGAGCTGGGGCGCTGTGGGTCAGACACCCCATGGACACCACGTCGATGTGGGGCCCCAAGAACTGGGGGAGGGTCCCCAAAACGATCCCCCCGCTGGCCTCCACGGTCACCCCGGGGTGAGCGGCCTTGACCTGCGCCGCCACCGCGTGCAGCTCCTGGGGAGAACACCCTGTTAGCAGGGAGCACCCCCTCCCCAAAACTGCAGGGGGTGCAGGGGAGAATCCCCCACCAAATTGGGATTTCTCTGCCCAAATCTGCCTGATTTGGGTCCCCCCCATAAGAAACTACCAATTCACGGATTACTCCACCCCTTGACCTCCAAAATTGGGGGGTCCACCCCCAAACTCTCCAAATCAAGAGTTATCCCCCTTAAACCAGAAACCCCACAAAACTGGGGGTTTGCCACCCAACATCTGCTCAGTTGGGTGCCCCAGCCACCCACTGACCTCCAGAACAACCCCAAATTTGGGCTCTCCAACCCAGAACTCTGGAAAATTGCAGTCCCCCCACCTAAACGCCTCAAGTCAAGGGTCCCTCCACCCAAAACCCCCCCAAATTGGGATTACCCAACCCTTTGACCCCCCCCAAAACTGGCATTCCGGCACTTATCTTTGGGGCTGTCCCACATTTACAGCAGATTCCCATTTTACTAGTCCAGCCTCACACCTGGGGGGTCCTCCCATTCTTAGGGGCCCCTCCCAGATTTTGGGAGCTCACTTGGTAGGGACAGAGGTCAAATCTATGGCATTACCCACCTTTTTTGGGAGATCTGTGCCCCATTTTTGGGGTTTATCCCCATTTTGAAAATCCAACCTCCCATTTTTGGGATCCAGCCCCACACCTGGGGTCTCCCCATTGTTGCCCCCCCCCCCCCCATTTTGGGGCTCACCTGCGGGGCCAGGTTGTCCAGCAGGACGATGTCAGCCCCCGCCCCCGCAGCCGCCAGTGCCTCAGCCGCGCTCGAGCACTCGACCCCCAAGCGGCGGGTGAAGCCCCCGGCCCGGCGCACCCCCCAGATCATCTGGGGAAGAGGGCGTCAGGGGGAACCCCAGAGCGACGCCCAATCCCTCAGACCCAATACGGGGCGGGGTAAAATGGGGGGAGGGGCACTAATTGACTTAAAATAAACCCCCCATCGCCCCCCCACACTGATCCCTCAAATTGGGGTCCTCTCCCCAGATCCCCCCAATTCAAGGGCGTCCCCCGACCCCAAAACTGGGGTTGCCCCACCTACAAACACCCAAATTTAGGGTTCCCCAACATAGGGCCCACCCCCATTCAGGGGTTACCCCCCAACTTCCCTCCCAAACAGGGACCCCTCCCATGCATCCCAGACTGGGTCCTCCCACATCAGCCCACCCCCAGAATACCCCAGTCCAAGGGTCTGTCCCAAAATTGGTACCCCCTTCAAGTATTGGTGCTTCCCCATCACCCCATCACTCCCTCCAAAATCGAGCCCCCTCCACCAAAATCCCCCATTTCCTCCAAACCTCGTGTTCCCCCCCCCCCAAGACCCCCAAATTTGGGGTTGTCACGCCTGCCGCCCAGAGCCCGCCAATTCAAGGGTGCCCCCCCACCCACCTCCCCCACAAACTGGGGCCCTGCCCCCCCAATCTCGGGGTTCCCCCGCCTCGCACCCCACACTCCAGCGGTCCTGCCGCCATTACCGCCCAAATTCTGGAGTCCCCCCACACCCAGAAGCCCCCAACTCAAGGCCCCCCCCGCCACCGCCCCCCCCAATTTCGGCGTCCCCACCTGCTCGAGCCCCCCCGCTGCCGCCGCCAGCGCTCGGTGATTGTCCTTGAGCAGGAGGAGTCCCCCCAGACCTCCCCGGTGGGGGTCGGCGCCCCCCACCCCCAGCGCGTATTTCTCCGCCAAGCGGAAGCCGGGCGTGGTTTTCCGGGTGCCCGCCACGACCCCCGCCCAGCCCTGTGCCCGGGCCACCCCCACGGCCCTCGCGGCCATCGAGGCCACCCCGCTGCAGCGCCCCAAAATATTGAGGGCGACCCTCTCCCCGCCCAGCACCCCCGCGGCCGGACCCTCCACCTCGGCCACCAGCGCCCGCCCGGGGGGCAGCGCCGCCCCCTCGGGCACCCGCCAGGTGACCCGGCACCCCGACACCCCGAAAACGGCCTCGGCGAAGGGGGCCCCCGCCAGGACGCCCCCCGAGCCCCCCCCGCCCTTGCTGAGCAGCTGCGCGCGGGTCGCGGCGTCCCCCGCGGCCGCCACGGCGGCGTCCGGCCAGGGCGCGTCCTCGTCCAGCCACGCGCGCGCCAGGGAGCGCAGGCGGTGCGGGGGCGCCGGGGGGGCCCAGCCCCGGCCGGGGGGCGCGGAGCGGGGCGGGGGCGAGCGGGCCATGCTCCGGGGGCCTGGGCAGGGCGACAGGGGCGTCACTGGGGGCCTGCGGAGAGGGATTTGGGGCCCTGGGGAGGGGTCTTGGGGGGCTTATTGGGGTCCTAGGCGCCTCCCGGAGAGGATACTGGGGTCCGCGGGGGGGGGGTTTCAGGGATATATTTGGGTCTGGAGGGGATCTGGGGAGTTACTGGGGTGTTGAGGGGGAAATTTGGGTTGGTCTTGGGGTGGGGGGGGGGGAGTTGGGGGATGCGGGGATCCTTGTGGGGAATTTTGAGGGGATGCTGGGGTGCTTGAGGGTCCCAGGAGGGTCCTTGAGGGGAGGCGGCTCCGGGGAGGACTTTCAGGGAGACACTTGGGTCGGGAGGGGATTTGGGGGGTTATTGAGGTGCTGAAGGGGAAATCTGGGGCGGTCTTGAGGGGCTGTGGGGGATATTGGGGTCCCTGGGGGAATTTTGGGAGGGGTCCTTGTGGCTCCTTAGTAAGATTTTGGGGGGGATCTTCAGGGGTTTTGAGGGTCCCAGGAAGGTCCTTGAGGAGATATGGGGGTCCTGGGGAGGGGTTCTTGGGGCCGTTTGGGAGGTTATTGGATCCTGGGAAGGGGATTTTGGGCGAGTCCTGGAGGAAGCCTGGAGGTCCTAGGAAGGTCCTGGAGGGGATATTGGGGTCCTAAGGGGGTTTTGGAGAAGAGTTTTGGGTGCAGGGGGGATTTTGGGGGTTATTGGGGTCCTGGGGTGGATTTGGGAGCCCAGGAAGGAGATCAAATGTGGGTCCCCCTGCCCCCGAATGTGGGTCCCCCCTGCCCCCCTCGTGCCCCTTCCCCCCAGCTCAGGGGGTTCAAAGTCCGGCCCGGACGGGCCACATCACCCGCCCCTCCCCCCTTCCCTTCCCGAGACCCCCAACTGGGGGAGGGGAGCCTCACTGACCTGTCGAGAGTTGGAGGCGACTGAGGCCCGTCTTGGGGGTCGGGGGGGTTCTTACCTGGGGGGGCGTGGCCCGCCTCGCCCCAACACCTCCTCCGGGCTGTGATTGGCTGCCCCAGGGGCGCCCACCCCCCAAAAAATCCCCCAGGCGGTTTGGGGTGGGGGAGGGGAAATTCCCTTGATTGACAATAACTGAGCGAGGCCGGGGGGCACGGGGGGGCTTTGGGGGACACTTGGAGAGGCGCCCCATGACCGGGGGGCACTGGGGGGGTGGTCACATCAGGTGACACCGGGTGACAACCTGGCCCCCCCATTCAGCCCCTCCCCCACCCCATCGCTGTCACGCGGGGGGGGTTACGGTGGCGTCGGGGGGTGCCTGACACATGGGGGTGACAGGAGGTGACAGGGGCAGGGGTGTTCCTGTGGGCGGGGCCGGGGCCGAGGGGCGGGACAAGGTTGGGCTGAGGAGAGAAGATGGAGATGGGGGGGGAGAGGGGACCAAAGGGATACGGGGTGGGGGGGACAGGGAGGAGATGGAGGTGACCAGGCTGTGGTGGAGGGGGCAGCAGAGGGGACATGGAGATGACAGTGGGGACAGGGACAAGATGGGACCCGGACATGGAGCTGGGGACATGGAGAGGACATGGAGATGGTGGTGGGGTCATGGGGATGGGGGTGGTAACCAGCAGGAGATGGTCACGGTGACAGCAGGTCATGGAGGTGACACAGAGGTGGTCAATGTCACCTGGAGGTGGTGGTGGGGACATGGGGACAGTGGTGGGATGAGGGGTCAGATGGTTGAGGGGACCAGGAAATGATGAGGGGAGCAGGGACGGAGGAGACAGGGTCAAGGACACCTGGAGATTGTGGAGGTGACCAGGACATGGTGATGGCACATGTGGAGGGGACAGGGAGGAGGTGGAGGAGACAGGAAGATGGAACTGAGGACGTGGAGATGGTCGGTGTCATGTGCAGAGGGTGGTGGGGACGTGAGGAGGACATGAAGGGGGGATATGGGGATGTTCAAGGTGAACAGGACGTGGTGGTGGGACATGAGGAGGGGACAGGGAGATGGTGGTGGGGACATGGAGATGGTCAAGACCAGCTGGAGGTGATCAAAGGGACACAGGAAGGGAGTGAGAGAGGACAGGGAGGAGATGGAGGTGACCATGGAGGTGACCCATGAGCAGAAGGCAGGGTTCGGGTGGGACACAGGGCCATGGGAACGGGGGGATTGGGGATGGTGGGACACGGGGCTGTGGGGACATGGGGACACGTCCTGCCCCTCCCCTCCCCTTCCAGGTACTTCCTGGCGATGAACTTGAGGGTCTTGCCCAGGAGGATGATGGCGAACGAGAGCTTGAGCACCATCAGCCAATGTGGCATCAGCGACAGCGGCGTCAGCTTGAGCATCATCTGGGGGGACATCGGGGGACAAAGGGTGGAACCCCTTGGCCAGCAACCCAAACCCCATGGCCACCAAACCCAATGGCCACCACCCCAATATCCATGGCCACAGACTCCACACTCATGGCCACTAGACCCATGTTCAGCACCCCTGTGGCCACCAACCCCCACCCCTTCCCTGGCCACCAGACACCATGGCCACCAGCCTTATGGCCACAAACTCCACAGCCACCAACTCTGATGGTAGCCAGCCCCTCCATGGCCACCGCCACAATCCCTATAGCCACCAACTCCCCATGGCCACCAGACCCACATCTTGATGCCCACCAGCCCCATGATGACCTCCCCAAAGGCCATCAACCGTCTCTCCATGGCCACCATCTTGGTGGCCACCAACCCCTATGACCATAATTATTGATGGCCACCAGCCCCCCCAAGGCCATCAATCTCCCCATGACCGTCGTCTTGATGACCACCAACCCCATGGCCACCAGCCCCACGGCCACCGTCCTGGTGGCCATCCTGCCCCATGTCCCTCCTGTGTCTCCCTCTGACACGCAGGGGGTCAACGGAGAGGACGAGGAAGGGCAGGGACGTGGAGAGGCAGATGGAGCCCATCAGCCAGATGTTCACCCAGCGTGGCATCCAGGCCAGTGACTGGTTCTCTGACAGGCTGTGGGGGACATGGGGACATTGGGGGATCACCATGGGGGGAGCGATTGGGAGGTCATCATGGGGAGGGACGTGGGGGGACACGGTGGGAACAGAGGACGGATGGAGCCCATCAGCCGGATGTTTACCCAGGGCAGCATCTGATTCTCTGACAGGTTGGGAGGGACATTAAGCGGTCGGTCACCCTGGGGGGGAACAGGGGGATGAGGGACACCACCAGGACACAGGGGGACATGGTGGTGGGAGACATCTGGGCCGGGGATTGGTTCTCCCAAGAGGCTGGGGGGTACATCAGGGACATCTGGGGGTCACCATGGGGGTGGGGCACACAGCGGGACATGGACAGGGGATGGAAGGTGGGAGAGAAGGGTGGGTCACCATGGGTGAGGACATGGGGGGACACATTGAGGGAACATAGGGGCATCATGGAAGGGATGGTGGTGATGGTGATGGTGGTGGTGGTAGTCGCGTGATGATAACGATGGAGTTGGGTGATGAAGATGGTGGTGGTGGTGGTGATCATGGTGTTGAGTGATGAAATGTTGATGAAGATGATGATGGGTGATGATAATGGAGGTGACGGTGGCGTGTGGATGATAGTAATGACGATGATGGTGACAGTGGTGGTGATGATGATGGTGTTGTCAGTGTCATGGTGATGGTGTTTATTGTGTTGAGTGGTGATGGTTGTGTTGGAGCTGACGGTGGTGATGATGGTGTTGGTGATGGAGTTCACCATAGCGTGGCTGACAGCATGAGTGATGAAGATGAGGTACGTGGTGGTGATGATGGCCATGATGATGGTGTGAGTAGTGTCATGGTGATGGTGTCAATGGTGTGGGTGATGAAGAGGAAGGTGATGATGAAGAAGATGACAGTGATGATGGTGCTGTTGGTGTTGTGGTGGTGTTGATGGTGTTGGGTGATGATGATGGAGGTGTGGGTGATGATGCTGCTGATGATGTGGGGGATGAGGGTGACGGTGTGGGTGGCGGTGGTGATGAAGATGATGGTGATGACGAAGGCCTCCCCCACTACTTGTTGAGGGCATTGCACATCTCGATGGGGACCAGCACCGACAGCGCCGTCGGCACCGGAGCCTCAAAGATGTCGCAGTCCAGACCCTCAAAGACCACGTTGTGCCCTGGGACCTGCATGAAGTGGGGCTGGGGGGTCGCCAGGGGGCCCCTGGGGGGAGGAAGCCTTGGGGACACCCAGAGGGCTGGGGAGGCTCCACTGGTGTCGGGATTAAGGAGCAGCAGCTGCCCGTCCCAAACACTGTCACCGCAGGAGGACTTTGCCATGAGACGAGTGCAGGACGGAGCACAGGAAGGCGCTGACTCCAGGCCTGGCAGAGGTGAGATCTGGTCGGCACATCCTGGGAAATACATCCCCACAAAAATTCCCACTGTGGCACAGCACGTAAAGAAGCAGCTGCTCGTGCACGTCAGCGGTCACACAAAGCTCACCTGGGTTATGGCACAGGCGCTGCTGCCACCACCGAAGCCCCCCGCAACCCTGCCTCGGCCCACAGCTGGACCTTGGGCGGGAAGTTCAGCCCCCGGGGTGGGAAGCTAAGATAAGATCAAGGTGGGACAATTGTCCGGGGATTATCCCAGACCTCGGGGGAGGTAAACAAAGCTGCGGGAGCAGAATGGATCCCTGGTGGTGGGCAAGGAAAGGCAACCCGGCACTCGTGCTGGAATCATCTCCAGCTGGGTCAAAGGGAATTCCAGAGGGGCAGATGGCGACCACCAACTCCCGGCCACCGGCCCCAGAAACCTCCGGCTGAGGAGAAGAGACAGCCTGAGCTGGGACTAATTAGCACCCGAGGCCATTGTTTAACCAATGGCATTAGAGAGCTGTGTAGCCCATGAGCACTCATTCCTCAGTTTGCCGAAATGGATAAACAGGGAGAAGTTCAGAATGACCTCAGGACCCCCCACTACCGAGAAGCGCCGGGGGAAGAAGGACCAACAATGCCTCTGGATCCACGGGTGGTGCTGACCTTCTGACTGATCTCTCTCCCTCCCTTCTCCCTCTCTGCCCACCCTTCCTCCTTTCTCTCCCTCACATTTTATTTTTCGGTAAATTCCATACTATTGACTTTGGCACATGGGCCCATTTGCCCCTAAATTTGGGCAGAGGCACCTCAATAATGGGATCTGAACAGCCGGGGATCCTTTAAGCGGCCTTAACCCCCTCATTCCCAAAGCCATGTGCCCAGGAGTGCTGACCCTTGGGCAGGGGAGCGCTGTCGCTCCCAGACGGACCAGAGGACCCAGGGCTCCAGGCCCCTGTCCGTGATCCACTCCTGCCCTGACCCCAACCTGTGCTCCCTGGGGATTGGGCTCCCAGAGCCCTGGGCAGAACCTGTTTCCCGCTGTGCCCCAAACCCTGGGGGCTCCAGAGGCTGCCCTGGCTGCCCCTTGTCCCTCCCAGCTCCAGGGGGACATTCCGGGGTGTCCCACCCTGCTCTGCCCAGGGCACATGGCGGGGGCAAGGGGATCTCCTGTGCAGAGACCCCTGGGAGCCCCCGGAGTCACTCTGTTCATGGCAGGGGAGGGACCGGAGACTCCCAGGTTGAGAGAGGGACACGGGAACACACACAGGGACACGGGAACACACAGGGATACGGGAACACACACAGGGACACGGGAACACACAGGGACACGGGAACACACACATGGACACGGGAACACGCACATGGACACGGGAACACGCACATGGACACGGGAACACGCAGGGACACGGGAACACACACGTGGACACGGGAACACGCACATGGACACGGGAACACACACATGGACACGGGAACACACAGGGACACGGGAACACACACATGGACATGGGAAAACACACAGGGACACGGGAACACACACATAGGGACACGGGAGCACGCACAGGGACACGGGAACACACACATGGACACGGGAACACACACACATGGACATGGGAACACACACAGGGACACGGGAACACACACAGGGACACGGGAACACACACATAGGGACACGGGAGCACGCACAGGGACACACAGAGTTGCTTTGCTGTAGGGGTTTATTGATTACTCCAGGGAAATTCCCAGGGCTCCCAGGGGATCAGGGGGGGTTATCCAGGGATGATCATCTCCTCATGCTGCTGGAGGGGGACAGGACGCGAGTGTCACCACCAATTCCAGTCCTGAAAGACAGAGCCCAAATCATGACCCCCAGTGTCCACTGGGACACAAGAGGGGCCTTGTCCCCACCCCTCTCTCTGCAGGGACCTGCGGCAGGAGAAGGGATTTGGAGCCCCGGATGTACCTGGGACAGGACTTGGCTCCTGAGATCCTTGTGGCTCCCAGAGCCCCTCACCCTGGAATTCCCCAAAACCTCCCAGAGCCCTCCCTGCTCCCACAGGGACACTGGGTGTCCCCAGAGCCCCCCAGTGCAAGGAAGCCTTGGGGACAGCTCTGTCCACCTAACCCTGGGACACGGATCAGGGACAGCCGCTGCCACGCCCCTCTGCCATCCTCAAGCTCTGCCCACCCCAGAGGGCTCAGGGATCCGCCCTGGCCCCCGAGGATCTTTTGTGGGGCTGGAGACCCCCCGAGACTTCTCACCAGGGCATCCAGAGGGGCAGCCGGGCATCACTCCCGCAGAAGCTCCACCTGCTCAGCCACGGGGGGCTGGGGAGAAAGACGGGGTTAGAGCAGCACCGGAGGATACTGGGGCATGTTGGGAGATACTGGCACATGCCGGGGTGTACTGAGGCACAGTGGGGTGTACTGGCGTGCACTGGGATGCCCTGGAGGGTCATGACCATGACAGGGGAGGCTCTGGGCCCAGCAGAACTCTGGGTACCCACCTCAGACCGCTTCACTCGCTGGGTGCCTTTCTTTACCTGTAGAGATGAGGAGATGTCACTGGTCACTGGAGTGTCCCTGGTCCCAGCAAGGCATGGGGGGACCCAACTGGCCCCCAGTTCCCACACTGGTGCCCCAGTTCCAGGACTTACCTCAATGCATCCACCTCGGCCTCCTACTACGCTTATCTGCAGAAGCAGAACAAAGGTTTCGTCTGGATTGGCCCTTGTGGGGCTCGGGGGGTCACAGGTGTCCCCAAGCCCCCGGTCTGAGGGGGAAAATCCCTTCTGCTCCCCCCCCAGTCCCACTCCGGCCATTCTCACCTGATCCCTGTTCCTGCAGGGACCACGGTGGGGATGGAGATAAGGAGAGCGAGGGGAATTCGGGGCCTCCAAGGACGAGGGGAACGGAGTGGGACTTGGGGGCCCCAAAGACAGTGAACTGGGGGGAACTGGGGGCCCCAAGGGATGGGGCTGGGGAGTGTGGGTGGGGAGGCAGAATTCCAGTGGGGGGGGACATGGGGGCTGAAGTGAGGGGTGGGTGGGGGCAGGAGAAAGCGGGGACAGAGGACCAAAAGTGATGGGTTTGGGAGTGGGAGTCAAGGAGGGGGACTTGGGGATACCACTGTCATGGACGAAGAGAAAGGGAAAGCACTGGAGGGAAAAAGGAGAGGAAATGGGCTGGGCATGATGCTCTTTAGGGTTGACTGGGGTGCACTGAGAAGGGTGGGAATGCAATGGGCACCCTGGGGAAGGTGCAGCCTTGGGAAGCTCTGTGGTGTACTGGCATGCACTGGGGTGCACTGGGATGCCCATGGCCATGAGAGGGGAGGGCCTGGGCCCAGCAGAAGAACTCAGGGTACCCACCATTCCATTGCTAAAGCCACCAGCTGCCTGTGGAGAGACCATGAGATGTCACCGGTCACTGGGTTGTCCCCAGTCCTAGTAAAGGCTGGGGGCGACCAAACTGCCCCCCAGTTCCCACACTGGTGCACCCAGCTCCAGCACTTACCCCGGCACATATAGTTCCACCACTGCCATCAAAGGTGGCCTGGGGAAGGAGAGCAAAACGTTGGTCAGGATTGGCCCTTGTGGGGCTGGGGAGGGACACAGGTGTCCCCAGCCCCCCCGGTGCATGGCTGTCCCCTGCTCTGAGCAGGGGTTGCCAGGGGATTTGGGGACACACTGCAGGGTGAAAGGCAGTGGACTGAGGGGAAACACTGGATAGAAGACCCTGGGAATCATCCGGGGCGGGGTGGGGAAGAATTTCCCAGTTGGTGCCAGTTCAGCCTGGCTTGGGACTGGACCAGTCCAGCCCAGTTTGGCCAAGTTCAGCCTATTCTGTGCTTTAATGAGTTTGGACCTCTTGGTCCCACTTCAGCCTAGTTTGGGGTTGGCCTTTGTCCTTGGGCGGGAAACAGAGGAGATGCTGGGGAGATGCCCAAGGGGACCGAGAGGATGGGATGGGATGGGATGGGATGGGATGGGATGGGATGGGATGGGATGGGATGGGATGGGATGGGATGGGATGGGGGACACGGAACGGGGTTTGGGGGGAGCCGGCCGGGAAAGCGGTGGGGCCGTCCCAGGGAGGAGCCGAGTCCGACCATCCCGTGGGGAAGCCGGGCTCTGGCACCAGGAGTTTACTTGCGGGAAGGGGAAGGACAGAGGGAATCGTGGGAAGGAGAAAGCGGCACCGCCCGGGGCCGGGGAGCCCGGCGGAGCCCCTGGATTGGGAAGAGCCCCCAGCCCCGAGCCCACCCCGTGGCCTTGGAGCCTCACCTCGGTCTGTGCTGGGAGGCACAGCAGGATGGAGAGGAGCAGGGCCACGCTGAGCACAGCCACCTTCATCTTCCTCTCGCACTGGGCAGCGCTGGCTGAGGCTGCACCGGGCCAGGAGCACCTTTATCCCTGCCGGGACTCCTCCCTGCACCCTCCCCGACAGCCCCCAGGCCAAAGCCCGGCTTGGCACAGCCCCCAGCCCTGGCCACAAGCCCGGCCCTGGCACAGAGTCCATCCCACCTGCGGCACGCATCCAGCCCCTTTGCCCGGCATCCCTCCAGCTTCCTGCACGGGGCAGCTGCCCCTGGAAGGGCCCAGGCCCCTGCGGGGGCCAAGGGGGGCGGGCTGGGAGCCAAAGGCAGCTGGGGACCCTGTGGGGACAACCCCCACTCCAACACCATCCATCCTCCTGCAGCCCCCACAGCCAGAACCCCCGCTGCCCCTTCCCTTCCAGAGCTTTCCCTGTGGGACAGCCCAGAGCTGAGCCCAGCCCCAAACCCGGCACGTGGCAGAGCAGAATTGTCCCTCTTCCCACTCCAGCCCCTTGGCTGAACGGGGGGCTGGACTGACCCCTCTGCCTGGGGCACCAGGAGCCCGGGATCAGGGCAAACAGGGAGGTGGGAGGGCAGCGGGGTCACAGGCAATGGGAACAGCCCGGTGGCTGGGATCTGCAGGCTCTGGAGGCTCTGGGGAGTGCTGGGGAATGGTGGCCCTGGGACACCAGGACTGGGCTTGGGGCAGTGCTGGGGTGGCCGCAGTGCCCGGCTCCAGCCCATTCCCGGCACTGCAGCCCCAAACTGCTCCAGGCCCCCAGGGGAGGATCCCCTGCCTGGCCCCCCCGTCCCACCCAGGGCCACCGTGTCCTGCTGGATCCCCCCCATCCCGCTCTGCTGAGCTGTCCCACACGGGGGTCCCAGGGGCTCTGCCCCCAGCAGGGCTCTGGCTCCAGACTGGGCTGGCACTGGGACACAGCTCCTGCAGCGCCCTGGCACCAGGGATGGCCCTGTCCTGCCCTCGGCCCAGCGCCGGCCCTGAGCTGGGGCTGACCTTCCCAGCCGAGGGTCCCTCGCTCCCGTCCCCGCTCAGAGGCCCCTGTCAGGGTCACCCCCGAGGACACAGAGCAGGGACAGTCCCTGCCCGGGGCTCCCGGGAGCTGCCGGGGCCTCCATTCTCCACTGACACCTGTGACATTTGCAGGAGATGTTCCCTCCTCACGGGACACTGACCACACAGAAGGGACCTGTTGTGAGGCACCTGGGAAAACACTTCAGACACCTGCCCTGACTGTTTGCGTTGGATTTTCCCAAGGAGCCAGCAGTGACCTGGAAGATTTTCCTTTTGCCTGTTTGTGCTTTGTGCCTCCTTTGTTGGGGAATTGAGGAGCGTTGACCCTGGAGAGGCCAAAGGGAGGTGAAGCTGCTCAGCAGAGGCATTTCCAGCCCCTGGACACCAAAGGTGCTGTTCCAGATGACCCCAGCCATGGGTTCATGGGCTCCTGTTTCCAAATCTCCTCTACATTGGAACAGGGTTTAGGCTGATATAGTCTACCAGTACCAAATTAATGGAAAACACCAAGCTGGGTGGGACTGTGGATCTGCTGCAGGGCACGAAGGCTCCTCAGATGGATCTGGGCCAGATGGATTGATGGGCTGAGGCCAAAGGTGTGATGGTCAAAACAGCAAGGTGCTGGGTCTCTCACTGGGGTCACAACAACTCTATGGAATGCTCCAGATTGGGGCAGATGGGCTGGAAAACTGGAAAAGACCCTGTGGGTGCTGGTGACAGTGGCTGAACATGAGCACAGGTGTGCCCAGGTGGGCAAGAGGCCAAGGGCACCTGCGCTGTCCCAGCCATGGGGTGGCAGCAGGACCAGGGCAGTGACAGTCCCTGTGCTGGTACTGCTGAGGCCCCTTGATGGCTGTATGCCATTCTGGGTCCTCATGGCCAGAGAGGCCTTGAGGGGCTGGAGCATGGCCTGGGAAGGGTCTGGAGCCCCAGGAGCGGCTGAGGGAGCTGGAAAGGGGCTCAGCCTGGAGCAAAGGAGGCTCAGGGGGGACCTTGTGGCTCTGCACAACTCTCTGACAGGAGGGGGCAGCTGGGGGGGAGGTGGTGGGTCAGGCTCTGCTCCCAGGGAACAGGGACAGGAGAAGAGGGAATGGCCTCAGGCTGGGCCAGGGCAGTTTTAGGTTGGACATTGGGATGGATCTCTTCTTGAAAAGGGTGGTCAGGCCTTTGCAGGAGCTGCCCAGGGAGGTTTGGAGTACCCATCCCTGGAGGAGTCCAAGGAAGGTCTGGATGTGGCACGCAGGGCTCTGGGCTGGTTACAAGATGGAGATCGGGCACAACTTGGACTTGATGGTCTTGGAGTGCTTTTCCAACTGCAGCAATCCTGGGATTCTGGGACTGTCCTGGAAAAATGCTTTTTGACTTTTTTTCCCCTTTGAGGTTCTGTACTCAAGCTTCCAGTCCCCAGGGAGGTTCCCCGTCCCACTGCCTCATGTCCAACCCCCTGTCCCACAGACAGAACCATGGGGTGACACACGGGCTGTGCCAACGGTGCCCCTCCCTTGAACAGAAACTCTTCATAGATGAGACAGCAGTCAACAGGAGCAGGAAAAAAATCCTTCCTTAAAAGCTGGGATAACTGTAGGGACAATTTCTCCACAGATGGGACACATTCCCGAGGGAGGCAGTGACATTCCCAGTTCCTGGAGCTGGGTGGCCTGTCCAGCTCATTATCTCCACTCTCCTGGTGAACAACATCAGTGCACTTTGCACAAACTCTCTCTGCATGGAGAGCATCTGCTGGATTCCATCCAGGTATTGGGATGGCTGATTGTTCTCCAGGTTGCTGTAAATTGCCTCCCCCATAGGTGATTCCCTTGGATCCTGGGTACATCCCTCACCAGGAGCTTGCAAAATCTTCCTCAAAGAGATTCCTGTCCTTCCCAGTGAGCAGGAGCTGCTTCCAGAGGCTGAGGACTGCTGCCCCATTCCCAATCCCACCGTCAATACCCATATCCCCAGCAAGGAATCCCCAGCTGGGCTCCATACCCTCAAATTCCTTACCCATGGCCCCAGTATCCAGCATTGGAGTAACCCGCTGAGGTTTTCTCCTAGAGAGTGGCTGAAATCCTTTTGCATCTCTCCCAAGTTAGCCTGTGTTTCCATGGATCCTTCCTGGCTCCAGGGCAGCCAGTGCATGGTCTGGTGTTTGTGTGTCTGGAGATGCAAAGCTGCCCTCTTCCCCTCCCTGGATGTGGAGCAGGGACAGGATGGGCAGAGCTGGGGCTGGAGCTCCCTTGGTTCAAACCTCATGACACTCCCTCCCTCCTGAACTCACTCAGGTTGAAGTCCCAGGCTGTTGGAAGTGACAACCTTCAGAGGGACCTGCCTGTGTTTCCCCACCTTGCCGGCCACGACTACACTGCTTTGGGGTGGGGCAAATCCCTGGGGGATCTTCCTGAAGAGTTGGTGAAACTTAGGAAAAGCTGCGAAACTCATCTTGAGAAGCAACACCAGGAGGATTGTAGTTTCACAAGGACGTTCAAGACTGAAGAATTGTTGGAATCAGGGAGAGCACACCTACGATGGAGGCACAGGTGGGGCCGGTGCCATTCTCTGTGTCCTCTGCTGAAAACATCTTGGAGGACAAAAGGCAAAAAGTGAAATTGGGAATTGTCTCCATCCCCAAAGCAGAGGGATGGCCCAGCACAGAGCTCCAACTCCTGAGGAAGACCAAGGACAGGATTTTACAGCACTTCCCAGAAGCCCCCACTGAGCACAGCCACTGCAGCCCAAACCCAACCTTCACGATTCCAGCAGGAACAGGAACATGGCACAACCATAGAAACTGGTGGGGAGACCTGGCAAGGCACTGCTATGGCCAGCAACTGTTCACCAGCCAGTTATCCCAGCCAAAGCAGTGCAACAGGACTGAGACCCCCTGCTCCTGTCCTGTCTCCTCCCCTCTCCCCCACACTGCAGCTACTGAGGGACCCTGGGAACTGGAGGGCTCTGGGAAATTTGGAAAGGAGATGTAAAATGTGGGGAGAACAGGGTCCTCTTTTCCCCCTGTGACCCACCTCCCTGTGGTCACAGCCTGAGGAGAATGGCCAGGCCAGAAATTGATTTGGAACCCAAGTGTGGAAAAAATCCCATGGAAAGGATGACAGGAAAACCAGAAAGTTCCCAAGGTCCGTGCAGTCCAGCTCAGGGAGAGGAAGGGGCACAGTCCAGGACGGATCAGCTGCACCTCAGACCCCCCTGGTCACTTCTCGAACCCATCTCTCTGTCAGACACCAAACCAGGAACATATTCATGTGCCAACAGGCTGCTGATCTGGAAACAGGAGCACATCTGTGCAGAGCCCATGAAACCATGGCTGGGATCATCTGGAACAGCACCTTTGGTGTCCAGGGGCTGGAAATGTCCCGGGGCCTCTCCAGGGTCAACGCTCCTCAATTCCCCAACAAAGGAGGCACAAAGCACAAACAGGCAAAAGGAAAATCTTCCAGGTCACTGCTGGCTCCTTGGGAAAATCCAACGCAAACAGTCAGGGCAGGTGTCTGAAGTGTTTTCCCAGGTGCCTCACAACAGGTCCCTTCTGTGTGGTCAGTGTCCCGTGAGGAGGGAACATCTCCTGCAAATGTCACAGGTGTCAGTGGAGAATGGAGGCCCCGGCAGCTCCCGGGAGCCCCGGGCAGGGACTGTCCCTGCTCTGTGTCCTCGGGGGTGACCCTGACAGGGGCCTCTGAGCAGGGACGGGAGCGAGGGACCCTCGGCTGGGAAGGTCAGCCCCAGCTCAGGGCCGGCGCTGGGCCGAGGGCAGGACAGGGCCATCCCTGGTGCCAGGGCGCTGCAGGAGCTGTGTCCCAGTGCCAGCCCAGTCTGGAGCCAGAGCCCTGCTGGGGGCAGAGCCCCTGGGACCCCCGTGTGGGACAGCTCAGCAGAGCGGGATGGGGGGGATCCAGCAGGACACGGTGGCCCTGGGTGGGACGGGGGGGCCAGGCAGGGGATCCTCCCTTGGGGGCCTGGAGCAGTTTGGGGCTGCAGTGCCGGGAATGGGCTGGAGCCGGGCACTGCGGCCACCCCAGCACTGCCCCAAGCCCAGTCCTGGTGTCCCAGGGCCACCATTCCCCAGCACTCCCCAGAGCCTCCAGAGCCTGCAGATCCCAGCCACCGGGCTGTTCCCATTGCCTGTGACCCCGCTGCCCTCCCACCTCCCTGTTTGCCCTGATCCCGGGCTCCTGGTGCCCCAGGCAGAGGGGTCAGTCCAGCCCCCCGTTCAGCCAAGGGGCTGGAGTGGGAAGAGGGACAATTCTGCTCTGCCACGTGCCGGGTTTGGGGCTGGGCTCAGCTCTGGGCTGTCCCACAGGGAAAGCTCTGGAAGGGAAGGGGCAGCGGGGGTTCTGGCTGTGGGGGCTGCAGGAGGATGGATGGTGTTGGAGTGGGGGTTGTCCCCACAGGGTCCCCAGCTGCCTTTGGCTCCCAGCCCGCCCCCCTTGGCCCCCGCAGGGGCCTGGGCCCTTCCAGGGGCAGCTGCCCCGTGCAGGAAGCTGGAGGGATGCCGGGCAAAGGGGCTGGATGCGTGCCGCAGGTGGGATGGACTCTGTGCCAGGGCCGGGCTTGTGGCCAGGGCTGGGGGCTGTGCCAAGCCGGGCTTTGGCCTGGGGGCTGTCGGGGAGGGTGCAGGGAGGAGTCCCGGCAGGGATAAAGGTGCTCCTGGCCCGGTGCAGCCTCAGCCAGCGCTGCCCAGTGCGAGAGGAAGATGAAGGTGGCTGTGCTCAGTGTGGCCCTGCTCTTCTCCATCCTGCTGTGCCTCCCGGCACAGGCCAAGGTGAGGCTCCAAGGCCACGGGGTGGGCTCGGGGCTGGGGGCTCTTCCCAATCCAGGGGCTCCGCCGGGCTCCCCGGCCCCGGGCGGTGCCGCTTTCTCCTTCCCACGATTCCCTCTGTCCTTCCCCTTCCCGCAAGTAAACTCCTGGTGCCAGAGCCCGGCTTCCCCACGGGATGGTCGGACTCGGCTCCTCCCTGGGACGGCCCCACCGCTTTCCCGGCCGGCTCCCCCCAAACCCCGTTCCGTGTCCCCCATCCCATCCCATCCCATCCCATCCCATCCCATCCCATCCCATCCCATCCCATCCCATCCCATCCTCTCGGTCCCCTTGGGCATCTCCCCAGCATCTCCTCTGTTTCCCGCCCAAGGACAAAGGCCAACCCCAAACTAGGCTGAAGTGGGACCAAGAGGTCCAAACTCATTAAAGCACAGAATAGGCTGAACTTGGCCAAACTGGGCTGGACTGGTCCAGTCCCAAGCCAGGCTGAACTGGCACCAACTGGGAAATTCTTCCCCACCCCGCCCCGGATGATTCCCAGGGTCTTCTATCCAGTGTTTCCCCTCAGTCCACTGCCTTTCACCCTGCAGTGTGTCCCCAAATCCCCTGGCAACCCCTGCTCAGAGCAGGGGACAGCCATGCACCGGGGGGGCTGGGGACACCTGTGTCCCTCCCCAGCCCCACAAGGGCCAATCCTGACCAACGTTTTGCTCTCCTTCCCCAGGCCACCTTTGATGGCAGTGGTGGAACTATATGTGCCGGGGTAAGTGCTGGAGCTGGGTGCACCAGTGTGGGAACTGGGGGGCAGTTTGGTCGCCCCCAGCCTTTACTAGGACTGGGGACAACCCAGTGACCGGTGACATCTCATGGTCTCTCCACAGGAAGTTGGTGGCTTTAGCAATGGAATGGTGGGTACCCTGAGTTCTTCTGCTGGGCCCAGGCCCTCCCCTCTCATGGCCATGGGCATCCCAGTGCACCCCAGTGCATGCCAGTACACCACAGAGCTTCCCAAGGCTGCACCTTCCCCAGGGTGCCCATTGCATTCCCACCCTTCTCAGTGCACCCCAGTCAACCCCAAAGAGCATCATGCCCAGCCCATTTCCTCTCCTTTTTCCCTCCAGTGCTTTCCCTTTCTCTTCGTCCATGACAGTGGTATCCCCAAGTCCCCCTCCTTGACTCCCACTCCCAAACCCATCACTTTTGGTCCTCTGTCCCCGCTTTCTCCTGCCCCCACCCACCCCTCACTTCAGCCCCCATGTCCCCCCCCACTGGAATTCTGCCTCCCCACCCACACTCCCCAGCCCCATCCCTTGGGGCCCCCAGTTCCCCCCAGTTCACTGTCTTTGGGGCCCCCAAGTCCCACTCCGTTCCCCTCGTCCTTGGAGGCCCCGAATTCCCCTCGCTCTCCTTATCTCCATCCCCACCGTGGTCCCTGCAGGAACAGGGATCAGGTGAGAATGGCCGGAGTGGGACTGGGGGGGGAGCAGAAGGGATTTTCCCCCTCAGACCGGGGGCTTGGGGACACCTGTGACCCCCCGAGCCCCACAAGGGCCAATCCAGACGAAACCTTTGTTCTGCTTCTGCAGATAAGCGTAGTAGGAGGCCGAGGTGGATGCATTGAGGTAAGTCCTGGAACTGGGGCACCAGTGTGGGAACTGGGGGCCAGTTGGGTCCCCCCATGCCTTGCTGGGACCAGGGACACTCCAGTGACCAGTGACATCTCCTCATCTCTACAGGTAAAGAAGGGCACCCAGCGAGTGAAGCGGTCTGAGGTGGGTACCCAGAGTTCTGCTGGGCCCAGAGCCTCCCCTGTCATGGTCATGACCCTCCAGGGCATCCCAGTGCACGCCAGTACACCCCACTGTGCCTCAGTACACCCCGGCATGTGCCAGTATCTCCCAACATGCCCCAGTATCCTCCGGTGCTGCTCTAACCCCGTCTTTCTCCCCAGCCCCCCGTGGCTGAGCAGGTGGAGCTTCTGCGGGAGTGATGCCCGGCTGCCCCTCTGGATGCCCTGGTGAGAAGTCTCGGGGGGTCTCCAGCCCCACAAAAGATCCTCGGGGGCCAGGGCGGATCCCTGAGCCCTCTGGGGTGGGCAGAGCTTGAGGATGGCAGAGGGGCGTGGCAGCGGCTGTCCCTGATCCGTGTCCCAGGGTTAGGTGGACAGAGCTGTCCCCAAGGCTTCCTTGCACTGGGGGGCTCTGGGGACACCCAGTGTCCCTGTGGGAGCAGGGAGGGCTCTGGGAGGTTTTGGGGAATTCCAGGGTGAGGGGCTCTGGGAGCCACAAGGATCTCAGGAGCCAAGTCCTGTCCCAGGTACATCCGGGGCTCCAAATCCCTTCTCCTGCCGCAGGTCCCTGCAGAGAGAGGGGTGGGGACAAGGCCCCTCTTGTGTCCCAGTGGACACTGGGGGTCATGATTTGGGCTCTGTCTTTCAGGACTGGAATTGGTGGTGACACTCGCGTCCTGTCCCCCTCCAGCAGCATGAGGAGATGATCATCCCTGGATAACCCCCCCTGATCCCCTGGGAGCCCTGGGAATTTCCCTGGAGTAATCAATAAACCCCTACAGCAAAGCAACTCTGTGTGTCCCTGTGCGTGCTCCCGTGTCCCTATGTGTGTGTTCCCGTGTCCCTGTGTGTGTTCCCATGTCCATGTGTGTGTGTTCCCGTGTCCATGTGTGTGTTCCCATGTCCCTGTGCGTGCTCCCGTGTCCCTATGTGTGTGTTCCCGTGTCCCTGTGTGTTTTCCCATGTCCATGTGTGTGTTCCCGTGTCCATGTGTGTGTTCCCGTGTCCCTGTGTGTTCCCGTGTCCATGTGTGTGTTCCCGTGTCCATGTGCGTGTTCCCGTGTCCACGTGTGTGTTCCCGTGTCCCTGCGTGTTCCCGTGTCCATGTGCGTGTTCCCGTGTCCATGTGCGTGTTCCCGTGTCCATGTGTGTGTTCCCGTGTCCCTGTGTGTTCCCGTGTCCCTGTGTGTGTTCCCGTATCCCTGTGTGTTCCCGTGTCCCTGTGTGTGTTCCCGTGTCCCTCTCTCAACCTGGGAGTCTCCGGTCCCTCCCCTGCCATGAACAGAGTGACTCCGGGGGCTCCCAGGGGTCTCTGCACAGGAGATCCCCTTGCCCCCGCCATGTGCCCTGGGCAGAGCAGGGTGGGACACCCCGGAATGTCCCCCTGGAGCTGGGAGGGACAAGGGGCAGCCAGGGCAGCCTCTGGAGCCCCCAGGGTTTGGGGCACAGCGGGAAACAGGTTCTGCCCAGGGCTCTGGGAGCCCAATCCCCAGGGAGCACAGGTTGGGGTCAGGGCAGGAGTGGATCACGGACAGGGGCCTGGAGCCCTGGGTCCTCTGGTCCGTCTGGGAGCGACAGCGCTCCCCTGCCCAAGGGTCAGCACTCCTGGGCACATGGCTTTGGGAATGAGGGGGTTAAGGCCGCTTAAAGGATCCCCGGCTGTTCAGATCCCATTATTGAGGTGCCTCTGCCCAAATTTAGGGGCAAATGGGCCCATGTGCCAAAGTCAATAGTATGGAATTTACCGAAAAATAAAATGTGAGGGAGAGAAAGGAGGAAGGGTGGGCAGAGAGGGAGAAGGGAGGGAGAGAGATCAGTCAGAAGGTCAGCACCACCCGTGGATCCAGAGGCATTGTTGGTCCTTCTTCCCCCGGCGCTTCTCGGTAGTGGGGGGTCCTGAGGTCATTCTGAACTTCTCCCTGTTTATCCATTTCGGCAAACTGAGGAATGAGTGCTCATGGGCTACACAGCTCTCTAATGCCATTGGTTAAACAATGGCCTCGGGTGCTAATTAGTCCCAGCTCAGGCTGTCTCTTCTCCTCAGCCGGAGGTTTCTGGGGCCGGTGGCCGGGAGTTGGTGGTCGCCATCTGCCCCTCTGGAATTCCCTTTGACCCAGCTGGAGATGATTCCAGCACGAGTGCCGGGTTGCCTTTCCTTGCCCACCACCAGGGATCCATTCTGCTCCCGCAGCTTTGTTTACCTCCCCCGAGGTCTGGGATAATCCCCGGACAATTGTCCCACCTTGATCTTATCTTAGCTTCCCACCCCGGGGGCTGAACTTCCCGCCCAAGGTCCAGCTGTGGGCCGAGGCAGGGTTGCGGGGGGCTTCGGTGGTGGCAGCAGCGCCTGTGCCATAACCCAGGTGAGCTTTGTGTGACCGCTGACGTGCACGAGCAGCTGCTTCTTTACGTGCTGTGCCACAGTGGGAATTTTTGTGGGGATGTATTTCCCAGGATGTGCCGACCAGATCTCACCTCTGCCAGGCCTGGAGTCAGCGCCTTCCTGTGCTCCGTCCTGCACTCGTCTCATGGCAAAGTCCTCCTGCGGTGACAGTGTTTGGGACGGGCAGCTGCTGCTCCTTAATCCCGACACCAGTGGAGCCTCCCCAGCCCTCTGGGTGTCCCCAAGGCTTCCTCCCCCCAGGGGCCCCCTGGCGACCCCCCAGCCCCACTTCATGCAGGTCCCAGGGCACAACGTGGTCTTTGAGGGTCTGGACTGCGACATCTTTGAGGCTCCGGTGCCGACGGCGCTGTCGGTGCTGGTCCCCATCGAGATGTGCAATGCCCTCAACAAGTAGTGGGGGAGGCCTTCGTCATCACCATCATCTTCATCACCACCGCCACCCACACCGTCACCCTCATCCCCCACATCATCAGCAGCATCATCACCCACACCTCCATCATCATCACCCAACACCATCAACACCACCACAACACCAACAGCACCATCATCACTGTCATCTTCTTCATCATCACCTTCCTCTTCATCACCCACACCATTGACACCATCACCATGACACTACTCACACCATCATCATGGCCATCATCACCACCACGTACCTCATCTTCATCACTCATGCTGTCAGCCACGCTATGGTGAACTCCATCACCAACACCATCATCACCACCGTCAGCTCCAACACAACCATCACCACTCAACACAATAAACACCATCACCATGACACTGACAACACCATCATCATCACCACCACTGTCACCATCATCGTCATTACTATCATCCACACGCCACCGTCACCTCCATTATCATCACCCATCATCATCTTCATCAACATTTCATCACTCAACACCATGATCACCACCACCACCACCATCTTCATCACCCAACTCCATCGTTATCATCACGCGACTACCACCACCACCATCACCATCACCACCATCCCTTCCATGATGCCCCTATGTTCCCTCAATGTGTCCCCCCATGTCCTCACCCATGGTGACCCACCCTTCTCTCCCACCTTCCATCCCCTGTCCATGTCCCGCTGTGTGCCCCACCCCCATGGTGACCCCCAGATGTCCCTGATGTACCCCCCAGCCTCTTGGGAGAACCAATCCCCGGCCCAGATGTCTCCCACCACCATGTCCCCCTGTGTCCTGGTGGTGTCCCTCATCCCCCTGTTCCCCCCCAGGGTGACCGACCGCTTAATGTCCCTCCCAACCTGTCAGAGAATCAGATGCTGCCCTGGGTAAACATCCGGCTGATGGGCTCCATCCGTCCTCTGTTCCCACCGTGTCCCCCCACGTCCCTCCCCATGATGACCTCCCAATCGCTCCCCCCATGGTGATCCCCCAATGTCCCCATGTCCCCCACAGCCTGTCAGAGAACCAGTCACTGGCCTGGATGCCACGCTGGGTGAACATCTGGCTGATGGGCTCCATCTGCCTCTCCACGTCCCTGCCCTTCCTCGTCCTCTCCGTTGACCCCCTGCGTGTCAGAGGGAGACACAGGAGGGACATGGGGCAGGATGGCCACCAGGACGGTGGCCGTGGGGCTGGTGGCCATGGGGTTGGTGGTCATCAAGACGACGGTCATGGGGAGATTGATGGCCTTGGGGGGGCTGGTGGCCATCAATAATTATGGTCATAGGGGTTGGTGGCCACCAAGATGGTGGCCATGGAGAGACGGTTGATGGCCTTTGGGGAGGTCATCATGGGGCTGGTGGGCATCAAGATGTGGGTCTGGTGGCCATGGGGAGTTGGTGGCTATAGGGATTGTGGCGGTGGCCATGGAGGGGCTGGCTACCATCAGAGTTGGTGGCTGTGGAGTTTGTGGCCATAAGGCTGGTGGCCATGGTGTCTGGTGGCCAGGGAAGGGGTGGGGGTTGGTGGCCACAGGGGTGCTGAACATGGGTCTAGTGGCCATGAGTGTGGAGTCTGTGGCCATGGATATTGGGGTGGTGGCCATTGGGTTTGGTGGCCATGGGGTTTGGGTTGCTGGCCAAGGGGTTCCACCCTTTGTCCCCCGATGTCCCCCCAGATGATGCTCAAGCTGACGCCGCTGTCGCTGATGCCACATTGGCTGATGGTGCTCAAGCTCTCGTTCGCCATCATCCTCCTGGGCAAGACCCTCAAGTTCATCGCCAGGAAGTACCTGGAAGGGGAGGGGAGGGGCAGGACGTGTCCCCATGTCCCCACAGCCCCGTGTCCCACCATCCCCAATCCCCCCGTTCCCATGGCCCTGTGTCCCACCCGAACCCTGCCTTCTGCTCATGGGTCACCTCCATGGTCACCTCCATCTCCTCCCTGTCCTCTCTCACTCCCTTCCTGTGTCCCTTTGATCACCTCCAGCTGGTCTTGACCATCTCCATGTCCCCACCACCATCTCCCTGTCCCCTCCTCATGTCCCACCACCACGTCCTGTTCACCTTGAACATCCCCATATCCCCCCTTCATGTCCTCCTCACGTCCCCACCACCCTCTGCACATGACACCGACCATCTCCACGTCCTCAGTTCCATCTTCCTGTCTCCTCCACCTCCTCCCTGTCCCCTCCACATGTGCCATCACCATGTCCTGGTCACCTCCACAATCTCCAGGTGTCCTTGACCCTGTCTCCTCCGTCCCTGCTCCCCTCATCATTTCCTGGTCCCCTCAACCATCTGACCCCTCATCCCACCACTGTCCCCATGTCCCCACCACCACCTCCAGGTGACATTGACCACCTCTGTGTCACCTCCATGACCTGCTGTCACCGTGACCATCTCCTGCTGGTTACCACCCCCATCCCCATGACCCCACCACCATCTCCATGTCCTCTCCATGTCCCCAGCTCCATGTCCGGGTCCCATCTTGTCCCTGTCCCCACTGTCATCTCCATGTCCCCTCTGCTGCCCCCTCCACCACAGCCTGGTCACCTCCATCTCCTCCCTGTCCCCCCCACCCCGTATCCCTTTGGTCCCCTCTCCCCCCCCATCTCCATCTTCTCTCCTCAGCCCAACCTTGTCCCGCCCCTCGGCCCCGGCCCCGCCCACAGGAACACCCCTGCCCCTGTCACCTCCTGTCACCCCCATGTGTCAGGCACCCCCCGACGCCACCGTAACCCCCCCCGCGTGACAGCGATGGGGTGGGGGAGGGGCTGAATGGGGGGGCCAGGTTGTCACCCGGTGTCACCTGATGTGACCACCCCCCCAGTGCCCCCCGGTCATGGGGCGCCTCTCCAAGTGTCCCCCAAAGCCCCCCCGTGCCCCCCGGCCTCGCTCAGTTATTGTCAATCAAGGGAATTTCCCCTCCCCCACCCCAAACCGCCTGGGGGATTTTTTGGGGGGTGGGCGCCCCTGGGGCAGCCAATCACAGCCCGGAGGAGGTGTTGGGGCGAGGCGGGCCACGCCCCCCCAGGTAAGAACCCCCCCGACCCCCAAGACGGGCCTCAGTCGCCTCCAACTCTCGACAGGTCAGTGAGGCTCCCCTCCCCCAGTTGGGGGTCTCGGGAAGGGAAGGGGGGAGGGGCGGGTGATGTGGCCCGTCCGGGCCGGACTTTGAACCCCCTGAGCTGGGGGGAAGGGGCACGAGGGGGGCAGGGGGGACCCACATTCGGGGGCAGGGGGACCCACATTTGATCTCCTTCCTGGGCTCCCAAATCCACCCCAGGACCCCAATAACCCCCAAAATCCCCCCTGCACCCAAAACTCTTCTCCAAAACCCCCTTAGGACCCCAATATCCCCTCCAGGACCTTCCTAGGACCTCCAGGCTTCCTCCAGGACTCGCCCAAAATCCCCTTCCCAGGATCCAATAACCTCCCAAACGGCCCCAAGAACCCCTCCCCAGGACCCCCATATCTCCTCAAGGACCTTCCTGGGACCCTCAAAACCCCTGAAGATCCCCCCCAAAATCTTACTAAGGAGCCACAAGGACCCCTCCCAAAATTCCCCCAGGGACCCCAATATCCCCCACAGCCCCTCAAGACCGCCCCAGATTTCCCCTTCAGCACCTCAATAACCCCCCAAATCCCCTCCCGACCCAAGTGTCTCCCTGAAAGTCCTCCCCGGAGCCGCCTCCCCTCAAGGACCCTCCTGGGACCCTCAAGCACCCCAGCATCCCCTCAAAATTCCCCACAAGGATCCCCGCATCCCCCAACTCCCCCCCCCCCACCCCAAGACCAACCCAAATTTCCCCCTCAACACCCCAGTAACTCCCCAGATCCCCTCCAGACCCAAATATATCCCTGAAACCCCCCCCCCGCGGACCCCAGTATCCTCTCCGGGAGGCGCCTAGGACCCCAATAAGCCCCCCAAGACCCCTCCCCAGGGCCCCAAATCCCTCTCCGCAGGCCCCCAGTGACGCCCCTGTCGCCCTGCCCAGGCCCCCGGAGCATGGCCCGCTCGCCCCCGCCCCGCTCCGCGCCCCCCGGCCGGGGCTGGGCCCCCCCGGCGCCCCCGCACCGCCTGCGCTCCCTGGCGCGCGCGTGGCTGGACGAGGACGCGCCCTGGCCGGACGCCGCCGTGGCGGCCGCGGGGGACGCCGCGACCCGCGCGCAGCTGCTCAGCAAGGGCGGGGGGGGCTCGGGGGGCGTCCTGGCGGGGGCCCCCTTCGCCGAGGCCGTTTTCGGGGTGTCGGGGTGCCGGGTCACCTGGCGGGTGCCCGAGGGGGCGGCGCTGCCCCCCGGGCGGGCGCTGGTGGCCGAGGTGGAGGGTCCGGCCGCGGGGGTGCTGGGCGGGGAGAGGGTCGCCCTCAATATTTTGGGGCGCTGCAGCGGGGTGGCCTCGATGGCCGCGAGGGCCGTGGGGGTGGCCCGGGCACAGGGCTGGGCGGGGGTCGTGGCGGGCACCCGGAAAACCACGCCCGGCTTCCGCTTGGCGGAGAAATACGCGCTGGGGGTGGGGGGCGCCGACCCCCACCGGGGAGGTCTGGGGGGACTCCTCCTGCTCAAGGACAATCACCGAGCGCTGGCGGCGGCAGCGGGGGGGCTCGAGCAGGTGGGGACGCCGAAATTGGGGGGGGCGGTGGCGGGGGGGGCCTTGAGTTGGGGGCTTCTGGGTGTGGGGGGACTCCAGAATTTGGGCGGTAATGGCGGCAGGACCGCTGGAGTGTGGGGTGCGAGGCGGGGGAACCCCGAGATTGGGGGGGCAGGGCCCCAGTTTGTGGGGGAGGTGGGTGGGGGGGCACCCTTGAATTGGCGGGCTCTGGGCGGCAGGCGTGACAACCCCAAATTTGGGGGTCTTGGGGGGGGGGGAACACGAGGTTTGGAGGAAATGGGGGATTTTGGTGGAGGGGGCTCGATTTTGGAGGGAGTGATGGGGTGATGGGGAAGCACCAATACTTGAAGGGGGTACCAATTTTGGGACAGACCCTTGGACTGGGGTATTCTGGGGGTGGGCTGATGTGGGAGGACCCAGTCTGGGATGCATGGGAGGGGTCCCTGTTTGGGAGGGAAGTTGGGGGGTAACCCCTGAATGGGGGTGGGCCCTATGTTGGGGAACCCTAAATTTGGGTGTTTGTAGGTGGGGCAACCCCAGTTTTGGGGTCGGGGGACGCCCTTGAATTGGGGGGATCTGGGGAGAGGACCCCAATTTGAGGGATCAGTGTGGGGGGGCGATGGGGGGTTTATTTTAAGTCAATTAGTGCCCCTCCCCCCATTTTACCCCGCCCCGTATTGGGTCTGAGGGATTGGGCGTCGCTCTGGGGTTCCCCCTGACGCCCTCTTCCCCAGATGATCTGGGGGGTGCGCCGGGCCGGGGGCTTCACCCGCCGCTTGGGGGTCGAGTGCTCGAGCGCGGCTGAGGCACTGGCGGCTGCGGGGGCGGGGGCTGACATCGTCCTGCTGGACAACCTGGCCCCGCAGGTGAGCCCCAAAATGGGGGGGGGGGGGGCAACAATGGGGAGACCCCAGGTGTGGGGCTGGATCCCAAAAATGGGAGGTTGGATTTTCAAAATGGGGATAAACCCCAAAAATGGGGCACAGATCTCCCAAAAAAGGTGGGTAATGCCATAGATTTGACCTCTGTCCCTACCAAGTGAGCTCCCAAAATCTGGGAGGGGCCCCTAAGAATGGGAGGACCCCCCAGGTGTGAGGCTGGACTAGTAAAATGGGAATCTGCTGTAAATGTGGGACAGCCCCAAAGATAAGTGCCGGAATGCCAGTTTTGGGGGGGGTCAAAGGGTTGGGTAATCCCAATTTGGGGGGGTTTTGGGTGGAGGGACCCTTGACTTGAGGCGTTTAGGTGGGGGGACTGCAATTTTCCAGAGTTCTGGGTTGGAGAGCCCAAATTTGGGGTTGTTCTGGAGGTCAGTGGGTGGCTGGGGCACCCAACTGAGCAGATGTTGGGTGGCAAACCCCCAGTTTTGTGGGGTTTCTGGTTTAAGGGGGATAACTCTTGATTTGGAGAGTTTGGGGGTGGACCCCCCAATTTTGGAGGTCAAGGGGTGGAGTAATCCGTGAATTGGTAGTTTCTTATGGGGGGGACCCAAATCAGGCAGATTTGGGCAGAGAAATCCCAATTTGGTGGGGGATTCTCCCCTGCACCCCCTGCAGTTTTGGGGAGGGGGTGCTCCCTGCTAACAGGGTGTTCTCCCCAGGAGCTGCACGCGGTGGCGGCGCAGGTCAAGGCCGCTCACCCCGGGGTGACCGTGGAGGCCAGCGGGGGGATCGTTTTGGGGACCCTCCCCCAGTTCTTGGGGCCCCACATCGACGTGGTGTCCATGGGGTGTCTGACCCACAGCGCCCCAGCTCTGGACTTCGCACTGAGGGTGCTGGAACCCTAAAATCCATCCCAGGACCCCCAAAACCCACCCTTGAACCCCCAAATATGTCCTGGGCATCCCCAAAATCCACCCTTGGAAGCCTCAAACCCCAGGCTGGGAGTCCCCAGCCGCAGCCCCGGTGAGGAGGACTGGGAACCCCAGCGCTGGGTCCTCCCAGTCACCAGGAGGCCCCAGTGCCTGAGAGACCCCACTCCCAGCGGCCCACCCCCATCCTGGGAACCCCAAATCTACATCCTGGGGTCTCCAAGGTCCTCGCAGCGCATCCCCCACTTGGGAGGGACCCCCCAAGCCCCTCCGGACCCCCAATCTGGCCGTGGGTCCCTGCAGCCGCCAGGTGGCGCCACCACCTCAGATGCCAAACCCCCCCTGAAGACGCCAAAGCTCGAGCTGGGCTCCCTCCAACCCCCTCCCCCACCGAAGGGAGATCCCAAACCCACCCTGGGGTGCCCCACACCCCTTTTCTCTCTGTGCCCTCAAATAAAGCCCTCCCCTACACATCCCCCCAGTTTTATCGGGGTGTCACCCCCCAAAATCCACCATCGAGCGCAAAACCAGCCGCTTTATAACCAACAAAACGGGGGGTCGTGATCACCGACCCATTGACCCCCTACTCCAAACCAGCGCCAGTTCTGCTGGTCGGGACCAGGATCGGCCTTTTGCAGACACCCCCAGCTCCTCCCTGAGAAACTGGAATGAAAAATAGAAATCCCTCAGTTTAGGGTGGAAACTGGTGCCTGGGGAATGAGCTCTCAAGACAAGAGGTTGACGGTCCCAACCCCCAGTCTGAGGATCCCAACCTTCAGTTTGAGAGGCCAAAATCCCAGGTGGGGGAGGGCAAGATCCCTGTTTGAGGATCCCAAACCCTGGGATGTCATGAGAGTGTCCAGGACAGGGCAGGGGACATACTGGGTTTCCCAGCCCATCCCTGGGAAAGGCAGAGCTGAAATTCCAGTGCCACATGCTGAAAGCCAAAGAGGAGCAGCTGGCAAGGGACAGAGAGGGGCTGGAGGAGGCCTGGCAGGAGCTGGGGCTGGAGGAGGAGCCATGTGGCTCATGTGGTAACAAGAGAAGGTGATTCCAAGGGCAGTGAAGCACCTGTACTGCAATTCCCAGCTGTGCAAGGCATGGAGCAGAGCTGGAGCTCCACATCCCTTCCAAATCCTACTCCTGTCCCAGGAGGGAGACAAGGGAAGCCCAAAGGAGCAGCACTGGCCCTGACTCCTCTCCCCAGCTGCTATTCCCCAGTGCTGATCCCATGGGATGGCCACTGTCACATCCCATGCAGCAGGATCCGCAGAAGAGCAGCTCTGCCTGCTTCCTTCACCCTCCGCACCTGATGCGCTGGTGCCAGGGCCCAGCTTCCCTATGGAATGTCCAACCTGTTTCCTCCCTGGAAGGGTTCTACTGGTCTCTTGGTACCATCACCCCTTTCCCAAGACCCCTCCCAGCTTTCTGGGCACAGCCACACAAGCTCCTGTTCCCCATTTCTCACTGGGGGCACCTTCCCCAAGGACCCTCTGCTTCCCTTGCATCCCCAGCACAAGCCAGGGCACCCCAGAGCCCCTCAGAGCGTAGGTGGATCCCAAGGCACCCCAGGGTGTGGGTGGAGTGCACATGAAGCACAAACACCCAAAATCAAGTGGGGCTGACTGCAAGGGAAAGCTTTCCAGGGGTGCAGGGGTAGATCCAAGAGCTCCCAGGATCAGTGGGATGTGAGCCATCCCACAGCTTGTCCCTGGAGCAAGAGCTGTTCCCAGTTCTGCCCCAGGGACTCAGCTGGCAGCTCCCCAGGAGTGGGTGACACCCCGTGCTGTGCATTCCCAGCTCCCCAGGAAGTTGTGGACAAGGTTTATGGGGAAGCCCCTTCCATTGGGTCACGGAGTGCAGGAGGGATGCCCCGGTTTTCCAAATGCCTGATGGGAGGCTGGGAGCAGCTGGATCCAACCCCAGCCCCGGACAGGATCAGGTGGTGTGTCCGGATCACACCTCTGGGCTGGCCGGAACGTCCCGGGCTCAAGCGGAGACCTGCGACAAGCACAAAACATTCCAGGTTTAGGGCCAGCCTGGCCAGAGGTGCCAGTTCCCTCCTGTGCACTCCCACCCGGAGCTGCAGCAGCCCAGCTGCGCAGGCGGAACGTGCACAGCTCAGCCGGCACACGGGGGCTCAGGGACGCCCCCAGTCAACGCTCCCACGTGCACCTGGCCACCAACTGCCAAACCATGGCTTTCGGGCGAGGTGAGAGCCCCTCGTGGACACAAAACGCACGACTCGGCCCACAACTGCACCTGCCCCACGCGGCGATGGGGCAGATCCCAACCCGGGCCCCCCTCTCCTCAAGCTGGGTCCAGGTCTGGCACGGGGACTCGATCCCACAATGGGAAAAAGCTCCACTGCCGGAGGGATCGGGAGCTTCCCGGGCCTCAGAGTAATTCTAGAGCTAAAGCGGTGAGAGACATCAGCTCCGCTCAGATAATACATGCCAGCGCTCATCCCGGGCCCGGGAAGTGCCTCCTCCGGCCCGGCCCGGCCCGGCCCTCCCCTCCCAGCCGAGCGCCGCTGTTCGCAGCGCGGGCCGCTCCCTCCGGCCGCAGCCGTGCCCCGGCAGCGCAGCCCTTGGCACGGCGCTGGAGCCAGCGCCGCCGGCCGCAGCCAAAACGCCCCCGCCGCCGCCCCGGCACGGCCCTTCCCGCGGCCCCGGCTCGGCGGCGCCGGCAGCGGCCTCACGATCCTCCCGCCGCCGCCTCCCCGGCCCGGCCGCTCCGCTCTGGGCCGCGCCGTTCCGGCGGCGCCGCGCTCGGGGCAGCGGCTGCGGCACCGCGCCCTTGGAGCGGCCCCTTGCACAGTCCCGGCACCGGCACCCGCGGGGGCTCCGTGCCCGCGGGCCCCGCCGCTCCCCGCCCACGGCCCCTGCCAGCAACGAGACGCCCCGCGACCCCTCCCGGCCTCCCCACCTGCCCCCGGGCCCGTCCCGCACCACGCGGCCGCTCCCGCCGCCGCTTCCGCTGCAAGGGACACCCGCCCGCGGCGGGCCGGGAGGAGCTGCCGCCGCGATCCGCCCACATCCGCCGCCAACGCCTTGCACCCCCACCGCCCTCCGTTCCCACCCGTGAGAGACTGAAACATTGTGCTTAATGGCTTAAACTTTGCTCTGAAGGAGTTTTTGCCCATTACGGCAAAACTCTATGAAGAAGCTGCGACCACCGAAGCCCACCCCTCCCTGAGGATGCCTCCTCAGGGGAACTTCGGACTGTGAGTTACACCGCCTAAGGGAACCTGAGATAACAGAAAGGTGACACTCTTGTTCAATTATCTGAGGCCTAGAGAGAAGTAAACAAGGCTGAGGGAGAAGAAAGCATCCCCCCAGAAAGCCAAACCCAGCAACTGTCCTGAAAATCAGCTCTGGTTGCATTTGGGGTGGCAGAGGCCACGACCCACAGACCCAGTTTGCTGAGGTTTGCACATGCTCCCCCCCAGCCAAAGGGTTGGAGGAGAGGTTTTCGGTGTCTGCCACAACTTCTGGTCAGAGGCAGTGAACACCCATCCTCCGTTACACAAAACGGCTCACTTGTAAAAACCCCCACCTCAGGAAGGCCACACACATGGGACATTCATGTGAGGAGCAGCTGAAGAGGGGTCAGAAACCATCAAAGACCCCCAGAGCTCCTCAGACTCATTTCCTGAGGCCTTCCACCAGAGCACTGCATGTGATGCAACAGATCCAGAGCCTGTTGTGAGAGACGGCGTCGAACTTGCTGCTCCCGCCCTCACTCCCCCGGGAGGTACCTGGGCATTCCCACATGGCCAAAACGTATATTAATCCATTGAACTCATGGGGGAACCCTCACCACCCAGATGACCAGATGGAAAGGAGCAACGGGATGCCCTTGGGATCTATGGAGTGGTGAGATTTTTTACTTAATCTGCCTCTTGTCACTCACTTTTCCTCCTCCACCTCACTTTCTATTCCTCCCCCGCTGTCTCTCTCTCTCTCTCTCTCTCATTTACTGTTAAATAAAATCCATACTACTGACTTTGGCTTATGGTCTCAGTTGTACCTCAGTTCAGGCAGAGGCATCTCTCCAAAAATTTTAATAAGCGGACCGTAGCACCATCCTCTCCTGCTGCTGCCAGGGAGAGCAGTCGGGAGTCCTTGCCCTGCCCCAGCCTGGGATCCCTCCCACGGCAGACAGTTCTCCACCAACTTCTCCAGAGTGGGTCCCTTTCCTCAGGCTGCTCCGAGTGCAGAGGGACCTCCTCAGCACCTCTGATAGGAAACAGCTTTGCCAGCTTCCCAAAGAACAGAACCTGTTCCTGATATCCAACATAACCCTCGATGGCACAGCTCCAGCCGTTGCCTTGGGTCCTGTTCCTGGTCCCAGAGAGCAGAGATCCGAGCTGCCCCTCAGGAGGAAGTTGCCAGGGCAGTGCTGACTCAGATCCAACTGGCCATGGTCCAGGATGGCTGAGCTTTCCACAGTCTGTCCGTACATCCTGGCTTGCCCCATCCCAGGGGCAGAATCCATCGCTTGTGTTTGTTGGGCTCCACATGGTTGGTGATTGTCCATTTCTCTCCCCTATGTCCAGGTCTCTCCAAGGGCCTTCAGACCTTCCAGGGAGGCAACAGCTCTTCCCACTTTGTATTGGCTGTGAATTGCTCAGTATCTCTTTCAGTCCTGTGTCCAAGTCATTTATGGAGAGGTTGAGCAGCACAGGGCCGAGGATGGAGCCCTGCAGAACCCCACTAGTGACCAGTGCCAGCCCGATTCTACCCTAGTCACTGTCACCCCTTGTGCCCGACCCCTGAGCCCATTGTCACCCATCACAAGGCGTTTATCCAGCTGGGGCCGGACAGTTTGTCCTGAAGGATCCTGGGAGAGATAGTCTGGAAAGCTTTGCTGGAATCCTAAAAGATTCCATCAACTGGCTTCCCTTAATGAATCAGGAGGGTCCCGTTGTCTTAAAAGGAAATTGACAAGCTATTATTTAAACAGAAAACTAACTTTATTTACAGAACTATAGTTGGCTTGCCAGCCATAATGCTTAGGACAAAGTGGTATCCAGGCTCAATGACACCTGTATGACCCTTCAGATATAAAGTACTGACCAAGTCTGGGGCTGTGGTTGGATCCAGCCACACCCAGAGTCCTGTCTGAGAAGAACTTTAGGAAGTCAGGGAGTCCTTTCTGCGCCTTGTGAATCAGCGGGAGGGTATCCCTGATCAGTCGTGCCTGAATGTCCCACTCTGGGCACAACAGGCCCCCAGCTCAGCGGTGCCAGTGCCACAGATTGCGTAGGGACTGTCCCAGTGTTCACTGCTCCTTCAGAGTCCTCAGGATCAAGGTGATCTGAGCTGCCAGGCAACAGATGAATTCACACTCATCTTTCTCCAAGGCCTGAAGTTCTGTGACCAAAACAGCTGAGATGAGTTCCCGTGTTTGCAGAGAGCTCCTCACTCCCCCAACCCTCACTCCCCCACTCACCGCTGAAAACCAGAGCAGGCAACTCCTTGCTTTGGTCCTTGAGATGCCACGCGATGGACCCTGGGCATAGAGCTCTGTCAGGCTTTGCTGCTCCCCAGCATGCTCCCAGCAACCAGGGACTACCAGTAGCCTGGGTGTGGCACTGGGCAAGGGCTGGGGGGGACAGGGACTGGCCAAAGTGGGACCCTGGGCTGGGGCTCACCGATGAACCTGATGGTCCTGTCATGCACGCATTCCTGAGGGTCCCTCAGGTACTGCAGGCTCTGATAAAGGTATTGATGCTGTCCTTCTCCATCTGGAGAGACCATAAAGGTGTGGACATTGTCACAGACCCTCCAGGTGGCTGGAGCAGCCCCTCCTGCCAGCACCTCCTTTACCAAGAGCCCTCCTCCCTCCCGCTGGGTGCAGAGAGGGGAGATGGGCCTGGAGAAGAGCCCCTGGGGCTCTGTTCTGGAGCCAGGGACAGGGGTGCACCTCCAGGCTGTGGGCTGTCCTCCCCAGGCCCAGCTGCACAGCCCATGGCCCAGCACAATCCCTGGGGCGCATCCTCACCAAGTAGTTGCCATCCTCCAGGGCTGCCATGTCTTCACCACAGCTCCTTCCTCTTGAGGAGCTCTGTGATAGCAAGGAGGGCTTTCCTAGAGGCCTGTGGGATGGCAGAAGCTGGGAGATGGCTCCAGGGCCTGAGAAAGGTGACCTGGGGTGACTCTGCCTTTAGGAAACTGGGACATGCCCCTGCCAAAGCGTCTGGGAAGGGCTCCTCAGTACAGGGTTTGAGGCTCAAATCCCTGGCCTCTAACACCTTTGCGGACACACCTGTCCACGCCTCAGTGGTCCTGGGCTGGTGCCAAGCCCTGCTGGAGTAGGCAGGGGAGGTGGTGGAAATGGCTGTGCCAGCCGGTCTGGCCCTGCTACACTGGTTCTGCAGCGACCCTTCCCGGGGCTGTGCTGGGGGAGCGCTGCCCGATGTGCAGGAGCCCCGGGGGGTGTCAGCCACCGCCCTCTGTGTCAGTGCTCAGCCCTGACATCAATACCTGGCCCACTGTGGGGACCTTGTCATTCATGTGAAGGATGAGCTGGACCAGGACACTGTGCACGTAGGTCTTCATCCACTTATCCTTCCCCACCACTATCCTCACCAGGCCGCTGAAGGAGTGTATGCAGTGCTCCCGTACCCAGTCTTCCTCCTGGAAGGAACGAGGAGAGCTTCGGAAGCAGCAGCTCCCTGCCCACAGTGAGGAGGGATGTGACAGCAGCTGAGGTGAGGGGCCATGCTCCGGGGTGTATTGGTTTTGCTTGGCCTGGGTTTTGGTAGCAGGGGGGCCACAGAGGTGGCTCCTGTGAGAAGCTCCTGGAAGTTCCCACCATGTCCAGCAGCGCCAATCCCTGATGGCTCTGAAAGATGGACATGCTGCTGGCCAGAACTGGGCCAATGAGAGAGGCTGGTAACACCTCTGTGATGACATATTTAAGAAGAAAATCAAAGTCACAAGAGATTTTGGATTCTAGAAGAGAAGGAGGTGAGAACATGTGAGGGAAAACAACATGGTGAGACCAAGGTCAGTGAAGAAGGAGGGGGAGGAGGTGCTCCAGGTGCCAAAGGCGAGGTTCCTCTGCAGGTCGTGGTGAAGACCATGGGGAAGCAGCTGTGCCCCTGCAGCCCATGGGGATCCACAGGGGATGCAGAGATCCACCCACAGCCCATGGGAGAGGTGCTCACACTGGGCTGGGTGGGTGCCTGGAGGAGGCTGTGATGCAGTGGAAGACCCGGTGCAGGGAGAGGGCCCTTGATTCCAGGCTGGGGCAGCCTGTCCTTGGAGGGCTGCACCCCGTGGAAAGAGACCCATGGCGCAGCAGTTTTGGGAGGACTGTGTGCCCGTGGGAGGGACTCACACTGCAGTGGGTGTGGTAGGACTGCTGCTCGTGAGAGTGGACCCACATCGGAGAGGTTCATGGAGAACTGTCTCCCGTGGGAGGGAGCCCACGGTACCACAGGGAAAGGACTCCTCTCCTGGAGCAGTAGAAGAAAATTGCGGTGATGGACTGACCACAAATCCCCATGCCCAGTCTCCCTGCGCTGTCGGTGGGAAGGAGGGAGGGGCTGGGGGGGAAAAGGTGTTTTTAAGGGTGTATTTTATTTCTCATTATCCTCCTCTGAAGGATATTTCTGTTAGCAATAAATTCACTTTGCAACTTAAGTTGAGCCTGTTTCACCTTGAAGTGTTTTCTCCCGGTCTGTATCTCACTCATGAAGTATTTGTGAATTTTCTTTTTTCCTTTTCCCTCCTCTGCCCAGCTGTGGCAGGAGAGGGTGAGTGAGCAGCTCTCGTGGGTGCCTGGTGCTGGGCCAGTGTCAAACCATGACACGGGGTCAGGTGCCAGAGTGGGAGAAGCAGGCCCAGAATCCATCCCAGGAGAGCCCAGGGCAGCGGAGCTTGCTCCGAGTGCTGCTGTCATAGCCCGGTGCCCCTCTCAGGGCTTGGGCTCCACATTGGCCTCACCTCATCGAAGTAGGACCAGAGCACCTTCACCATGTCCACGGCAATGGAACTGGCCTCAGTCCTCTCCAAATGCCTCATCACATCCCAGACAACCATCAGGGCCTTCATCACCAGAGACACGTAGTCCTGCCACAACAGGTTCACCAGGTCTGGCAGGAAAACCTTCATTTTTCTCACTGGCACAAAAGACAGTTTCCATTTTGTGAGAAGGTCCATGCCTGGACCACTCCCCAAGCAGCCACCAGGCCCTCCCAGTCAGGGAGGGTGTTTGGAGCAGTGACCCCATGTCCTGACTCCCAGCCCACGCCAAGCCACTGCCTTGCCCAGGGCCTCAAAGCCTGGCTTCCACGTGTCTGCCCCGACACCACCCTGCTCACCCTGTCATGTCTCTCCAACAGTGTGATGAGGGCCCTGGGCACCAGGGAGAGCATCTGTGTATCAGTGTTGTTGCCTGAATACATCAGAAACCTGCAGATATTGTACAATGGAGCAAATTCCTCCTCTTGCACATCTTCGGAGGCCAGCACCTGAAAGAAACCCTGCAGTGAGCAACCTTTGCCCCTGGCAAAGCCAGCAGGGCTCCCTTGGCACAGCTCCTGCTTCCCCTCCACAGCTGAGGACAAGGGCACCAAGGCTTTTCCTCTGACTCACAGCCACGCAAGTGAGGCAGGTGTTCTCATCATGGGTCTAGAAAACTCCATTCTTCTGGTCCTGGAGTTGGATGTGCAGCTCCTTTAAGACCTTCTCCACAGTCTGGGGCACTGAGAACATCACCTCCCACAATGTGAGGGCATTCCTGCAAGGCAGAGCACTGTCAGCAGGGCCTGGGTCAGCCCTGCAGGGTGTGGGGTGCCCAGGGATCCTGCCCAGGCAGGCAGGAGATGGCTGATGAGCAGCGTGCTGGCTCTGTGCTGGCTCTGGGCTGGTCCAGCCAGCTGTGGCTATTGCAGGCCTGGATGACCCCCACCAGGGCTGGAAAGCGTGGTGGGATGGAAGGCCCTGCTCCTCGGTGGGGTCCTGCAGCGTTCCTTAGGTTTGGCAGCCAGAGGGTGTCAGGGTCCCTCTCCCCACAGGGGCCGTTGGGACCAATACCTGTCTCCTCGTGGAGCCATCTGCAGCAGCATTGTGACCACCTGCCCAGGGCTCTTGTCAGCCACCAGGAGAAGCAGGGAGTGGAGGCTGTGCTGGACTTGGGTGTCCATGACCAACCCAATGTGGTAGATGTGGCTCACGATGTTTGGCACCTGGAGGGGACACAGGTGAGGGTGGTGCTGCTGCTGGAGCCGTGTCCTCAGCTGCTCTTCCCATCCCTCTCCACTATCTCAAGGTGGCTTCAGGTGCCCGAGACATCTGGATTTGGGAGGGAGGGAGGGAGGCAGGAAGCCAACATGGCGGGACAATCCAGACACAGGCCACTTACATCCATCAGCCACCAGTCAGGGTCTCTCCAGATCACCTCCAACATGCTGAGAGCCACCTGCTGATTGTAGGTAGATGAGTAGTGGAACATTGTAATGCTTGAGAGGATGATGCCTGTCCTCTCAGAAGGTCTGAGGTATTTTCCAAAGGCCTGTGGCAGGAAGGAATCCCCGCTGATTCTGGGCCCCTTTGCTTACACAAATGCTGTGGACAAGAGTCCCAGCAAGGGGAGGGCTCAATACCTCGATGAAGTCCTCGGCACTGGGAGAGTGAAGCAAGGAGGTGATCCCAGCTTCCCAGTGTGCTTGGAGCTGTGCATTACCGTCTGGCAGCGTCACACCTAAAGAGCGGGGAAAGACGGACACGTCAGTGAGACACAGCTGCTGTGCCAGCAAGCCAACCACATCCTGACAGACCTCGGGAGCCAGGAATGGCTGGGGAGGAGTTGGTCGTGGGAGGAGGTGGTGGCAGTGGTGTAAAGGGCAACCTGCCTCCAGTGTCTGTACTCAGTGGGGCTGCCCCGGGACGCTCCGAGTCCCTGGAGCTCCTCATGCAGCCCCCAGTTACACCGTGGCTGCAGTATTGCTCAGGGGGAAGGGCTCGTGAGGCTGGAGCATGGCAGGGCAGGACAAGAGCTCTCCAGGAGCCATGGGGAAGGGGAGCAGTAGGGCTGAGTCCTGCGGGGAGGAGCAGCTCAGCTGCAGGGGACCATCAACAGCCTGGGACAGAGAGTGTGGGGAAGGAACAGAGATGACAGCAGTGCTGAGGTCATGGTGGCACTTGCACCAGGCACAAGGGTCCATCAAAATGCGGGGGAAGACCAGCAGATCTGTCAGGGGATGTCACTGTGCCAGGGGATGCAGCCCAGCACAGCTTCTCTTACGTTTGTGCTGACAGACGAATTTGAGGAGGGTATAGAGAGCATCCAGAGCCACATGATTGGTCTTTTCTTCCTGAAATGACATGAGGATGAGATGTCCAAGCACCTTCCCGAGGACTGGGATCTGGATCTGTCCACAGGCAGCACCTCTGTCCTCATTTTGACCAGCCTGGGGGAGGCAGGCAGAAGAGCAGAACAGCTGAAGGCGGCAGCTGAGGCCAAAGCCCTGACCCACGCAGTGTATCCAGGGCTGGATGCAGGTGGGTCAGAACTTGGCAGGGCCCTGCAGGCCCTGTCTCCCAGAGAAGCCACTGGACAGTAGCCCCAGCAGGGAGAGCTCCCTCCATGCTCCTTGGGCGGCCCCGTCTGACACAGGGCTGGGGCAGAGCTGGCTCCTGGCTGAGAAGCCCAGGGGAAATGGAGGAACCAAGGCCCTTCAGCTCAGAGCCTGTGCCCAGGCTGGCCTTGGAGGCACCTCGGAGCTGCAGCTGTACTGGTCACAGGGACGGGGCGATGTTTGAAGGGTGCCTGGTCCTCACCTCCAGAGTGGAACAGCTGACCAGCCAATGGCTCAGGACACAAATCCTCTCCAAGCCCCTCTCCCACACAACTGCTCTCTCAGAGTTGGTGAAGGTGAGCAGCACCTGGGCAGAGGGAGGCTGAGGTGAGCCATGGGAGCAGACACCAGCTCCTGTGGCAGCAGCGTGGCTCCGCTCCTGGGCTGGACTCCCACCATCCTTCAAGGCTTCCTCTCACCTCGAGCTCAGCCTCAGGAGGCTCCTGTGCCTGGGACAAAGGCCCCAGGCCAACCTTGTGGCCAGGCAGGTGCCACCCTCTGCAGCCCCTGTGCTCCAGCTGAGCCCCAGGGCAGGTGGGCACCTGCCCTGCAGTGGACTCTTCCTGCTCAGAACTGGGCTGGGGACCACCCACCCAGGAGTGGGCACCCCCCCCCCCCCCCCCCCCCCCCCCCGGGTAAGGAACAGCCCCAGGACCCCACTCTTTGCACAGGCCAGACCTCCAAGATGTCCTGCAGCACCTCACCAACTTTGAAGGCAGGAGAGTTGAGCACCACTCTGGGTGTCCCTGTGGGGCATGGGGACAGCTCCGTCCTGGGCACACTGGTGCTCCCAAAGGACATCCAGGCCCCCTTTGCCCTCCTGTCCCCTTGGGACATCCCTGGTGCCCTCCAGCACGCCCCAGAGCCCTGTGTTCAGACACCCCCACGTGCCTCCAGGATGTTCCTGTCAGTGCCCTGCAGAGCCTGGCCTCTGTCCCTGACCACATGACATGGGTGAGATTTGCTCAAGCCTGACAGAAATCAGCGGGTTTGGCACCTCAGCTCTTCTCTGCCTTGCACCATCAGAAGAGCTCGTGGAGAAAAGAGGACAGAGAAAATGGAACTTCTTCCGCTGAGTTTGCCCTTTCCAGATTTGGCAGCTCCCAGCAATGGAGATTCCCCTCTCCGTGGTGTTTGCTTGCTCTGCTCTGGGACCATGATGGTGAACACCCTCTTACAACCACAGCCCCTTCCTTCCCCTCTCTGAACATCGCCTCCAGCACTGCTCCACTTGAGACCATTCCTGAGGCCTTCAGGGCACCCCAAGTGCCTCTGCAGAAACACCCCTGGACTGGAGGTTGCCCCCCTGGGCTCTGCAGTCCCAGTGGTGCTTGTCCCAGTAGCCTGAGGAGCCCTTGCTTGTGGTCTGATGGTGCTGAACAGAAAGTCTGCACTGAGCCTGAAAAATCTCAGGAAGTTTGGTGTAATTTTAAAGTGTGCTAACCATGGAGTTTCTTCATGTTTCCTGGGTTTCTGGGCAGCTCCTGAGTGGCTGTGGGGGGAGTTCCTGGGGCAGTTCCCAGGTGGTTCCAGGGAAAGTCCGCAGGTGGGTTCCAAGATGGGTCCCAGGCAGTTCCCAGGTGGGCTCCTGGCACCTGCGGAGCTGCGGGACAGCAGGAGCTCAGAGACACAAACAGAGTGTTCCAAAGGGGCTCTGTCCTGGCACTTCACTGCTCCTTAACCAAATGCTGCACCCAGAGCTTTGCTGCTCCTCACTCACTCTCTAAATGTCACATCCGTGAAACATGCAAAAACCATTCAGCATTTCAACAAGTTTAGTTCCTACAATTGTTTCAAGAAGAGATTAATATTGCCTTCAGCTTAAAAATCTTTGAGAACAGGTGTAGAAAGAATTAAGCAAAGTTTAAATGATTTAATGAAGTTCGAGCAGACGGTGCTTATCTGTTCTTCATGTGCTATAAACACAAGAGGTATTTTGTAACTAACCATGCTGAATCTGTCACCAAAACTGCAGGAAAAACAGAAACTCTCCAACAACATTTTTAGTGTTAGAGAATTAAGGCACTACTTTATTCTGGCCAGGATGTGCAACAGAAATAATTTAATCCACACATTGCCCAGGTTGAGCAGAGAAAATAATTCAATCATACATCATTCTTTACTAGATTTTCTACATATTTATACAGACAAAACCAAGAGAAATTCATCGGTTCAATGTTCATTGGTCCCAAGTTGCACAGTTCTTAGTATTTGGTTTCCTATTGCTTATTGATCAGTTTGCCTTCAATGCTAATTAGGTCCACATTCTTCATTCTCTTGTCGATCTTTTCCCACACCAGGTGTCTCTGACACACCAGGGAGGATGTTTAGGCATTGATGTTCATTAATGGTCACTTACGTCTTGTGCATCCTCCAGCAGCTCCCAGTCTATTGAGATGTTAAGCTTACCAGGCCTTGCCCAGGAAACAGAGTTTCTCGGAAAAAAACTTCCATTGCCTTCCCCCTGGGTGAAGACGAACAAAACCCCTGACTGAAGTTAGTTAAAAATTTTAGAAGTTGTATAATTTCCAGCAAATCTGCGATATCTGATGTAACCGTAGGTCCTGGAGCTGCCCTGCACAGCTCATGTGTTGGAGCGTGGGATTTCTTCTGGACAAGCTCTGAAACAGTATTTGGTCTCCATTTTTGCTGCTGTCCACTCTAACGTTCTGTGCAGAATTGTTCCTTCACATTTTCTGCATGATTTAGGTATCACCTTGATCTTGATTGCCCCTCAGGTGGGCCCAAAGGAGCAGATTACAGTCAAACACCTTTTAAATCACCCTTGGTTTATGTGAGGTTATTCTGTTCCTGTTTGGTGGCAAAGTAAATCCTCAGTAAGTCCTCTGGACAGATGAGTGCTAAAGTGTGAAGTGTGATCTTCCTGACTTATTACTGTCATCACAGGGCAGTGGTGTGAAGGCATTTTTCCAGACATGAACTTTGAGATGGCTGTGGCTCCTTTTGGCTTCTTTTAGCTGTCAAAATGTTATTACTTGCTCTTGATTTCTCTGGAGGAAATCCTCCTCTGGAGGAGGAATTTCAAATGTGTTTTCATCATATTTTGCAGCTGGATTTGCAAAAGAACTGAGTTCTCATCCAAATGTGAAGTGTGAGAAATGAATGTGGTATGGAGAGGACAAAAATGAAAGTAATGTGGCTGTGAGCAGTAGGTGCTGAGAAGAAGTTTGGCAGCCAGTGCTCCTCACCTGAGCACTTGCTCTGTTTGCAGCCTCTTCTACAGGAATTACTCTTACTGAGGTCTTCATGTGTGCTAAACAGCTATTATAGCATTGGCTTTAGTGGGTAGTGAAATGTAAGGAATATTGTGTATTAGAATATGTTAGGAAATATTATGTGCATGTTAAGAATAACTTTGCTATGCAGATATTTACTAATTAACATTATAACTAGGGTTAAAGTTACAAGATGATTACATAGCTTGAGTTATAAGTTACCTATATAATTTGAATCATACCTTTCTATACAATGTAATAGCTAGTATATGGTTAACTAATCATTTAATGCTTAAATAAACAGAAAGCCAGGTGGATAATCTCAAAAATAGACAAGTATAGCTAGATAGGAGAAGCAGCAGGATGTGCTAATGAGAAGGAATTCAAACCGATTGGACCCAGAAAGACCTCGGAACAGCATAACTGCGCATGCTCCAAAGACACAGCTGGAAAGTTCAGAACGAGGACGAACTCAAGCCTTCATCAGAGAAGACGCCCGAAGACCCTCACATCATAATACGCATGCTGTAAAAGGTGGGTCGGGGAGGGATTATGTTAATCCCTTCTAAAAAAATTGTAAATTAGTTCTTGGAAAAAAACTATGCATATGCATATGCATTGTAGTTTATTAATATGCATGATGTTAAAGCATATAACCAGGAAGTTTGTGTACGTGTGCTTGCTTCTGGCTAGGAACTAAGCACCCAGCGCTGTCTGTTTGCTTTAAATGACCTTTGTCCCCTATTGTCCCTTATTAAATTTATAAACCCCCCCCTCCCAAAAAAAAAAAGGAGTGGGCTTCGTTTCTCACATCGTGGCAGGAGGGGATCATGTGAGCACACTTGTGAATACACAGGTTGCAGGGGAGGGGAGGTTATTCCTCAGGGGTGGCTGGTTTGTTTTTCACCAGTCAGTCCTGCCAGGACTTAGGACTTTCAGTGGTGAAAAAGGAACGTGAAAACTTCCTATTGGGTTTTCCCATGACTACTGCGCACTGGCAGTGAACACCTGGTTTTTGCCCCCATGAGAAGTGGCTCCATGTCAGATGACAGATCCCTGCATGGTCTGTGCCTGGCACAGGCACCACCAGATGGGTCTGTTTTCGGACAGTTTCCTGAGACGTGGTGAGTCAGGCTTTACGTGAGAGCTGTGTGTTAAAATCTGGTCCTTTACCTTTCCCGGTATTGGGAGGAACAAGTTAGAAATGGGAAGCCTGAGGAGGAGGATTGTAAATCACTGACCCTGCAGCTGGGAATAGCCCTTGCTAACCTGTGAACAGCAGCCAGAGATCCTCTGGCAGGGGCCGTGTTTAAGGTGCCTGTTTCTCCCTTGGGTGCCTCTGCCCAGCGGTTGCTTTGAGGGTCCCCTGGTTAGCAAGGGAAGAGAAATCCATTTACTCTTTATCTTCCAGCTGTGAGTTTGAGGTTGTTCCAGGCTCCTGCCTGTGCCACCTCACACACCCTGCTGGTGATGGCAATGACCTTGTGCTGGCATTCAGTGGCCCCTTATGATCTTCCTCAAGTCCCTGGTCCAGCAGAAGGGGGGACCAGTGGGGCACTTTTTGGTGCCCCAGCACACTGGCCTGGCAGTCAGAAAGGCTAGTGTGGGGCTGGGGCCAGTTCCCAGGGAGGGATCGGGACTGGCAGAGGGATTGAACCTTTGGGAGCTGTTGGGTGCATATATATGTGAATGTTTTCATTATGGAAAATGTGTGGACAAACCACACTGTGAAAAGCCAGTGTCCACAAAGGAGACAGAGGAGTCCTGCAACTTTGCTCGAATAAAGGGAGAGAGTCCACTGGGGCACACGCCCGTGGGGTCTCTCTCTCGGTTTTGGAGGACGCAGCCTCCTTTTATCCTAAACTCCCGGCCGCATGTTGCTCTCTTCCTTTCCCCATCGGCTGAGGTACCAGGAAGGCACAGCCTTCCCGAACCACTGACCCCATATCCCCCCTTGAACATGTGCCGCCGTTTTCCCCAATGTTTGGAAGTCCAGGCTGTCTGGGCTCTGCACAAGATTTTGTGCAGACCTGTTTGTCCTATTACCCTAAAGGTCAGGAGCTCAAACTGTCTGGCTCAAACTCTTTGGGTTCTGTAGCCAAGTAGTTCGGCATGGGGTTAGTGGAGACATTAAGGCCCGTTTCAAAGACACTGACACCCATTTCTCCTAGACACCCTCTCTATCGAGGTGTTTGTGAAGACATTAGCACCCGTCTTTCCTATCAATTGGCTCAATACCTTTGAGGTGCTGGATTTTTCGTTCAGTCTTAGGGCTGGGGCTGGATTCTTCCTTTCTTTCTGTCTTCTTGTTTGAAAATCCCTCTTGAATCAGAAAAGGTCGCGAACTGAGTACTGATTTTCCTTTTCTTGACAAGTGAGCACAGTGGCCAAAGGGCAGTGCAGCCTCAGCAGGCGCCGCGCCCCAGAGCTGGGGCTGCCAGCCCAGCATCACCGGCTCGGGTGGTCTCTGGGGAAAAGCAGGGCTGTTCTTTGCTCCCTGCTGACAGCTCTGGGGGCTCTGGGAACCCGTGCGCCTGTGCAGCCCCAGCGGTGTCAGAGCCCCCAGGACAGGCACTGCCATGGGAGGGTGAGAAGCGGGGCTGAGCCCTGACCCAGAGAGGGGCCCTGGAGAAGGCGGGTGCAGCTCTTCTCTTCTCCAGAGGGTCTGTGCGCTGCTCAGAAAATGATTGCCATCGAATGGGGGGCAAAAATCCTCCCTAGGGCTCACAGGAGCACTCTCAAAGATGGGAGTGAAAAATATCTGACAAAGCTTTTTCAAATATTTGTTCTTGAAGGTCTGTTCCTAGTGAGGAATCTTTAATGTAGTCAGCAAGACTTTTCTTCTGCCTAGAAGACCTACTGATATATTGCCAAAGAGAGCAGAGAAAAAAAATCCACTCTTGGATGTCTCAGGATTCTTAATCTATTTTATGAGCCTTAAACATCTCTTTGCACCATGGAAATTTCAAAAGATCCTGAAACAGCATTTTTCCTCCTCATGTGGCTGTTCTAAACCCAAAGTTTTCCTTTCCATGAATATTTCTAACGAGTAAGAACCTTTTTAGGCTTTTTCTTACATCTCCCGTTTGTCAGGGAAGACAGAAGAATTCCTGTGACTCAGGAACTGAGTGAATCCATAAAGAGCATGTGGGTCAAACCCTCCTGTCTTGGGAATGCTGATCCTGTCAGGAAAACTAATCCACAAACACCAGAGGTTTATGTCCAAAAAGGAGATAGAGGAGTCCTGTTACTTTATTTGAATAAAGAGAGAGGTCATGGGCATTTCCCATGGGTCTCTCAGATTGATAGAGGACGCAGCCTCCTTTTTATCCTAATTTTCCAGCCACATTTCCCTCTCTCTTTCCCCATTGGCTGAGGTACTTGAGAGGTACAGACTTCCCGAATCACCTAATACAGACCCTATTCTAATGTATACCCCCCCTTTTCTTTTCCTATGGAATGATGGTTCTTCCCATTGCTTCTTTCGTCTCTCAGTCTTTACCTATCAGCAGACCCACAGTTTGTCTGTAAAGGCAAATCTATTATTCCTTTCAAACCCTCCTCTTTCATTTTCTAAATAATTGTCTTTACAAACTTTAGCTATCATTGACTTAATTTTCTGTCCCTGGGTGTTTTTCGGTTTTGCAATTATTTGCAGTGACATAATTTTCTGTCCTTTTGTAGCCACCTCTGGATCTGTAGGCATGGCTACTACCTGCATGCCCTTAATCACATGTTGAATAAGTTGCACTAAGCAAGGGCAAAAAGATTAGAGTTGCTACAGCACATAAGAGAAAAGAAGCATTTGTTTAACCCATAGTCCACCAGGTAACCACAAGAACATGTCCCATTCCCATCCTTTCCATGTTTGGACCGGTACATGTGTTAACTTTCTTATTCCTTTTGTTATTTGTTTCACCACTTTTCTATTGTCATCTATTTGCAAACAGCACTTTGAGTCATTTATTTTTCCACACACTTGCCCTGCTTCTGCTAATAGATAAACTCAAAGAAAAAGTCCAGTTACAAACACTTTTCCCCATGTATACGCCTCCTGTTCTATTTAGACAATAAATGCCTCTTTGAGAAGAATGAAGTTGCCATGGACTTCCTTCTTCACCCCAAATCCTGTTCCATTATGGATCTCACTCAGGGAGCTGACCCACCATTTAGGTTCAACTGGGCTGGCTGCCCATGGCCTGTCTTCGGATCCTCCTGGCCCTCCACAGAGCCAGCAATTGCTAAGGTTAAATGTTTTTGCTACTTCTTTTCCTAGGATTAAAAAAACAATTCTCCCACCTCAGGCCCGAACCTAACTGATAATATAAAGGTAAGATTATTAAGGAAAATCTTTTAATGGTGCAATCTAATCTCCTAATCTAATTCTTACGTTGTCTCCCGCACCACCTGTGGCACCTGAAGGCACAGAAACCGCTTAATATAAAGAAAACAATGGCAGCAAGTGTTAGCAATGTTAGCAAGTGTTAGTGAGTGGAGATTCTAGAGGAGGGCTGCCCACAGAGACTATTTCAGCAGATGGTCTGTGGGAAGGCACTCAGGGCTTCCTCCGATGTCGAAGCACTGGCTACTGCTCCGGCCCACTCCTGCAGAGTGTCAGTCACAGCCTCCCAGCCTTCTCCTCCAGCTGAGATGTGCAAATCTCTGAGGCTTCAGAGACCTTGACCCGAGAGTGACGGGTCCACCTGTGTCCAGCTGTCTTCATGGCTGTTTCTGTCGTCAGTGACACTTGGAATGGGCCACGCCATTTCACCGCCACTGGCGCTTCTTTCTACTCCTTAACTAGGACTCAATCTCCTGGTTGGATGTTACAAGCAGCAAAGTCCAAAGGTGGGGCTTGTGCCAGCTGAGCTTCCTGTTGAAGGTGTTTCACAAGAGACAGGATTCTGGCCACATATTATTTTAAATACACATCACTTATTGACACCCCCCTTTCGTTTCGGGTGGGAGGCTGTGTAAACCTTGCTTCTGTGGGCTATGGTCTCCCCCACCCCAAACTCAGCCAGGGAAGATTCTCTGCTATGTTTGGCTTTCTTGTGGATACATTTCTCTATTTCAGCCTTGTTTGTTTTTTTCCAAGGCCTGGAATGATTGAAGAATGGGCTTTCCCTTTATCTAATCTTAGTGGTTTAACTTACAGTCCAAAGTGTCAGTCGGGTATCTTCAGGTTGTAGCTTCTTTAAACAGTTTTTCTGATATAAAATTAACACACAGAACATTTTCATGCAAAATGTTCTCATGCAAGCATATCCATATATCAGGGCTATGCTCTGTTTTCTAGGAGACAGATTATAGCACTGTTGTAATGTAATCTTGACACAAACCAGAAACTGTGGCTTTGTTATTGGTGGGATTAAAAATGAAATTAATTCCCTTTCAAAATTAGTTTTATTATCCCAAGTAGCTTTTTCTTTTGAAATTTAGTGAATAAATTGCCTTCATCACATTCTGCACCCACAATTGAGAATCATGTGTATTCCAGAATGTGTTGTAGTCACTGCAGTGATTGGCATCAACAGGAGTGAGGCAAAGATAAAATACCCTCTTAAGACATATGGCATGAGATTGAACAGCACTTTAGTTTGAGAGCTGGTAGAAGGCTTTTCTGTATTTTATTCATGTCCTATTTGCAGTCTATGGCTCCCCCTCTTGGTTTAGGAAGGGGGATTCAATCATTTCTTATGTAGCATTTGCTTGTGGTTTTTTTAAGGTTCTTTAATTCACTAATTAGTAAGTCCAAAAAATTTAGCCAAATTCCAGTAATTTTGAAGTCTTCTGAGGCAGAACAGGAAGAGTTAGTCCATATTTGTGTGATTTCAAGTATGTATCAATTCTTCTACCAACTCTCAGGAAAGAATTGGTTGAGATGAATTTATACATCCATAAGACCTTAAGCACACCATTTTTCAGTAAAAAGACAAAACAAGTTAGACAAAAATCAAACTCAAGAATATGTAGAATGCTTTAACTACTATTTGATCTTTCACCAAGTCACTTGCAATGAAAACACAAACAAATTACAAACATTAACAAACTGACAATGCAAGCAATTATGGTGACACTTTACATTTCATTGGTTTTCATGCAGCTCCATCTCATGTGTTGGTAGGTTCTTAAAAAGTGAAAATTTGGCCCACTAGACCGATTATTAAAAAGAAGTAAAACTTCTTGGGGCTAACACAAAGTGACAGCGTCCACGTGAATAAATGGTTATCACATTTAGGTATGAATTTGCTGCTTGCAGTTTCTCTGCCCTCAAACTGCTTTATCTTTGATGTAGGGATGTTTGATGTTCTTAGAAAAGAGAAAAGAAACAAACTTCCCCGGAAAAAATACATCTGAGTGAAACAAGTTGTTAATTGCATTAATTTATTCAGGTGGAGTTTTAGTTTTTATTCTATGAAGTGCTTGTTGCACCACTTTTGTTATTTCCCACAGGTTTTCAGTGGGATTTCCTCCAGTTGATTGTTCAGTGGAGGGAGTGAGACTGCTTTAAAAACAGTTTTGCAAGAGTTGCAGTCTGTGAATTGGGCATTTGAGTTGCTTTTTTTCCCCAGGGTTTTAGCAGGCTTCTGCTTTTTGCCTTGGAGCAGTTCACCTTACCAGTTTCCTCCTTTTGTTCCAGTGATTTTCCTTTGGACATGATCAAATTCAGTGGCAAACCACTGGCTAAAGCCCTTTTAAATAACCAATCACCTTTTGAGTAACCAATTGCTCCCTATTCCAATTTTTTGCCTCAAGTCCACCACAGGGATAGGGAGGCAACTAATAAATTTACCAAGGAAGGATAACAAAATATTTTCCCCTAAAGTTTTCCTACAGCCCCCCCCCAGAGGGAGCTGCATGACAAATACCCAGGTCTGCATAGGGACCACACCATCCCCACAAGGCAGCAGCTGCAGAATTGGCCTCAGGATTAGAACCTGCCAATACTAATTCTCCACAGACTGGTGGGGAGGTTCCCCAGAAGACAGGAGTTGCAGAATCGGCTTCAGGACTGAAACCTGCCAATTCTGGCTTTTTTACAACAAAACATACAGAAAGCACAGGGGGGTGGGCCCCCTCCAAACAGGAGCTTTGGGCTCCACACAAAAGCCCCCACAGACAAAGAAATTAAATCCCTAAATCCATTTACCACAATTTCCACAATTCCCTCAGAGAAAGATGTATTCAAACTTTTAAGCCTACAGAAGAAACGACAATTTCCACAACCCCTTGAATAATCAAAGATCTTTTTGACAATTTTCCCTCTTTAGGGATGAAATTCAAAGTGGATTGAGAGGCCCCTGTGTCTACCAGGAAACACAGCTCCTCTCAATCCGGACCCACCTTAAAAGTTAGCAAGGGCTCCCGTGTGGTGGGTCGCTGGTATAATGGGATCCCCTGACACCCCTAGAAATTTGTCTCCATTATCTTCTGGACTTCCTCCTCCTGAGGATCCAGCTGTTTCTGCGGACACTGTCCCTTCTGTTCTGCAAATAGTCCTGCTTCCAATGTCCCTCTGCCCTACAGATAGCACACTGATTCCTTCCCAGCCGCTGTTTGAGTCCGCTCTACCCTGCTGAGGAGGGAAAGCCTCTGCCACTTCCTTGTGGCCAACCCCGTCCCTTCTATCCCCAGGGACCCCTTGGGCCCTGCAATTTATCCCTCTGGGGCTGTAAAACTCTGTCATCACCCTTACCTTTGCCTTTTCCTCATCCCTTCTCACACATACTTGTGGTACCTTTCTAACAGTTCATCCAGAGGCTTATTCTGCCCTTCCTCTAGTCCCCCCCACTACTGTCTGTGGGTACACATTTTCCCACAGCTCAAAATAATTTGTTTCTCCAGTGAACCAAACAAAATCCCTTAAAAGAAAATCCTAATCCTTCCACGTACAATCAGCATTTCCCGGATATTCCTTCGTCATCCTCCTTGTGCTCACTCTCTTTATCACACACTGTATACCAGAGTCAGTCCCTGTCCTTCTCCAGTGTCCAAACAGCTCTCCCCAGCCAGTGCTTCTGGTGGGCACGGCTGGCAGCACCACAGGTGGCCGGGGCGTCCCACAGCCTCATGGGGGCCGGTGGCCACTGCCACCCCTGCCCAGGGATGGTGGGGTCAGGCACTGCCCGGCGCTGAGCCCTGGCTGCCCCACAGGCCCCCAGCCCGTGCTCCCGGTCCCGCAGCTCCACGCCCAGTCCTGTTGCTCCTTGCCCCAACCATATTTCTCTACACTCCCCTTAAACTAATTTTTTTTCTCAACATATTAACACTATTTGTCCATCTCCTATTGTCAAGACCCCTTCTTGATTCCCTTATTGCCCTCCCTGGGCATGGATTGTCTAGACCCTTTCTTGACTTTCCCTTATTACCCTTTGGGCATCCATGTCTTTAATTACTTCTGGGAGAATGTGTAAACCAACTCCACGTTCTTCCAAGGGATTCTTCGGAGATATTTTGGGATCGTCATCCCTTTTGCTGGGGCCCCTTCCCAGCTTTACCTGTGCTACCCTCCATGGGTGCCTTCCCAGGCTTGCTCCCTGAAGATCCCATTGTACTCACTGGTGAGATTTTCAGTGGTCCTTCCCTGTGGACTCTTCACGGACCCCCCTGGTCGGCCGCTCGTCTGTCTCCTGGACAGTCTCGGGAACCCAATCGATCGCCCGGTGCCGGCCGCCACCAAGGGGAGCTGATCACCCAAGCTGGGTGAGGCGCCTTCAGCTCCGCTTGCTGCCCACCGGCCCTGGATGGTGGAAATATCCCGGACAAGAACCCCCATTTTGTCAGAAAAATTAATCCACAAACACCAGAGGTTTATGTCCAAAAAGGACAAGAGGAGTCCTGTTACTTTATTTGAATAAAGGGAGAGGTCATGGGCATTTCCCATGGGTCTCTCAGATTGATAGAGGACGCAGCCTCCTTTTTATCCTGATTTCCCACTTTCCTGCATTTCCCTCTCTCTTTCCCCATTGGCTGAGGTACTTGAGAGGTACAGACTCCCCAGATTGCCTAATACAGACCCCCTTCTAATGTATACCCCCCTTTTTCTTTTCCTGTTGAATTTATGATCCTTCCCATTGCTTCTTTCGCCTCTCAGTCTCTACCTATCAGCAGACCCCCAGTTTGTCTGTAAAGACAAATCTATTATTACTGTATCCTGCAGCTCTAGGGAGGAGAGAAGATCCAGCAGGCAGGAATTGTGCAGCAAGATTGATTTCTTTAATTATTTTACAAACTCTTTTATAGACTTTTTTCTTCATAGTCTAATTGGACAAAGGATCAGCCGCCCCTTGGGGGTGATTGGCTAAAATCCTAAAACATCCATTGTCAAAATATTTTTCTACTATACCATAAACATAGTTCTACAAGGTCACAGGCGTTCATCATTTGTAGAACTTCTGCTAATCTCTTTGTGAGAGAGAAAAGTATCCCACGGGCTTAGAAAGAAGCAAGAAAATTCTTGCCAGCAGCAATATTGTATCCACAATCTATCTCATTCCTTTCAATCCTTAAAGCTGATGCTGTCTGGACCCACAACTTTGAGCTCATGTTACAAGCCAGGCCCCTGCCCAGCTGCCCAGCAGGGCTGTGGGGACATGGGGGTGGCAGAGCAAGTGCCAGGGCCAGCAGGGAGCTGGGATGGCGGCAGAGCCAGGGGAAGGGCTCTCCCACAGCCCCTGGAATGTTGGGGTTTGCACCCTGGCAACTGTCAACAGCCCCTGGAATGTTTGAGACGTGGACTCTGCAGCTGCCAACAGCTCTTGGGCCTTGGGGTTTGGACCTCTCAAAGGCCAATGGCACTTTGATATTGTGCTATTGACCCTGCAAAGGCCAAAGACCCTTGGACATCAGGGTTTGGACCCTGCAAAGGCCAAAGACCCTTGGACATCAGGGTTTGGACCCTGCAAAGGCCAAAGACCCTTGGACATTGGGGTTTGGACCCTGCAAAGGCCAAAGACCCTTGGACATTGGGGTTTGGACCCTGCAAAGGCCAATGGCCTTTGGATATTGACATTTAACCTTGCTACTGGCAACATCCCCTGGCTATTGGCATTTGCACACTGCTCATGCCAAGGGGCAGATGGAGACCCAGCGGGTGAGGAGGCTGCTGCTCTCCCTGTGCCAAGCCCAGTGCGGGGCTGGCTGGGCCTGGGCTGTCCCACAGGGAAAGGTTCCCTTTGGGAATAACAAGGGATTAACAGTTGGCTGCTCCAGAGCTGGCGGCAGCTTTGGTGCTGGCTCTGGGGACAAGCCTGGGAGGGAGCAGGGGGCTCCTGGCTTGGAAGCATTTAAGGGTGACTCCCTCAGGGCCAGCCATGCAGTCTGAGTGTGCTCTTACCTGTGCTCCTGCAGGGAAGCTCGAGGGCTCGGAATGAGCCAGCAGTTCACTTCCCAAATACTTTCTCACCAGCGACTCTCCCCAGGAGCCCCTGAGGTGAGTATAACTGTGCTGGGCTGGCTCGCGACCATTTTGCAATGGGATTTAGGGAAGGCAAGTGCAGGAAGCCTGGAAGGGAGAAGCTGCTCTGACATGGGTCTCCTGTCTGCTGTGAAGGGGGCTCGTGTCTCTGTGCCTCTGTCTCTGTGCCTGTAGCCCTGTTTTCCCCCAAAGGAGACTTCTCTCCTCCGTTGGCTCCACAAGGTCTGTGACAGGGGCTCCGTAGAACGGTAGCAGGAACCTGACCTCAGAGGGCCCTATTTAATTTCACTGTAATCCCAGGAATAAATGCACTAAGCACAAACCGTGCTCAATGTAGAAGCGGATTTTGTACACTTAGCTGGATTTTGGAACTGGTTCTCCATGAATGGACACCCTTTCTTGCTGGGATCAGAAGAAACACCTCAGGGGTCCATTCACTCAGCCAGCTGAGGCCCTTTCTTTCTCACCTTGGCATTTGTGGTCCTGCACTGCCTTGCTGGTCTCCCCAGCTCTGTCTTCTACTGCTTTTGTCTCCTTGATGCCCACCCCGTCAGCGAAGCTTTGGCCTTCAGGGGAGCTGTCTCTCTGCTTGCTGCTTCTCGCAGCTCCCTGGAGCCATCTTCCCTGCTCCTTATTGGTCATTTGTGCTCTTTCCCTGCCTGCTCCTGCAGGCCCTGAGAGAAGAGTTTTCTGCCAGGCAGGGCTCAAACAATTTCCTGCTAGTGGGCATCAAAGAGGAAATGAATCTCCTCCTTGAGCAGAGGGAGGCTCTACCAAAGCAGGTGAGTGAAACAGCAGTGGCACCGCAGTCATCCAGTGGGTGCTCTGTGCCCTTCTTGCCTTTCCAGGGCAGAGCAGCAGCTGAGGGGGTGATCCCTGGGGCTGCCTCGTGCTCTGGGCTCCATGGCAGCTGTTCTGAAGGACCATCAGTGCTCTGCTGAATCTCAGCTGCTGCCCTGGGCAGCTAGGCTAGCCCTCTGGGCTCTTGACCAGCAACCATCAGCATGGATTCCTGCTGGGCTCTTCCTGCTAGCCTTGGTGTGGGAAGTGCTTTGCCAGATGCCCTTGGTGACCCAATGAGAGTTCGAAACAAGTTGTCCATATCCATTGTGAATCTGGCCCTTTCAGGACAGGCAGAAATGGAAAGCTGTCCTTTGCCTTTCCTCACAGTGTCTGCTGTGGCTGACAGGGACAGGCTGTAGCCTCTGACCATTTTTTTCTGTTGGACTTGAGGTGGGAGAGTTGACATCTCGGCTGGCAGCCCCCAGAGAGTCCCAGGAACTGACTGTCCACAAAGCTCAGCAAGACAGGAGTGAGGCCCTGGAGAGGGAAAAAGCCAGGTAAATGAAAGCCTGTGGGACTCTGCATTGTGATGAATGGATTCCCTCTTTCTAATCTTTGCATCTGCCAGCATTTCCTAAGTGGCAGAGCTCTGAACCGTCCATGCAGATGTGTTTCATTCTCTGGACGTTGTGCTTCATTTCTTTTGAGCCTTCAGTTGCAGTTTTCCTAAAGACAAAGGCTTTTGGAGTAGCTCTTTCCCTCTCAGGGGGTGTTCTGTTTTTCGGTCGGTGTCTTAACCCTGCCCGAGCTGCAGTGCAAGGAGCTGGGTACATCCGTCAGCTCCACCTTGGCTCCGGGAATCTGAACCCTTTGGGAGCTGGATCAGCCTGGTATCCTGATTCCTTTGCTTGGCAGAAAAATGTTAAACCCATGATTTCTGATCTAAGCCAGATTCCCCTCTGAGGAACCCAGGGACACAAATGTCTCTCATGGCCATCTGTTGCCTTGTTCTGCAGGCCAACTCTAACTCTGGAAGAGAAGGAACTGAGCTTCAGAAGCCTGGAAGAAAACAACCTGGCCCAGATCAAACAGGTGTCTCAGCTTTATTCTGCTCTTCACCAGGGTGAGCAGCTCCTCTCAGACCGCATAGGAGAACTGCAGGAGCTCAGCACCCAGGTAACCTGTGCACTGATATCCCCTTCTCCAGGGACACGCACCACCACCTTCAGCTTGGAGGCTCCAGCTTCTTCCCTCTCCCAGCAGTTTCCACTGCTGCCGTGTTCTGCCCGGGGCTGCTGCTGCACCCCGAGACCAAGGCTGGCTCTGGTGTCTCCTGCCGAGGTTTTCCCCTGTTCTCTCCTGGGTCCCAGCAGGAAATCTCGGACCAGAAGCAGGAGCTTTGGAGACTCCTTTGGAGCTTCTCCATCCCTCTGTTAGCAGTGTCGCCCCAGGCAGAGTTTGCGCCTGGGCCGGGCACTGAGCAATGTGGGGACACAGGCGTGGGTATGGCCGGCTGGGGAGGGCACTTCCAGCACAGCCAGTTCGTCCGGAGTTCAGAGCTGCCCCATTAAGGATGCCCATTGCTTCCCTTTCTTTGTTTTGACTTTGTCTCCATTGGAATCCTTGGCTTTGCCCCTTCTGTGTCCGGTGTGTTTTTTGCTTGAAGTCCTTTCTCCTTCATTCCTCGCCCTCCTGCCTGCTCTGCTGCCTCAGGAGCAGCCCTGTGCCTGAGGCTGTGTGCATCCGTGTTCCAGATCCGCTCCCTGCAGGAAGCAGTGCTGGAGAAGGATGCTGCCCAGGCAGCTCGAGAGGAGCAGCTGCTGCGGGAGCTGGAGGAGTCCCGAGCAGGCGAACGGCGCTTGAGGGACTCGGTGCAGGTGTTGGAGGCTGAGGTCTCTGAGCTGCGTTTGAGGCTCTGTAGCGCAGAGAACAGAGCAGAGGCCTTGGCCACACAGTGTCAACAGGCCAGCGGTGCCCACTGGGAAGCTCAATCCCAGCTGGACAAACTGCTCTTGGTTCTCCACCGCATGATCAGGGACAGCAGTGGCTTGGTCACTTGGAGCTCAGGCAAGTGTGGCAGGCTGGGTTAGCCCGTGTGCAGAGCCCGTGTTGGGGAGCAGGTGGAGTGAGGAGTGGCTCATGGTCATCCTGGTATGACAGGCTCAGCCTTTCAGTTTAGGCTGGCTCGCGACCATTTTGAAATGGGATTTAGGGAAGGCAAGTGCAGGAAGCCTGGAAGGGAAAAGCTGCTGTGCCATGGGTCTCCTGTCTTGGCAAGTCTTGGCAGCTTGACATCCCTGCAGAGTCACAAGTCCGTGTTTGTACGGGGAGGAATGATCAGTGTCAGAAGGGAAGAGGACCCGAGTCCTGCCAAGCCACAGGGCCCGTGCAGTCGTCCTTGGGGCAGTGCTGACATCAGTGGTCATCCCAATAACGTCAGCCTGTGACACACGTCCTACTGCAAGGCGAGCTCTCGGACGATGACCAAGGCACTGCCACCTTGCAGCTAGAAAGAGGCCTTGTTTGTTGGGGACTGTGGGATTAAATCTTGAAGCAGAAGGTCTTCTCTTTTCAGAAAAGGGTCATGTCGTGAGCCTAACTGCTTCTCAGGCCAGGGATGTCCCCACAGAGCTCATGGTGGACAGAGTGGCAGCAGCCCTGCGAGACCTGTGGCAGCACCTGGAGCATTCCCAGGAAGATCTGGTAATGTGTGCCCAGTGCACCCAGAAATCCTGTCCCACTGCCGGACTGCTGGACAAGCAGAGTGCCAAGGCTAGGATGGGTGGCAGTCCTTGTAGGGGGGTTGGCTCACTGCCATGGGGAGGAAGGAGGATCACGATCACATCTACCAGTTCTGTCCAGCTGCCCTCTCCCACCTGGGCTATTTCTGCCTTAGTGTTTGTAGCCCTTTGTCTCCTGCCAGCAGTGGCCCTGTGAGGTGATTCTGCTCCTCTTACCTCTTCCAGAATGATGCGAGGAAGAAGATTCAAGCCTTGAAGCTGCAGCTGAGCACGACGCAGGCTCAGAGGGACCATTTCAGTGCCTGCAACCAGGAGCTGCAGAAACAGCTGGCTGAAAGCCAGGAAGGTACAGCTTCTCCTCTCCCACCCACTGCCCCATCCTGTCTCGCCAGCGGGGATCTCTGATGCCACGTAGAGGAAAACTGCAGTGCCCAGAGATGGGAGAGGAGAAAAGCAACCAGCAGGAGACTTGTCCATAGCAGTGCCAGTGAAGCTTTTTTATGGAGACAGAACCCGTGGCTGGCAGAGCATCTGGCTGTGCTATGAGTGATCACGTGCAGAGGTGGTGCCTTTCAGGTGCCGTGTCTCTGCCAAGGAACTGTAGCTGGATGCCTCGGCTTGATTCCTCCAAACTCCAGGCCATCCCAGAGCCTCCAGGCTCTTGGCCTCTCTGTAGCAGGGCTGGACAGGCCTCCCTGCTCCTTTCTCTCTCTTTGACTGCCCGCTCGGCATAAGCCCAAAAGCAAACACACTTCCCTATTCCTCTGAACCTTGCCCTTTTCATTCTTCTTTTTTTTCTCTGCCCAGAAGTTTCCCTCATTTCTGTCAGCTTTGGAAGCCCTTGTGGGCTTAGAGCCTGGCAAACACAGCCAGGCAAAGATGCAGGATGCACATCAGTTTGCCTTTGCTTTGCTTTTCCCCTTCTGCTTCCCTGGCGCAGCGATGTGGAGGGCAGAACGCAAGAACTCTCTAGAAACTGCCCTGAAGGAAGAGGCCACTGCGAGAAAGGCAGAGGTTGTGACTCTTCATCAGGACGTGGCATCTCTGCAGAAGAAATTGGACAACACGGAGAAGGAAAGAAAGGATGTGCTGGTGAGAATGGCAGATGCCACGAAGGGCCCTTTCCCTGCTTTTTTGGGGCCTTCTCTTGCTATATCTAAGGAGCACCTCTTTCCAGTTTAACTTTCCTAATTGCATCCTTCTGAATGAGGAGGAAAAGGTGTCGTAGTCATGTCAAACCCAGTTAGGCCTGAGGCTGCTGATTTTCCTCCATGCTGGAGCTTTCTGCCCTTGAAGCTGGAGTTCTCAGTGTCCGCACTTGGAGCTCTATTCCTCCCCAAAGGAACACTCGAGCAGAGCTCCAAAAGGTCAGGGAAGGGCAGAAAGGAACCTGGGACAGGCTGAGGGAGCTGGGAAAGACGCAGCAACAAGGGGAGGCCAGGAAAGGTCTGCAGCATCCCAAGAGGCAGGGAGAGAGGGGCAGCCCGTGCCTGCCACTGCGGCAGGAGTTCAGATCTGGTATGAAAAGCAAACAGAGATGGAATCACTGACTCTTGCTCTCCCTGTTCTGCAGCATGAACGGGACAGTCTGCAGGCAAATAAAGAAAAACTGGAGCATCAGATCAAACTTCTGGAAGAATCAGTCACAGCCTCTGAAACCCGAGCAAATACAGTGATAGACAGGAATCGTTCCCTTCAAGAAGAACTCCAGACTATAATGTCCATCTTTCAAGTTAAAAAAGAAAAACTGGAAACACAGGAAAAGGAAATGGAGATGCTCCAGAAAGAGGCAGCAGAGGCCAAAGCTTTGCAGGAGCACGTCACTCGCATGGCTGCTGACCTGTCAGAGAGGGAGAGAGAAATCAAGTTGTACCAGGAGCAGATGAAAATGCTGGAAAAGAAGAATTTAATGCACACAGCTTCCTTGCAAAGGAAGGAACAAAACCAAATGAGGAGGGAAGCCATGAGGGAAGAGCTGGAGCATGTGGCAGCTGCTTTGAAGCAGAGAGAAAATGGAGAACGCGAATGGAGAGAGAAGGCTCAAGCCCTGCGTGCTGCCCTTGCCAAGAGTGAAGTGTCCAAAGGGACTCTAAGGAAAAAATTAACCATCCTGCAGAGAACGGCTCCCAGCAGGGACACGGACCGGTCTTGTCTACAGGTAGGCACTGGGACTGATCTCCAGTCCACCCAAACGTCCCTGAAAGATTCCAGTGATGTTTCCCATAAAGAGGTGGGAATATATATCCCTGTCAGTCCATGGCCTGCTTGGGCAAAGCAGCCAGGGCTGCAGCCAGCAGCCTTGTCTGGCTGACTGACTCCAGCCAGAGACTTCTGGCCTGCGGGAATGTTTCCTGGCACACCTGACACAACTCTGGAGCTTGCTGTTCAAACCAGCTCCAGTCCAAAAGCTGGGCTTGGGGAGCTGCTTCTCCCCTGCCTAGGCAAGGGTGGGCAACACGTGGTGGTTTGGATTTGGCGTGGAAAGGAACGGAGCAGCCAACCTGACCGATGGACTAAACTGAGCGGAGTTTTGTACCGAGGGCTGAACAGCAGCTGCACTGCTGGTGCTTGGAGGATGCTTCCAGAGATGGAGCGTTCTGAGGGACAGCTTTTCCGATGCTTTCAAAGAATGGAATCATCTCCTCTCTGAATACCCAGCAGGCTGCTGGAGCAGAAGGGAAGTGGCTGCCACGGCACTCAAGGAAAGGCCTGGAATGTGTGCTGGGTCTGGCTGCATCATCAGAAGAGCAGACAGAGAGGAGGGAACTCAACGCTGAGCCCACGAGGAATCCTGAGCAGGTAAAATGGGCTTTCACTGCCTCTGCAAAGCCTCAGGCTCCTCTGGAACAAGACACATTTGCCCAGGCAGCCCTTTGGAGTCCTCTGCTTGTTTCCTTCCCTCTCCCCACTGTGGGCACACACTTGTGTTTTCTCTCTCCTGTGGCACCCCGTGGCCTTCACAAATGCACCTTCACTCCGGTGTCCCCCTCCTTGCCCCAGTGTCCCCAGACACACACTTGACTCTCTTCCACAGCCCACGGCGAGTGCTTTATGCCCCCAATATCCTCTGGTGCAATTAAGGGTCTCCGAAGAGACATCTCCTTGCCTTGACATCCAGAGGTCCTTTTGCTCGATGTGACCATTTCTCCCATCCAATGTGCAGGTGGAACATCAACGGAGGAGCTGGAAGGGATGTTGTAGGCGTCAGGAGAGGGAGAGTTTGCTCCCTGGGCGTGGGGCTTCCAAGGAGCTCAAGTAGAAGAGTTCTTCAGTGCCTTGGGTAAGCAGCAGCCCTCCTGCTGGAGCACAGCCTGTGGGAAAGGGGTCAGTGCCCTGAGCTCTGTTCAGGGGCAGTCTGGGAGCCTCTTCCTTCCCCTTCCACAAGGACAAAGTGTTTGCCAGGGCTGGAGCTGGGGGTTGTGTCTGCCCTGACAGCCGGTACCGTGGGGCTGTGGATGCTCCTGGAATGTGGGCTTGTCTGAGCTGGGCCTGGTGCCTCTTCCAGGTGTGTCTGGCCCAAGACCAACAGCACCGGCAGGATGACATGGAGAGCTGTGCAGGGACCAGCCAGGAGCTGTCCTGTTCCTCAGCAACTGCCAGCCATTATTTTGTAATAAAGAGCTTTTTCAGGAAAAGATCAGATTCAGTTTTTCACTGGCACAATGAGGCTCTTGCGAGCTGTTGTGTGATTTCCCTGCTTGAGGCCAGAGCTGTCCCTGAGACAAGAAATGAGAATTTGAGGTGTTACTGAAGTGCTTCTGGTCTGAGATTTCCTGCTGGGACCCAGGAGAGAACAGGGGAAAACCTCGGCAGGAGACACCAGAGCCAGCCTTGGCCTCGGGGTGCAGCAGCAGCCCCGGGCAGAACACGGCAGCAGTGGAAACTGCTGTGAGAGGGAAGAAGCTGAGGCCTCCAAGCTGAAGGTGGTGGTGTGTGTCCCTGGAGAAGGGGATATCAGTGCACAGGTTACCTGGGTGCTGAGCTCCTGCAGTTCTGTGCTCTGAGTGGAGCTGCTTGGCTTGCTGAGGAGCAGAACACAGCTGAGAGGCCTGTTTGATCTGGCACAGTGTCCCTCCAGCTGCTGAGGGTGCAGGAGCTCCAAGCCACCCACTCATGGAACCAAGGGGCCACTGTGACACTATGGGGTCTTGTAGAAGAAAAGGGCCATAGTGACACAGCGGGGCCTCATGGAAACCATGGTCCATTGTGACACAGTGGAGCTTTTTGAAACCAAGGAGACCACTGTGACATGATGGAAGATGATTGAACCAAGGGGCAAGGCCACATGGAGCCAAGGGTCCATTGTGACGCTAAGAAACCAGGGATTCCATTGTGACATTATGGAACCTCATGGAACCAAGAGGCCATTGTGACAGTCATGTGAAAAGGGGAGGCTTCTTTGCCCCATAGTGTGGAGAGATTTGCTCAGCCCTTAGTGTTGAATTAGTCTGTCAGTGTCCCAGGAAAGCCAAGGCCCTTGTGCCCAACCAGTCTGTCAGCGTCCCCTTAGGGGGATCCTTCACTGAGCAGTCCTGCTGCTTTGGGGGGTGTTTGACTGACTCGGTCAGGGAAACACCAACAGCACAAAGGAGACCCCTCAGCAGCTCTTCCCCTTTATCAGCGTGTGTTCCCTGCTGCCAGTGACTGCCAGCGCCCGGGAAGGACTCACACTGACAGTTTATGGAATAACACCCTTTATTAATATAAAATCATGACAGGTTAAGGTTCAAGGATTGTCAGTGATAGTATCTGACTGTAAAAACATACTCAAAGGACTACAGAGACAAGCTCTAATCCCCAATAAAACAAGCAGTGTGCATAAAGTACGATTCTTACCCAACAGGCATCCCTATAGGGAAGAAGACAGGTTCAGCCCCTCAACTGATCCCAGCAGTTACCGAGGAGTCTTCCCTACCTTTTCTCCCATTCTCGACCTGCTTTGATACTATTTCATTGTGTTTAGGTGGAGCTTGAGTGACTCGAGTCAGACATCCCTTTGTTACTGATGGGGGTAACATTCTCTCACTTCGTTTTTAAAGATGCAGTCAAAAGGAATGTAGAGCTTGTGCCCAGTGAGGGGTGGTTGTACCTTGCGGGTGGGGAACTTTGGGATAGGGTGTGCGTTCATATTACTGTTCTAGGCTTTCATGAACCAAGTTCATCTGAGGAGAGAGATTTCAGCAGAGTTGCTGGCTCAGCATCAGGACATCTTCCCCTCTGTCCCTTGGCTGACAGGTGCTCTGTGGTTTATCAGCTGCAGAGAACCATCGAGTTCCCTTCCCTGCAAGGATCCCCACAGAGCCCGGCCTCGGTGTCTCCACCCCGCTGCACCGTCCATTCCATCCCCCTTAGCAGGTGTGTGTGGGGGGGGAATCATTGTGGGATAGGTTTCAAGTCGTGCCAAGCGCATTCCATGCAGGGAGCAGCAACTGTGATTTACTGTCTAATTCCCATGCTGTTATAACTCCTATCAGGATGCCAAGAGAAGTCCTCAGTTCTCTCTAACTGTACCCCCAGTTACCTGTCCCCAGTGTCCCCAGTCCTTTTCCCACAGCACGTTTCATGGATGTGATATTTAGAGAGCGAGTGAGGAGCAGCAAAGCTCTGGGTGCAGCATTTGGTTAAGGAGCAGTGAAGTGCCAGGACAGAGCCCCTTTGGAACACTCTGTTTGTGTCTCTGAGCTCCTGCTGTCCCGCAGCTCTGCAGGTGCCAGGAGCCCCCTGAGTGCTGGCACCGGGGCAGCGCTGCCGACGTGGAGCCGCTCCCAGCTCCGGACCCGGTGTGGACGTGCTGGGAGGGCAACAGGGAGCGGGGCAGAGGCACCACTGCAGCCGGAGAGGCTGCGCTGTCCAACCGAGACTGGAAACAGCACCTGGGAACCGCCCAGGAACAGCCTGGGAACCGCCCGGGAACAGCCTGGGAACTGCCTGGGAACCCGCACAGGAACCCACCCTGGCAAACCAGCCCAGGAACCTCCCTAGCACCGCTTGGGAACCACCCGGGAACAGCCTGGGAACCCACCCCAGGAGCTGCCCTAAAACCGCCTGGGAACCCACCCAGGAACCACCTGGGAACAGCCTGGGAACCCAACCCAGGAACAGCCCAGGAAACACATGGGAACGCATCCAGGGAACCACCTCGGGAACCCACCCCATGAACCTCCCTAAAACCTCCTGGGAACCCTCTCTGGAATCTGCCCAGGAACCACTCAAAACCCCACCCCAGGAACCTCCCTAAAACTGCCTAGGAACCACCCAGGGACCTACCTGGGAAATCCCCAGCAGGAACCACCTGGGAACCTACCCAGGAACCCATCCCAGGAGCTGCCCTAAAACTGCCCAGGAACCACCACAGGGGCCCCTCTGGGACTCACCTCAGAAACTGCCCAGGAACCCCCCTGGGAATGACCTGGGCACTGTTCGGGAACCATCTGGAAAGCCCTCTGGGAAGCCCCCCAGGAACTCCCCTGGAACTGCCTGGGAACCACTCTAGGAATGGTGTGGGAACCACCCAGAAACCGGGGAACATGAAGAAACTCCACGCTTAGCAAATTTACTAGTTACTATTTACTGTGCAAATGGAGTCCCTGGAACAGAAAGAGGCATCACAGCACATCTCTGTCACGCTGGAGTCACAGTGGCCGTGAGGTGGTTGAGAAAAGTGTGGGATCTACTCGAAGTAGCTCATGCAATGGGTGCTCATCTAAGATGTGCCTCTCTAAGCCTACCTATTTGTTTCACAACACTATGAAGGCTACAGAGGATTGGGGAAAAACTCCAGCAAGAAGTCCAGTCCAGTTCAGTTATTCTTGAGGAGCTTCTCCAGGGTCAGCACAGACTTTCTGTTCAGCACCATCATCCCGAGCACAGCAGTGCTGGAGGCGATGTTCAGAGAGGGGAAGGAAGGGGCTGTGGTTGTAAGAGGGTGTTCACCATCATGGTCCCAGAGCAGAGCAAGCAAACACCACGGAGAGGGGAATCTCCATTGCTGGGAGCTGCCAAATCTGGAAAGGGCAAACTCAGCGGAAGAAGTTCCATTTTCTCTGTCCTCTTTTCTCCACGAGCTCTTCTGATGGTGCAAGGCAGAGAAGAGCTGAGGTGCCAAACCCGCTGATTTCTGTCAGGCTTGAGCAAATCTCACCCATGTCATGTGGTCAGGGACAGAGGCCGGGCTCTGCAGGGCACTGACAGGAACATCCTGGAGGCACGTGGGGGTGTCTGAACACAGGGCTCTGGGGCGTGCTGGAGGGCACCAGGGATGTCCCAAGGGGACAGGAGGGCAAAGGGGGCCTGGATGTCCTTTGGGAGCACCAGTGTGCCCAGGACGGAGCTGTCCCCATGCCCCACAGGGACACCCAGAGCCTTCCTACCCAGCCCAGGTGGTCACTGGGCCCTGTTCCTGAGGGCAGGTTCCATGTAAACATCGCTGGGAGCTGTTGCTGGGGGCAGGTGCTGTGTCCCAGGGGAGCCCTTTGTGACACCCCACTGCAGCCCCTCTGGTCAGTGTCCAGCAGGACAGGGACAGGACAGGACGGGAGCATGGAGCTGGCGAGGAGCCTCCGCACACAAGTCCGTGACCTTCCCTGCTTCCTCAGCAGCCCAGTGGTGCTGAGGTATTTCCCCAAAGATTCCCACTTCCCCCTTCCCCACTTCCAGCCTTTTTATTTCTCCTGCAGGATGGAGAAGAGATCCCCGAGCCAGCCCAGGGTGGCCTGCGAGGAGGACGGGGCTCCCCAGGAAAGCAGCTCCCCAGTCAGTCAGCAGAGGGAAAGGATCTAATGAGGATTCCCTCAGGAAGAGCGAGCGAAGAGGGAAGAGCCCAGAGCCCAATCCCTGCCCTGTGGTGGGGCACAGGACAGGTGGTGTACAGAAGCCCCCCCTCCCTCCCTGGTGGTGCTCTCGGGGGACCCAAGTCCTTGCGATGGAGAGCGCAGCCCACAAGGTGGATAACAGCACTTTCCGGGCCCTCATTACAGAAAAAGAAATTGCTAAAAACATCAGGGAAATGACTGTCCTGGGTTGCAGTGTATCCTATTACCATCCTCAGGAGCTGTTGAAACCAGGTGGGGTAGTGTTTCCTTGCCTCCTCCCCCCAGACTATCTTTCTGTTAATTGCCCATCGTTGTCCTGCCGCATGACTCAGAGATAACTCCCTCTGGACTATCATCTGTTAATGAGCCTAATCAACACTTTGCATCATGACTCATTACCCCATTGTGAGATGCCCCACCCAGAGGGAGGAACCAAGCATCCCATCGTGGATATAATCTGGGACTCTGACCACCAGAGGCACCCCTTCCCACTGGATTTCCAGAGGACAGGAGCTACACAGCCACCATTGGACTTTCTGAGGAAGAGCAGACTCTTTTACTACAGGATCACTGCTTCAGAGGACTGCAGCCACCATTCTACCAGACTGCTACCACCACCCTGCCTAACAGGGTGTCAGGTTGTACCTTGACTCTGTCAGTTTGGCAGTGTTTTCTTTTACCATTTTTTTTCCTTTTCTTTAATTTCCATTAAATTGTTATTCTGACTTGGTGCCTCCCACTGGTTTGTTTTCAAACTAGTGCAACGACTAAAAATTCTGCTCCAGGGCCAGATGGAATTACATTGGGGGATCTCTCTAAAATGGACCCCAAATACTCCTGGATGATGGAAATCTTCAAACTCTGGATTGTATCAGTAACTATCCCAGACATGGGGAGGGAATGCCAAAGAGTTTTAATACCAAAATCTAACAAAGCGGACCGCCTGAGAGATACTAATAATTGGAGACCTAGCACCATTTGCTCCATAGTTCTCAGACTGTTTTCCAGAATTATAACAGCAAGGCTGACCAAGGCATGCCCCATTCATCTGAAACAAAGAGGTTTCTCAAGAGCAGCAGGATGTTCTGAAAACGCAAAACTACTACAGCTATTAATAAGAAACCCAAAAAAAGAGCTCAGAGAATTAGCAATAGTATTTGTGGACATTGCCTTTGACACTGTGAGTCACCACCATATATTAATGGGTCTGAAACAGAAAGAGGTGGATCCACACGTTATACACTTCATGAAGAACATGTACAAGAACATCGATACATGCATTACCACCAAGAACGAGAAGTCAGGTCCCAGTAAGATTCAAAAAGGTGCCAAGCAAGGTGATCCAATGTCATCTTTGTTATTTAATGTTGCGCTAGGCCCACTGCTCTGTGAACTTGAAGCTGAAGTTAAAGGATACCAACCGGGCAGAAAGAGCATTACAGCGATGGCCTTTGCAGACGACCTAGTATGATTAAGTGACTCCTGGGAGGGTGTGACTAAGAACATCGTATTCTAGAGACCTTCTGCAATCTAACTGGTCTCAGAACACAGGGAGAAAAGTGCCATGGCTTTTACATCAAGCCAACAAAACGCTCCTACACCATCAATGACTGCCCAGCATGGACTGTTAATGACACTCCCCTCAATAGGATTGACCCAGGAAGTTCAGAGAAAAATTTGGGCTTGCAGAGCAATCCCTGGACTTCCGTAACTAACTCAGGACTATCCACAAAATTGGAGGAATGGTTACACCTCTTAGATAAAGCGCCATTAAAACCTCTTCAGAAAATGGACATTCCAAACAAATAGACACCATCCCTACACTAATATACTTGGCAGACCACAAGGATGCAAAGCAGGGCTCCTTGAATCCCCTGACCTACAAATTCAATCGACTGTCAAGGAATGGCTACACTTAACACCATGCACACATGATGCCATCCTGTACTCCAGCATGAAGGATGGAGGTTTGGGTATCACCAAACTGATGGGCCTCAATCCAAGTATACAGGCCCAAAGATTACGTCGACTTGCCCAATTGTCGGATGATGCCTTAAGATCATTCCAGAAAGAAGAATGCTTCGATCAAATCTACAGGAAATTATGGGTAACAACTGGAGGAGATAAAGAAAAGATCCTGTCCATATGGGAGCCTAAACCTAAGACAGAACTGCTGGATGGTGCAGGTGATGACACAACATCAGAATGGGAAGTAGCTACTCTGAAAACTCAGTATCTGCAACCATGTAACTGGAGGAAACAGGAATTTACTAAAGGGAAACAGCTGGTATCCCAGGGCCCTAGTATTACAAACTTTGAGGAGGATAACATCAGCAGTTTCTGATCTTTAGATACAGAGGCATACCTGACAGAAAAGTAATAACTTCCTCTTGCCTCCTGGCAAGAGGAAGACAAGATCAGTGCGTGAAAAGCTGCAGGCACTGCAAGGCTGAAAATGAAACGTGCTCCCACATCATCAGAAACTGTGCAGTAACACAAAATGGCAGGATTAAAAGACACAACTACATCTGTGACTAAATTCTACTGATTTGGACCATGGTGAATGGGCCACCTATACTTAAACCAGAACAGGAACATACATGAAAAGATATGCTCAGTAAATAGCCTAATGCATCGTCATCTAATTAGTGATGCGCATGAATGGAACTGTCCCTACCCACTATCCAGCAAAACCACAGCCAAGGGAACGGGCTTGGCGGAATCAGTGGGGAAAGAAGACCCTGTTGAGCCTGACTCTAGTCTGGCGCTGTGAAGAGACATGAGAGGTGTAGAATAAGTGGGAGACTGGGCGCGCGCTCGGCGGTGCAGGGTGACCCGCCTGCCAGTGTCCCAGCCATCAGTGAAGTACCACTGCTCTGATAGCTTTTTCACTGACCCAGTGAGGCTGGGGGGACAAGCCCCCAGGGGGGCTCTGACTTCTGGCATGAAGCAGTGGGAGTAACTGTGACTCTCCTGAAATGAGGGCACAGTTACTAACTAGGCTTAGCTGCAGAAGCTGCATCTCCATGTGGCCCCACCGGATAGTCTTTGCACTAACAGAGTCAGCTTCTGCCCCAGTGTGAGAGAGGGTGTAATTGCTACCCCTCCCTATCACTTGGACTCTCCACTCAGTGGTAGTTTCACGATCTTGCTGAAACAAATTGTTTGGCACAGGTGTCCTGCTGTTACCCAGAGCCTTGTCCATGGGCCTAAGTTGGATACAGTTGGCAGCATGGGTGAGGGCCAGCTGCTGACTTCGACTGCCCTCACTTGGAGTGTCACTTATTGTTTGCCTGATTTGTGCAATGGTGCAATCAATGACTTTGCAGTACGTATCAACAGCCACTCAAACTGACCCTTTGCATCTGAGGGTCAGATTGGCCAATGCTGTTCCACCTTTACTCTGTGTTGGGAGTTGAGGGGTTCAATCTGGTGTGTTTGGAGTTTGTAAACTCTTTGATTGATTATGATGTTGGAATCCATCTGGGAAATGTTTGGGAGGGTTTGGCTGAGTGCCCAGAGCCATATGAGACCTTGCCATCTTGGCCTGCTCAGGACAATGACGTTGAGTGTGGTCAAGGAGATACGGATGAGCCAAAAACACCTGAGGCTCTCCCCAGGACCAGCGAAGGGAGGGCACAGGCTGCAACTCCTGTGGTGTCCATCCCTGACAAAAATCCATCTTGCCCACGCTGTTTTACCTGATTTAATCGGATGCTGGGACTGACTGAACATCTAAAGAGGACCCTTGGTCTGGGCAAAGAAAGATCTTTTTTAAGTGCTCCAAATGTGGTAAACAAAATCTTAAGTACCACAGCATCGCCTGTCACATCCCACAATGCAAAGGGAAGGTATGTGTGGTTCCAAGGGGTGACTGGATCTGTGAGGTATGCCGAAGAGGGTTCTCAACCAAAATTGCCCTGGGCCAGCACAAGAGGTTGGTGCATCGTCTTGTGAGAAATTTGGAACGGATTGTTGCCTCCCATTCTAAAGAGACATCAGCAAGAGGAGTCCACAAGAAGCTGCGGATTGAGGAGGAAGAGGCTCTTCTGAGTCAATTGGTGGTGAAGTATGCCGGGAACAAAAACATCAATAAATTAATTATGGAGCATATTCCATCTAAGACAGCGAAACAGATAAGTGATAAGAGACTCCTTCTCGTCAAATGTCCCTCTAATGTGGTTCCATCAGAAATAGAGGGTGATCCTAATGTGGGGAGAGAAGAGCCTCCCCAGTCTGTTGACTTGCCAAAGAAGGGACAATTGAAGCTCCACTACTGTGATACCATCAGAAAATGGTTATCAGCAGGCAGATTCGCTAATTGTCAGGGAGCTTTTGAGAGAATTTTGGATGGGCAAGATCTGCAAGGAGTGGCCAACAATGTTTTTGAAGAGTGCCTGAGTATGCTTTGCCAGGTTACAAAGGCGGCCAGGGACCCAAAGTCACGAAGACCCCATGGTCAGAGAGCATCCAAAACGACAACTAATTGGATGCAAAAGAGAGCTAGAAAGAGGGGAAAACATCTTCGATTTCAAAAACTGTTCTGTCTGCATAGAGGGAGACTGGCGCGAGTATTTTGGGTAACACTGAAGCCCTAAAATACCATCTGGTGTTGTCCATTCCGCTTTCAAATCTAGATGAGAAACACAAGTTAATTTTAGGGGCCTCGAGTCCTTCCTGCCACATAAAGAAGCAGGTAACACCGTTTTTCAGGCCCTAATTACGGAGAAAGAAGTAGAAAAGTATGTTAAAGAGATGAGTACGACCTCTGCTCCCAGGCCAGATGGGATTGCGTTGGGTCACCTTGTCAAAGTGGACCCTAAGTACTCCCTGTTGATGGAGATCTTCATCCTCTGGCTCAAAAGTGGAACTATCCCCAATGCACTCAGGGACTGACGGACAATCTTGATTTCCAAGTCTACTGATCCAGATAGACTCAGTGACATCAATAACTGGAGACCTATCACCATTGCTTCCACGGTGCTTAGGTTATTCTCCAGAATTCTAACAGCAAGATTGACCCAGGCATGTCCCATTAACTCCAGACAGAGGGGATTTATTTGTGCTGCAGAATGTTCCAAGAATTTGAAGCTGTTACAGCTCATGATTAAACACGCAAAAAGGGAGCACTGAGAGCTTGGTGTTGTATTCATGGACATCGCCAAAGCTTTTGACATCATATGTCATCTGCATATTATTAGGGGTCTGGATCAGAGAGGGGTTGATCCCCATGTGGTACATCTGGCTGGTGAAATGTACAAGAACATCACTACATACATAGACACGAGAAAAGAAAAGATGGACCCTATTAAGAGCCTTACTGGTGTCAAACAGGGCGATCCAATGTCACCGTTGCTATTCAACCTAGCGCTTGATCCCCTACTATGTAAATTGAAATATGCTGGTGAAGGTTTCCATCAAGGAGCATTGAAAATTACTGCCATGACCTTTGCTGACGATTTAGTGCTGCTGAGTGACTCTTGGGGATGGTACCTGTGTGAATGTTAAGATCCTGGAGAATTTTTGTGAACCTACTGGTCTCAAAATACAGGGAGAAGTGTCATGGCTTTCCTAAAGTTCGCTACCTGAGACCTTGCAATTGGTGGGAATGTGAGTGGAAACAACTGGTTGCCCAAGGCCACAGTATTGAGAACTTTGAGAATGACAACATCAGTAATGGATGGTTAACACGGTATAGAGGCATACCTCCCAGGAAGTTGATAACTGCGTTGCAATTGAGGGCTAATGTCTACCCCATAAAAGAGTTCCTGGCCAGGGGCAGGCATGATGACTGTGTTAGATCTTGCAGACATTGCGGTGCTGATTGTGAGACATCCACCCATATAATCGGGAACTGTCCAGTTACTCAGGAGGCCAGGATTAAGAGACACAACTCCATCTGTGAGACCCTTAGCCGTGAAACTAAGAGAGAGAATTGACTGTGTTCCAGGAACCGCATATAAGGGACAATGACAATGAACCGTAGAAACCTGATTTGATCTTTGTTGAAGAGGGAAAGGCATTCATGGTTTACGTGACAGTTAGATACGAGCACTCTAACTCGTCACTGAAGGATGCTGCTGTTGAGAAGGCTAAGTAGCATCAGTGCCTACTCAGATTCGAGACCTTACCAATGCAGCAGACATTGTCATGGGCTTTCCCATAGGAGCACGGGGGAAGTGGCACAATAAAAATTCTGAGTTGCTGTTGGTCCTAGGTCTCTCTAAGATGAGGCGAGAGAAGACTGACCAGGCCCTAGCATCCAGAGCGCTCCTCTCCTCTGTTGATATTGTACATATGTTTGCAAGCAAAGCTCGTTCAACTGTACCCATTGAATAAAATATATCTTGGCTGTTTGACATCACTTGGACAGTGGGTTGGGCATGTGGGAAGGGTCTGTTCTTTTGCTCATACTGTGTTGCTCACTGCCCATATTTGGATCTAAATTTTCCGATTCGGACTAGGTAAACGGGCCACCTTTACTTCACCTGGAAAAGAAACGTGTAATTTTATATGTGTATTAAGATGAGGGCATGGTGACTAACTAGGCTCAGCTGCAGAAGCTGCACCTCCTCGTGGCCCCGCTGGATACCCTTTGTGGTAACTAAGTTGGCTTCCGCCTGAGAGAAGGGTAACAGTTACCTCTCCCTATCACTTGCACTCACCACCCAGTGGTAGTTTCACGATCCTGATGAAAAAAATTGTTGGTACAGTCTGTGTTGCTGTTGCCCAGAGCCTTGTGCACGGGTTGTGTTGGATACAGTTGGCAGCGTGGGTGCGGGCCAGCTGCTGACTTCGACTACCCTCACTTGGACTGACTTACATTAATTATCTGGCTTGGAACAATGGTACAATCAATCGGAGTGCTCTACTTATCAATGGCCAATTGGACCGACCCCTCAGATCTGAGGGTCAGTACAGCTGATATTGATCCATCTCTACCCTCTGTGTTGGGAACTGAGAAGCTCAATGTAGTATGTTTGGAATTTGTTAACTCTACGACTGACTATGACACAGGAATCCAACCAGGTGGAAATTGGGAGGGGCTGGCTGAGTACCCCGAGGCATATGAGGCTTTGTCATCCACGCCTGCCCAGGGTGGTGAAACTGAGTGTGTACTTAAAGATCTTGAGATACTGATGAGCCAGAAACATCTGCAGCTCTCCTTGGGACCAGCATGGGCATGACACTGGTTGAAACTCCTGTGGTGTCTGTCCCTGACAAAAATCCATCCTGTCCATCCTGTGATACCCGATTCAATTGGATGCTGGGGCTGATTGACCATCTAAAAAGAACCCACAGGAAAAGAAAGATCATCCTTAAGTGTCTCAAATGTGGTAAGGAAAATCTAAAGTACCACAGTATCTGCTGCCACTTCCCACAGTGCAAAGGAAATGTGGAAGTGGTCCCAAAGGGTGACTGGATCTGTGAAGAATGCCAGAGGGCTTTCTCCACCAAGATTGGCTTGGGACAGCACAAGAGGCTGGTGCATCCTCTTATAAGGAACCTGGAAGGAATTGCTGCCCCCCATCCAAAGGAAACATCGGTTAGAGGAGCCCACCAAAAAGTGTGGACTGAGGAGGAAGAGGCTCTTCTGAGACAATTACTGATAAAGTGTGATGGTAACATCAATAACTTAACTGCAGAGCATATTCCATCTAAAATGGCAAAGCAGATATGTGATAAGAGACGTCTAGCAGAAGTTCCCTCTAAAACTGTTCAACCTGATATGGTAGGTGATCCTAATGTGGGGAGAGGAGAACATCCCCCATCTGCTGAATTGCCAAAAAAGGGACCACTAGGGCTCCATTATTGTGATACCATCAAGGAATGGTTATCATCATGCAGACTCATTAATTGCCAGAAGGCCTTTGAGAGAATTTTGGAAGGACAAGATCTGCAGGTGGTGGTGAACAATACCTTTGAGGAATGTTTTGGATGTCTGAATACGCTATGCCAGATAACAAATGCCACCAGGGATCAGAAATCGCAAAGGTCCCAAGGCATGAAATCTGTCAAAACGTTGACTAACTGGGTGAAAAGGAGAGCAAAGAAAAGAGGGAAATATTTTCAATATCAGAGACTGTTTCATTTGCATAGACAGAGGTTAGCACGTATTATTTTGGATGACAGTGAAGCCCTGAAATGTGAAATACCTCCTAGCATTGTCTACTCTGCTTTTAAATTTAGATGGGAAACACCAGGAAATTTCATGGGCCTTGAATCCTTCCCTTCACAGAAGGAAGCAGATACCTCTGCTTTTAAGGCCCTGATTATGGAAAAAAAGTGGAAAAGAATATTAAAGAGATGAGGAAGAACTCTGCTCCGGGGCCACACAGGATTACGTTGGGCTGTCTTGTCAAAATGCATCCCAGGTATTCCCTATTGATGGAGATCTTCAATTTATGGCTTGTAACCAGAACTATTCCTGCTGCCCTGAGTGAATGCCGGTCCATCTTGACCCCCAAGTCTACCAAAGTGGATAGGCTTAATGACATCAATAACTGGAGGCCTACCACCATTGCTTCTATGGTGTTTAGGTTATTCTCCAGGATTTTAATGGCAAGATTGACCAAAGCGTGTCCCATAAACCCCAGACAAAGGGGATTTATACATGCAGCATGATGTTCTGAGAATCTGAAGTTGTTACAACTTATTGTCAAACATGTGAAAAAGGAGCACAAAGAGCTTGGGATTGTGTTCGTGGACATTGCTATAGCTAATTTTTAGCTATTGCTAAACAAAGGAGTCTGGGAAGTGAGTGCTTCAAAACAGAGATCTTGAGGGCACAGGAACACTGTCCCTGGGTGCTGAAAGATGACGAGTCAACAAGGCAAATGTCCAGTCTGGAAGTGCAAGGAGCTTTTGAAGGAACTAAGGAATTAAAAGAATTCCTTCATCTTTGGAAGGAGGGTCAGGTATCTCAGGAAATATTTAAGGAGGTTGGTAGGACATGTAGAAAAAAATTAGAGAGGCCAATACTCAGTTAGAACTTAATTTGGCAACTTTTGCAAAGGATAATAAAAGATGTTTTTACAAATATATTAATGGCAAAAGGAAGGGTAAGAACAACCTCAGTTCTCTACTGGCTGCAGGAGGGAATTTAGTGACCGCAGATGGGGAGAAGGCAGAGGTGTTTAACGCCTCAGTCTTTAGCGGAAAGATGGTTTGTCCTCGGGACAACTGAATTCCTGGGCTGGTAGATGGTGTCAGGGAGCAGAATGGTCCCCCTGTTATTAGCAGTCAGAGAACCGCTGAGCCACTTGGATGTTCGTAAATCTACGGGACCAGATGGGATCCATCCCAAGGTGATGAGGGAGCTGGCAGATGAGCTTGCGATGCCCCTCTCCATCATTTATCAACAGTCCTGGCTCACTGGTGAGGTTCAAGATGACTGGAAGCTGGCCAGTGTGATGCCCATTCACAAGAAGGGTAGGAAGGAGGATCCTGGAAATTACAGGCCAGTCAGTCTGACCTCGGTACCCGGTAAAGTAATGGAACAGTTTCTTTTGAGTGCCATCACACAGCACCTACAGGATGGCCGGGGGATCAGACCCAGCCAGCATGGGTTTACGAGGGGTAGGCTGTGTTTGACCAACCTGATCTCCTTTTATGACCAGGTGGAGAATCTTGGTGAAGGTGACCCACCTGGTGGATGTGGGAAAGGCTGTGGATGTTGTCCATTTGGACTTCAGCAAGGCCTTTGACACTGTCTCCCACAGTAAACTGGAAAAGCTGGCAGCCCATGGCTTGGACAGGTGCACTCTTCGCTGGTTAAGAACTTTGCTGGCCCAGAGAGTGGTGGTGAATGGTGCTGCACCAGTTGGTGGCCAGTCACTAGCGGTGTCCCTCAGGGATCTGTGCTGGGGCCAGTTTTATTTAGTATTTTTACTGATGACATGGATGAGGGTATTGTGTCTACCATTAGTAAATTTGCAGATGACACTAGGCTGGGAGCGTGTGTCAATCTGTTGGAAGGTAGGAGGGCTCTGCAAAGAGACCTGGAATGGTTGGATAGTTGGGCAGAGTCCAATAAGATGAAGTTTAGCAAGTCCAAGTGCCGAGTCCTGCATTTTGGCCACAATAACCCCCAGCAATGCTATAGGCTGGGGACAGTGTGGCTAGACAGTGCGGCTGGACAGTGCCCAGGCAGAAAGGGACCTGGGAGTACTGGTCGACAACCAACTGAACATGAGCCAGCAGTGTGCCCTGGTGGCCAAGAAGGCCAGTGGCATCCTGGCCTGTATCAGGAATAGTGTGGCCAGCAGGACCAGGGAAGTCATTCTTCCCTGGCACTGGTGAGGCCGCACCTCGAGTGCTGTGTCCAGTTCTGGGCCCCTCAGTCCAGGAAGGATGTTGAGACACTTGAACGCGTCAAAGGAGGGCAACAAGGCTGGTGAAAGGCTTAGAACACGAGCCCTGTGAGGAATGACTGAGAGAGCTGGGGTTGTTTAGCCTGGAGAAAAGAAGACTCAGAGGTGACCTTATCACTCTCTACAACAACCTGAAAGGTGGTTGTAGTCAGGAGGGGGTTGGTCTCTTTTTCCGGGCAACAGCTGACAGAACAAGAAGTGCTGTGCCAAGGGAAATTTAGGTTGGATGTTAGGAAAAAGTTTTTTACTGAAAGAGTGATAAAGTACTGGAATCATCTGCCTGGGGAGGTGGTGGAGTCACCATCCCTGGATGTGTTTAAAAAAAGATTGGATGTGGCACTCAGTGCTGTGGTTTAGTTGAGGTGGTGTTAGGGCATGCGTTGGACTTGGTGATCTTGAAGGTCTCTTCCAACCTGGTGATTCTGTGATTCTTTTGACACCGTATATCGTCAGCCTATTATCATGAGTCTGATGCAGAGAGGGGTTGACCCCCACATTAAACATCTTGTTGGCAAAATGTATGAGAGTATCTTTATGTACATTGACACCAAAAAGGAAAAGACAAATCCTATTAAGATCCTTCCTGGTATCAAACAGGGCGATCCAATGTCACCCTTGTTATTTAACCTGGTGCTTGACACCCTATTATGTAAATTGGAGAATCTTGGTGAAGGTTATCATCAAGGAAGTTTCAAAGTTACCACCATGGCCTTCGCTGATGATTTATTTAGTGTTATTGAGTGACCCCTGGGAAGGTATGTGTACGAACATCAAGATCCTAGAGATCTTTTGCCATCTAACTGATCTCAAGACACAGGGGGGGAAGTGTCATGGCTTTTACATCAAGCCAACTAAAGACTCTCCTTATACCATCAATGACTGTCCAGTGTGGATGATAAATGGCACCCCCCTTAATATGATTGACCTTGGCCACTCTGAGAAATATCTTGGTTTACAGATTGATCCCTGGACTGGTATAGCAGATACAGGTTTATCCGAAAAACCAGAAGATTGGCTCCATTGGATTGGTGACGCACCACTAAAGCCTCTTCAGAAAATCAAGATACTGAAAACTTATAGCATCCAAAGGTTGGTATATCTTGCTGACCATACCGAAGTAAAAGTTGGGCTCCTGGAATCCCCTGACTTGGTAATTCAATCTTTTGTCAAGGAATGGCTTCATCTTGCACCAAACATTTGTGATGCTATCTTGTACTCGGGTTGTAAAGATGGTGGTCTGGGTTTCCTCAAGTTGGTGGCGCTCTGATGAGGCCAACAGCTGGTCTGGGGGCCTCACAGAATCAGACCTGAAATCAGTCAGAATTTACCCATGAGAATTTTACAGTGAAATTTTGCAGCTTCAATGAAACCTACAGAGAAAGCCAAGAAGGTAATCAATGAGAGAAGATGTTCTGGACACAAGGAGAGGATATTCTTGTTATGGGACATTAAGAGCATACAAGGAAAAACTTGTGGATAATATGTAACAACGATACCTTTGCTTGTATAGCTAATTGTCTTACTGCTTGAATGGTCATTGCTTGTTAGACAGCCTTGTCATTGTTTGCTAAGCAGCCAATCTCAATAAGCCACAGCAATTGTGAAGAGCTATCAGAATAGCGGTAGAGAAAATAAAAAACTTTTACAGCTTTGGATTACAACAAGTGTGTGCTGTTACATCCATCTCGACAAAGCCGCAGTGCTTCTTCCAAGTATACAAGCATGGAGATTGCATAGACTGACCCAGTCTTCCAATGAGGTTTTGACAACGTTCCT